>NC_137035.1:5450000-5455000 GCF_032717465.1 Coenobita brevimanus
AAATGAATAGGCAATATCGACTAGCAGACAGATAGATAAATATATGACAGATAAATACCTGATAGATAGAAAGATGGCCAGCAGAGATAGATAAAGATAAAATAATAGGCTAGATGGATGGGAGAAAGATAGGTAAGATCTGACATAGAATCCTTGCAGCATCACCTTGAGACGTTTGCATATCAAGTAGTGAGATAACATTACTCTCTCACTCTCTCTCTCTCTTTCTCTCTCTCTCTCTCTCTCTCTCTCTCTCTCTCTCTCTCTCTCTCTCTCTCTCTCTCTCTCTCTCTCTCTCCCCAAACGTTCCTCCTCAGTAACGACCTACCTCCGACAACCACGAGGACGGCAGGGAAACCTCTCTTGCCCTCCTCAGTAACTTTCAAATACCATCAAGAGACATAGGCAGATCATGTACTCCTAAACGCAATATTTTTCCAGATCATGTACTCCTAAACGCACCATTTTTTCTCCTTTTTTCCCCACCTAACCAAACGTCCCTCCTCAGTCTCGGCCTGCCCCAGCCTGACAACCGCGAGGACGGCAAGGAGTACTGTCTGGCCATCTTAAATCACTTCTACAAGGATGGTATCAGGTGGCACGATGTCGCCTGCCACCACGAGAAGCCAATCATCTGCGAGAGGTACCGCGGCCATGGCGGTGGAGGAGGTGGAGGAGGGTACCATGGATGAATACAAGGAATTCAAAAGGGCCTGAGTTTGTATTCGCGTTCGGTGAGAAGGAGGGTGCGTAGCGTCTATGATTTGCCGATTTATTATTTGCGTGTTCTGCGTTGATGTTCTCTCTCTTTATACGTAATTTTTAGAATGATTTGTTGGTGTCTGAGTGATGTATATAATCAACAAAGGAATACCAACGTTTAACATAGAGTGGCAAATACTCTCTTGGGTTTGAATTATAGGGTGATGGGCTGGTATTTGAAAGAGATAGAGTAGTGAGACATCAGATTTGAACTGCGCAGAGAGATATTAGCAAGAGATATAAACGAGATAGAAACAAGATATGATATATAAATAAAATATAGAAATGTAGCATACTAATATATAAACGAGAGCTATAAAAAATTAGGCAGATATAAACAAGATAAAAGAGAATTTCAAACTGTAGACAAAGAGACAAAATATTAACATTAAATAAGAAAGTAGAGAAAATCAGTGTATATGTGAACAAGATATATAAACAGGATATAAGAAAATACCAAAGTAGGTAAACAAAACATAAACAAGGCATGAGAGAATATCAGAGTGTAACATGTGAGATAAATCGCTTAAAAAAAGTTGCTAGCGTCCTCCTAACCTAACGTGAATACCTTTCCCGATGAACATCTAATTAAACTGAAGTTACCTTTTATCCACACCTGCATATTGCCCACACCTGACTATTTACCTGGCCTCTCCTCTGGGCCTGGGTTAATGTCATCCCCCCTTTTTTTTTTTTTTTGCATTTTTTGCCCTAATTTTCCATGGTGTTAATGTGATAAATGGTAACTGAAGTGACGTTTTTTCTTAGTCTCACTTCATATGCATACTTACATGGATTCTGCGCAAGGACTTTTCAACCGAGGCCTAAGCATTTCTTTCCCTGGAAAAGTGATGCTTGCTTTCATCTTCTTGTCTTATGAAGCTTACTTGTGATCTAATGTATATTTTATTATCTGTTGGATGACATGAATTAAATTTCCTTTTAATACATGGCTTTTTAAACATCCCATTCCTATATATTACATCCGTTATGGCCATCGTCTTCAATCATAGCATCTTCTGCCTCATATTCTGCATGGATCTTGTCTGAACTGCATCATCCTACACAGTGAAAGGCTTCGAACCAAGGAAAGCAAAATAGCAATAACTGAAACAATGTAAAATATCCACAAACCATCACATTCCCGCCAGAACCAAGATTTACTAAACCATCAGCAATTTTTAAGCTCTGTGGATGTTTTCTCCAGAAGGAACCACATTACTAGACCACTGCCTACAAGAATTCACCTTTTAAACCAAGACTCAACATTTTTACCTTCATTTCTCCCTGTGATTGAGTCGTATATAGCAAAAGCAATCACGGAAATGTAAGTCAAGATCCCGACTATGTTCCTGCTTTCCCTCGCTCAACAAAAGAAAACTCGAATCTTGACGAGAAAGTGTGTTTTGAAAGCAGGCACAGTGATGCAAGCTGAGAACAGAAATATGTCTCTGCATTTTTTATTTTTTAATTCAGAATAATTTGAGTTGAGAACATGATCCGTCTCTGCACGAATTTTTTGAGCTGAGAGAATGAATCTGTCTTTATACTAATGATTTTTGCAAAATATTTAGAGATGGTAGTTTGAATCTGTCTCTGCATTTTTTTTTTCAGAGTATTTTGAAATGACAGCATGGATCAGGTTTTTTTTTTTTTTTTGATCTTCCGCTTTACTGATTTCAATATCTTTAATGCACAGACGACGAAAGATCATTACTAAGATGGATAAAATCATCTCGTTGAATAAGAATTAATGGAGTTCAGATTGCAACCATCCTCAGAGGCTTAACAGATTCTGTTTAGCTGAATAAAACCGTCTGAAGGGTATTTATATCATAGAGGACTGATGCCTCTCTCTCTCTCTCTCTCTCTCTCTCTCTCTCTCTCTCAAAACGGTTCAATCCAATAGATGACGCAGCAAAGTACTTGTGTTATTTGGGGGGAGTTTTTTGTTTTATTATTTTTTTTATTTTGGTTGTTCTGCCATCCCTAAACTGTTTTTTGCCATCTTCTCATCTCCTATAACAGATGAGCAATAGCCTTGGCAATGTTTTCTTTTTCTTTTTCTTTCTTTTTTCTTTTGCCAGTAGATTTCAGTGTGTTTATAATTTCTTCGCATTAAATATTGGTTTTGTCCCTCGGGTGTGTGTAATGTTATGTGAACTTGTGTGTGTGTGTGTGCTTAATGAGTGTAGGGGAAGCAATCACCATTATGCATTATATATCTTTACATGCACATATTTTCGGTTACACCCTTTTTTTCTCCATATTCTGTCCTTGCATGTACTGCCCAACTCAGCTTTTGTGAAGGATAGCCTCGTCAAAAGCACCTCCCTTACTCAACAAACATATCTCTTCCCACAACTCACCATACTGTATCATATTCTCTGTCACCTTGTCCTTGATCTGCTGCTGCTACTTCCCAACACTCCACTCTTTCCTACCACTCGACTCTCATATATTTTACAGTAAGTCAGCTTCTCTCTGCTAACTCTGCAACGCTCTTTTCCCCTACAAAACACCATCCTACCTTTTATACTTCCCTATTTATTTCGAAGTGTTCAGGCCGTTCCTACCGCTCCACTCATTCCTACCACCCCGTTCCTTCCTACCACTCAACTTATCCCAACCACTCACTCGTTCTCATCACTACTCGCATACCAAACTCCTCAACTCTCTCCTTCTCTGTTCTCCATTCTCTCCACCTCTAAACTCCTTCTTTTCCTCACGTTCTTGCCAATATTTCTCCATCCAGTTACGAAATGATGCTGATGCTGTTCAAATCGTGACAGTGGGGTGATGGAAGAGGCCTTAGTGTGCTGCTCAGTCATGATGTGATGTGACAAAATTACTTGCTCTCTTGCATATGTATAAAATATTTTGTGAAGTCCCTCAAGGTTCCGTCTTCGTTCCTTGGTTACTCTTACAATTTGAGCCTTAGTCTCGTTTCGCAATGCCTCGATTTCACCAATTTATCCTGCATAGTACACCTTGAGTGACGCAATTACATGCCTTCCTAGATAGATGTAAAAATGTATTATGGAGTTCCTCAGGGTTCCGTCCCAGTATCTTCGTTATTCTTGCCGTTTGAGATTTCGTAATGCCTTCTTCTCATCGACTTATTCTAGTCAGTACACCCTACTATGACGAGTGACAAAATTGCTTAAGTCTCAGAATATATATAAAATTTTATTGTGGAGTTCGTCAAGGTTCCATCATAGTGCCTAAACTGTTGGTACTATTTGAGTATGTCTTTTATCTCTTGAATATTTCGTACCGTCTCTTTCTCAGCGATTTATTCTGCACATTTTTTTTTTATGCAAGGAAGAAGGAACCAAAGGCCAGGAGTCTGCAAACACCTTCATGAGTAACAAAATTGCTGCTGTTCTACTACGCTGGGATTCTCCTTGTTCAATAAAAAAAAAAATCATTAAAAAAGAATATTAATGCCAAGGTCATCGGTTTATCCATTATTTTTCATAGAGGAATTTGCATGATTTTAACGATGCCCGTTGCACAGAATCGCTTGCAGGTATTTTGCAATATTATGTTGCAATATAGTGATGAAAAATAGACCAGTGGAATACTTTTAATCAACTCAGTGACGGTGAAGCAATTATTACCGTACCCGTATTGAGTGTGTAGTTTATTTATTCTGTGTATTTTTTTGTCGTTTTAGTGTTATTGTATTATCAGAAGATTTCATTCAGCTTTTAGTTCACACACACACACACACACACACACACACACACACACACACACATTCTGTTTACTCTCAAGTTTATAAGCAAATAAACACACACACACACACACACACACACACACACACACACACACACACACACACACACACACACATTCTGTTTACTCTCACGTTTATAAGCAGATAAACACACACACACACACACACACACACACACACACACACACACACACACACACACACACACACACATTCTGTTTACTCTCAATTTTATAATCAGATAAACACTCACACACACACACACACACACACACACACACACACACACACACACACACACACACACACACACATTCTGTGTACTCTCACGTTTATAAGCAGATAAACACTCTCTCTCACACACACACACACACACGCACACACACACACACACACACACACACACACACACACACACACACACACACACACACACACACACACACACACATATTCTGTTTACTCTCACGTTTACAAGCACATACACACTCACACA
>NC_137035.1:5460000-5477500 GCF_032717465.1 Coenobita brevimanus
ACACTTGGTATTTGGTACTGTCTTCCTCCGTCTGTATTCCCCTTTGCCTATGACCTCCAGTCTGTTTAGCTCAGTGCGTCCACGTATCTTGAAGTGAAGTGATCTTGAATTTGTCTTTGACTTAAATTTTTCTAGGAGAGGAAATTTTGAGGACTTGCAGCCTTTTTTTTTCTTTCTTCCTTGCATACAAAAAAAAAATCATAATCATCATCAATATCATTCCACGTCTTTGCCTGCCGCAGGTGGGGCGATGTACGGTACGGAAAACTAGGAAAAGGAAAGAATACGACAGTGGGAGAACTAATCAGCTTCATACCCAGTAAAATGAGCCACACCCCCATTCATTCACCATTCAAGCCATGGAATCCTGCTCCACCTGATTGATTCACCTGTAAACACGTAGCTTCATAATTACCTCTCAGACAGAGACAGTCAAACGACTGTCAAGTAAAACAAATGTAAAACCATTCTATCTCTCCCTGGATGCACCGTACTGAACGTATCATTTTGGAAATCTTCAACCTCACCCTCTTAGATACTTCCCTTAGCTACTATACGTAACTAATTCATTCTAACAAGGAACTATTAATTATTAGCCAACAGCCATCACAGGACTTTCAAAATGACCCTCGCACGTTCATGTAAAAGTCTTCTGCGGTTTTTGTTGTAATTATGATGGTCTGGGTACAGAGGGTGGAGTGTGAAGAGATCAGTGGGGTGGAATGGAGTGGGGTGAAAGGTTAGGTATGGTTGGTCAAGTTGAGAGGGGTGATGGGGTGTGTGGGGTACAGGTGGGGTGGAATTGGGGTGACAGGGAGGATGGCAAAGGGTGGGAGAATGTCTTGGGGTGGGATGTGGTGGGGTGCAAGGTTAGGTGTGGTAGGTAAGATGTGGAGGGGTGATGGTATGTGTGGGAAGGGGTGAGTTAGGGTGACAGGCTTGATACAGTAGGGAAGGTGTGGGAGGGTGAAGTGGGGTGTTGTGGAGTGATGATGTCGGTGGGGTGACGCTGAGTATGGTAGGTAAGGTGGGAAGGGGGTGATGGGGTGGGTACAGTGTGTGGGAATAGAGGGGGTTGGGTACAGACGCGGTGGGAACAGTGACACCACCTATTAACCCCTTCCCCCACCACCACCCCTTACCTGATCCTCACCTCACCCCCACCCTCCACACACACACACACACACACACACACACACACACACACACACACACACACACACACAGAGGCTAACTGGGTACTTCTCACCTGCTCAGCACACTTGCGGACATGGATATCAAACCACCTGCTTGCTGTGAATGACGAAAGTTCCCAGCGATGGACTGAAAATTCTGTGTGGAGAGTAGGAAGCCCCCGGGACTAATGTGTATTAAGCATGTGAGGTGAGAATGTCTGGAGGGCACTGAGCGCTGGCGTGAGAATATACAATGAAAGTAGTCACATTAAACGGTCGAGCCACACACCCTATCACATGCACCACACTACGCCAACATACCAGCTGTCTTTGTATCTATCTATCTGTCTATCTATCTATCTTATTTATTTGTTGACTTACGTATTGATAATCTAATCGTGTATTCCCCGATCAGAAGCGTAGGATTTACTAGTAGTCTCAAAAGTCTACGGTATCATAGCGTGTATTATGTGACATACTGCTGTCTGCCAGAGGTCTCGTTCCTCAGATACCTGTGTGTGTGTGTGTGTGTGTGTGTGTGTGTGCCACGTGTTTGAAGTACGTGCGTGTGTCTGTATGAGGTCATTCAGTTTCTCCCCAACCCTGCCTACATTTTTTTTTTGTCCAGCCCAAATGACATAGTTTTACCACAGATGTTGATGGTCTCTCCCTGTCGTTATTAGTCTTTATTTCTGTATTTATTTTCACAGTCAGGCGGCTAGACAATATGCGAGGTGTGGCAAGAGAGAGAGAGAGAGAGAGAGAGAGAGAGAGAGAGAGAGAGAGAGAGAGAGACGGGAGGAGAGAGGGATTGTGTGTGTGTGTGTGTGTGTGTGTTTTACGCATCTTTGATTCTGTGGCATAGTAATATTCTAAAATTCTCTCCCCCTTCCTTCCTCCCTCCCTCTCTCTCTCTCTCTCTCTCTCTCTCTCTCTTCACGGTTCCTGTTCTCACAAAATCCTCCCCTCACCTTCCCCTCTCACTTTCACTCTCCACCACAGTGATTATTGGTTATTCGCTATACTCTCTCTCTCTCTCTCTCTCTTCCGCTCTATTCCACCCTTCTTCTCTTTCCTGCCTCTCCTCCCCTTCCTGTTCCCCCTCCCTATTTCTTCCCCTTCCTGTCTCCCCTCTCTCTTCTCTTTCCTCCCTCTTCCTCTCTTTTCCCCCTCTCACGCACATTCCCATCAAATCATTAATTTCCTAGACTGAGGCTTCGGGTCACTGAAATTACATAAAGAATGATAACAGTATATAACAATAGTAGTTAGGGATGTTAAAAGATAAATAAAAATAACTAATGATGTGGATGTGATAGGAAGCGTTATGAGGAACACACTGAGGTGTTTGGCCATGTGGAGAGGATGGAGGGTGAAAGACTGACGAAGAGAGTGTATGTGAGTGAGGTGGAGGGGGGAAGAGGGAGGGGGAGGCCGAGGATGAGATGGAGAGATGGGATGGGGAGGTATATGAGAGAGTGGGGTGTGAGTTGCGAGCAGGGCAGTGAAATGGCGGGGGACAGGGCGACTTGGAGGCGATTTGTTTGTGGCCACCCCAAACGGGATTGAGGGGTCTGGCAATAGATAGATAGAACTAATGATGATATACAGTAAGAAGAGCAATACAGGAGGTGCGACAATAAAGAAAGTAAAGAAAATGAGGAAATAACTAGTGACAATAAAGAGTAACAGTGGTAATAACGGATGTGAGGAAAAGGAAAGTGTTTTGAGAATAGTGATTTTGAAATGACAAGCCTGGAATACAAAGAACAATAACAGTTGGTAGTCCATCCAGTCATCTATCTGTCTATCTATCTACCTCTCTAGCTATGTATATTCTTTCGCTTTGGGAATATAACAGAATTAAATATATGACTGGGTAAACTGTTCCCTTCACTGAAATATAACAAATTTTATTAATAATTACTGATTATTTAACTGAATGTAACAGAATATGTGAATAAAAACCAAATAGCTTTATCTTTGGCTGAAATTGTATGAAAATAACTAGCTAAGCAACTTCTTCTTACTGAAATAAAACAAAGTAAATGAATAACAAGAAGATGAATGTCCTCTTTACTGAAATGTACCAAAACATATTATAACCAAATAATTGTTCTCTTTACTCCGGAGATTAGTTTTCCGGCCCCCACTGACTAGGATCGAACCACCTTCCCTCTAAACAGAATACACAACACGCTACCCACTGGACCACAAGAGGGATTCTATGGTAAGGAATAATTTTGCTTTTCTCTCTCTCTCTCTCTCTCTCTCTCTCTCTCTCTCTCTCTTTCGAGTGTTTTCATTTTTCCTTTGTTTTTCTGTGTTTTTATTTACTTTGACTTTTTCTGTGCTTTCAACTGTTTTCATTTTTTATTGTTCTCTCTTTTCGACTTAGTTTTCATTTTGGCTTTTTTGGCTTTTCGATTCAGTTTTCTTTTCCCTTTGGTTTTCTTTTTTTTTAGTTTTTTTTTATTTTCTACCTCATTCTTTCCTTTTTTTTTTTTTTTTTGAGGTCTCGTGTTGTTATTCTTCTAATACTATTATCATTTTTTTCTGCATTATCGTATTTTCGGAATTTGTGTGTTGATCATTATTTGGCCTTATATATTAGTGAAACTCTCTCTCTCTCTCTCTCTCTCTCTCTCTCTCTCTCTCTCTCTCAACAAATAGAATAAAATCTTCCTTTTTCCCAATATATTTTAATCAAACAAAATGAAACATAAAACTGCGAAATCTGCTCATTTTGCAAAACAATTAACCCATAGCTTTAGTAGGGCTGTTGCAGGAGGGGTTTGCAAGCGTATTTTGCAATTAGCAGGACTATTATCCGTCTGTCTGTTTGTCTATTTGCCTGTCTGTCTGTCTTTCTGTCTGTCTGTTTTTCTGTTTCTGCATGTCTGTCTATCTGTCTCTATTTCCAGGTTTATATATCTGTCTGTCTGTCCGTCTGTCTGGCTTCTCGTTTGTATATTTACGTATCATTGGGGGAGAGAGAGAGAGAGAGAGAGAGAGAGAGAGAGAAACACAACAACCATATCACCTGTCGTTCACAATATCGTTCACACACTCCATCTCACCATTCAGAATTTATATATACATGTTTTTCACGCACAGTCATGCCCAAAAATTTAATAACCTCATCATTACACACTGGTTATAGGCAAATATCCCTCGTTTGGGTTAGGTTATGGGTCTTTAACACGAGTAAATTATTCTTTTTATCTTGCTGTTGACAGTAGACGAGATTTTTTTTTTTTTTTTTGCGTATTTTTTTAGTCTCGGAAATTTTTTTGGTACATACGGAGCTAAACAATGTTGTATCTAAACCATGACACACACACACACACACACACACACACACACACACACATACACACACACACACACACTGTTACGGAACAGAGAAAGATAACGTACACTTTAAGTGAGAATGCTAAAAATCACTACTGTCCCGTAAAGTTCCAGGTTCAAAACAAAAGAGTTAGGTAAAATTACAAGTTAAAGTTTAATGCTCAAACTAACAACAAAACATTCAGGACTCATAAGGATAATGTAATGGCAAATAAACAGGTTAAATATATGGTTAACTGCAATAGCCTCTATTAACACGAAATTAGCAAGAGTAAATTTATCTAAGTCAGCCCTGATAAAATGAGATACCAGATAATACTCAGTGAATGCCAGATAATTATTACAGATACAAACTATTATCAAAAATGACTGACATAAAACCCAACATCAATCAAAAACCCCACTAGGCCCAAGAACCAACCTTATGCTATACAGTACAAGAAAAAATACAACAGATACTCAAATTACACACAGCTGCTAGATGTTTGGAGATTTCTTGAGCACTCACAACAATAATATCTGTACAGGGGAGGACAGAGATGTGAACAAAATGAGAAGCAGATCTAAGTGGCAATGATGCAGAGACTGAGCTCATTATATAGGGGCTGGCAGAGCTTGATACAACTTGTAAGAGGGACGCGCAAATGAAGCCATGGGGACAGAGAGCTGAAAATCCCGCAAAGTATAACAGAGAGAACGACTTACTCTACTATAACGGTAGAAGGGGGGGACTGAGGCAGAACACGCTCGTGATCAAACATGCAGCATACTGAGCGTTAAAATTACACAAAGGATGATGAAATCATAGGCTATGTAACACCTCCCCACAAAGAAAAAGAAATTTACAAAGGAAATTTCTTATTACTCTAAAACAATCTGTACATGGCATTACAGAACATGCAAATGTCTTTCCTAGTGTTACAAAACATGAGATCTCCCTAGCACGTTCAGTCATAGGTACTTGCCAGTATCCCTTTAACAAATCAAACTTACTTATGTACCCAGCCTTTCCGATCTTGTCTATGCAATCTTCTACACGAGGGAGAGGGTAAGTGTCTGTTTTAGTTATCTGATTAACACGTCTGTAGTCGATGCAAAGCCTCTGTGACCCACCTGGCTTAGGGACTAGAGTGACAGGAGAACTCCACTCGCTCTGACAGGGCTCAATCATCTTGTGGTCCAACAGGTAGCCAAGCTCCTTCTGGATGAGAGGAACTTTCACTGGGTTCACACGGTAAGGAGGCAATTTAATTGGCTTTGCGTCTCCAACATCGACATCATGCATCAACACAGTGGTTCTTCCTGGAGTGGCACGGAACACTTGCGGGTACTCCTGCAGTAATGCCGAAAACTCCTGCCTTTCCTTGGGAGGTAGATGAGAAAGCTTAGTCTGGAGATCATTCATGATATCAGGATTCTTCCCCAAACTATCACTCAGGCTCATACTGCATGGGAGAGCTTCACTTGCAGACTCGGGTGGAACAGCTACAGTGCAGACTGGATTATTTTCGTCCCGCCTGTGATATAACTTTAGCATGTTGATGTGACATAGTTGCTTGCTCTTTCTACGATCTGGTGTGGTGATGACATAGTTGACATCACTGAGTTTCTTCTCCACGAAATAAGGGCCACTAAACTTGGCTTGAAGAGGTTGCCCATGAACTGGTAGCAGAATCAAAACCTGATCTCCTGGCTGAAAGTGGCGTAACCTGGACTTCTTATCATACCAAGTCTTCATCTTCTCCTGAGCAGCTCCTAAATTCTCTCTCGCCAGCTGTAAAGCAGTGGACAGCCGTTCTTTGAAATTCATCACATACTCCAGCAGGTTGACGTCATCTTCCTCCGACAGCCAGCATTCCTTGAGTAACTTAAGGGGTCCTCTTACTTCATGGCCAAACAGTAGTTCAAAAGGTGAGAAGCCCAGTGATTCATTTGGAGATTCTCTTGCGGCAAATACGACGAATGGAAGACCTTTATCCCAGTCTTTCTGATGTTCCAAACAGTATTTCTTGAGCATCGATTTGAGTGTTTGATGATATCTCTCCAACGCTCCTTGGGTCTGGGGATGGTAAGCTGAAGACGTGATCTGGGTGATGCCCAACTCTTTCAGAGACTGGTTGAAAACGTTTGACATGAAATTACTTCCCGGTCTGACTGTACCTCCTTGGGCAGACCAAACTTTGTGAAGAACCCTAGCATTTCCTTAACCACGTTCTTTGCTGAGATGTTTCTAAGTGGAATGGCTTCAGGATAACGAGTAGCCATATCAATCAGGGTCAACACATAAGAAAATCCTGAAGAAGTCTTAGGAAGAGGGCCCACAATATCCACCAACACACGGGTGAAAGGCGCCTCAAAAGGAGGAATGGGAACTAGAGGTGCAACCTTTTCGGTCTGATTACACTTCCCCATAACTTGACAGGTGTGACAAGACTTACAATACCAGGAAACATCCCTGAAGATACCTGGCCAGTAGAAGTGTTTCAAAATGCGTGCCACAGTCTTCCTCACTCCAAGGTGTCCTGCCAAACTGGAATCATGAGCCACTCTAATGATATCCTGCCTACAAACACGAGGGATGACAACTTGATGTACAACCTCCCATTCACAGTCGGCTGATGCTGTTGGGGGTCTCCACTTCCTCATAAGTACTCCTGACTTTACATAATAACAAGTAGAAGCACCGGCTGACTCTTCTTCACTGTAAGCAGAGTTAGCTAGACCTTTCAACTCAGGGTCAGCAACCTGCAACTCAACCAACTCTTGACGAGACAAATTATCAACACTACGGGGTACTGCCTCATCTGGTGAGTGGTCCAAATTAGCAAGAAAAGTGTCAGCTAGGATAACATCATCATCATCATTATCCTCTAAATCACCAGTAACTTTAGACTTAGCCCTAGTGACAGCACATGCAGGGAACACATCAGGGACATCACAATCCTGGGACGCAGCCACTGGCTCACTAGACAACTGAGGAGCTGGACACACTTGACTTCCACCAATATCATTTCCAAGTAAGAAAGTTACACCTGACATTGGGAGTGTCTCAACCAACCCAACCATAACAGAACCATTAACAAAACCAGACTCTAAATTCACTCTGCACAGAGGGACAGAGAAGTAATTATTCCCTACACCTTGTAAGATTACAGTTTCATCAGAGGAATTAACATTAGAGCCTAGAACACTGGTCAGCATAAGGGATTGGCAAGCACCTGTATCACGATATATTTTAACTGATTTCCTGTCATTACTGTCCAGAGGACTGACAAAACCATCAGACAGGAAATTAGCACATGAACTCTTGAGAGTGTCACCCACGTTACTGCTCAAAAGAGGAGCTCCATCATGAAAATTTAAGTTACCCCTCAAAGCAGGTTCAGTTAACTCAGTTAAAGAATTCTGGGAACTCTCAAGAGTGGACACTAGACCAATTGACTGAATATTTAAAGACTCCTTTTTGTTCACATCACGCTGTCTCCTGAAACATCTCTCCGTAGTATGACCAAGCTTACTACAATAAGTACATTTACTTTTCTGAAATCTAGAGGTGAAGCTGGTATTTACTTCCTGAGAAACATCATCCTTATTCTCTTTCCTGTTACCTGTACTCTGAGTAGAGGCAACGTACTTACTCTCAGCTTTCCCTTTTTCTCTAGAATATCTCTTGTGAGTGAGAACATACTCATCAGCTAAAACTGCAGCATCAGACAAATTATCTATTCTTTTCTCATCAAGATATAGGCTTACATCTTTACTAATACACCTTTTGAAATCCTCCAGCAAAATCATCTGCTTAAATTTACCAAAATCAGAATCCACATTCTTAGAATTTAACCACTGCTCCAACAAATCTTCTTTGATTTTTGCATACTCAACATGGGATTGCTTATCTTGCTTGTAAGTTGTCCTAAATTTTACTCTATAGGCTTCAGGAACAAGCTCATAGGCCTTAAGAATCAAGCTCTTAACTACATCATAATTATCAGATTGATCCTGAGGCAAAGATGCGTAAGTTACTTGAGCTTTACCGGTGAGAACAGTTTGAAGGAGTACTGGCCAATACTTTTTAGGCCAATTAAAACCTGTAGCTACCCTCTCAAACAACTGAAAATACTTTGTTAAATCAGATTCATTAAAAGGAGGGACAAGTTTAACATTTTTAGCCACATCAAAATCATCAGAGCTAGATGATCCAGTTCCACCTTGTTTCATGCGATACTCATGGTCCGCCTGAATCCTAGCAAGTTCAACTTGTGCCTCAGCCTCCCTAGCACGGGCCTCCTGCAGGGCTAGCTGTAACTTAGCTAATTCAATCTGCGTTTGCTCATTTGGAGGAGTTACATTAAACAAGCTTTCATTAATCATGTCAACAATCTGATCTTTAGAATGATGAGAGCGAACAACAATTCCCAATTGTTGAGCAACAAGCTTAAGTTCATTCTTTGTTCTGTTTTCTATATCACGCACTGTTTGCACATTTGACAAAAAATCCTTGGCTTCATCAAGTGTAGTAATAGTAGACATAATTAATAAGAAACAGTCACAAAATATCAAGCAATATCCTTATGATAATATCCTGAATATCCTGATATGAGGTCGCCAAATTTATGTTACGGAACAGAGAAAGATAACGTACACTTTAAGTGAGAATGCTAAAAATCACTACTGTCCCGTAAAGTTCCAGGTTCAAAACAAAAGAGTTAGGTAAAATTACAAGTTAAAGTTTAATGCTCAAACTAACAACAAAACATTCAGGACTCATAAGGATAATGTAATGGCAAATAAACAGGTTAAATATATGGTTAACTGCAATAGCCTCTATTAACACGAAATTAGCAAGAGTAAATTTATCTAAGTCAGCCCTGATAAAATGAGATACCAGATAATACTCAGTGAATGCCAGATAATTATTACAGATACAAACTATTATCAAAAATGACTGACATAAAACCCAACATCAATCAAAAACCCCACTAGGCCCAAGAACCAACCTTATGCTATACAGTACAAGAAAAAATACAACAGATACTCAAATTACACACAGCTGCTAGATGTTTGGAGATTTCTTGAGCACTCACAACAATAATATCTGTACAGGGGAGGACAGAGATGTGAACAAAATGAGAAGCAGATCTAAGTGGCAATGATGCAGAGACTGAGCTCATTATATAGGGGCTGGCAGAGCTTGATACAACTTGTAAGAGGGACGCGCAAATGAAGCCATGGGGACAGAGAGCTGAAAATCCCGCAAAGTATAACAGAGAGAACGACTTACTCTACTATAACGGTAGAAGGGGGGGACTGAGGCAGAACACGCTCGTGATCAAACATGCAGCATACTGAGCGTTAAAATTACACAAAGGATGATGAAATCATAGGCTATGTAACAACACACACACTTAAAAACAGTACAGTAACTCGGTAAGTGAGTGAGTGAGTGAGTAAGTGACACGATTAGGCGTAATACACACGCTATATTTATCCGTCCATGTTTTTGCTGAAAGAACATTACGTCTTTCCTAAGCTATTTTTACATTTTTGACCACGAGAAAAAAATTAGTACTCAAATTTTGCGTAAATATGTCTAATTATTGCCATTTGTTACCTGTTATCTCTAGTGGTGATTGTTACGATACGCCTGGTGTCTTGGTGGAAGTGTGACGAATATAAAAAAGTGGATTGGAAGTGGAAAAAAATATATAAAAAGATGGATTCGAAGTGGAACAAAAAATGGTCTGGGTTGAGAGAACGTTTTTGTGGTCTCTGTCTGTCTGTCTGTATCTGTTTGTATCTGTTTGTCTATGTACCTGTCTGTTTATCTATCTGTCTATCTATATCTTACTATCTGAATCTAAAAGTTTTGTAACTATGGAATGAATAGTTTTATTAATACTGAATCAAAGTAGACCAAGAGCCACAATATATCTTTGGTCTGTGTATCTGTGTAACTCTCTCTCTCTCTCTCTCTCTCTCTCTCTCTCTCTCTCTCTCAGCGGTACTCAGTTTCATTCATAACAGACCTAATTTTTTGCCCACACTTTCCAATCATCCTTGCGTCACTTCTTCGTTACTACTTTCATTTATTGCAAGATTTTCATTTAATAATTTTCTTCATGCGTTGGGTAAAAGTTACAGTAGTTAAGTAGTATTTGTAGTAGTAATAGTAGTAGTAGTAGTAGTAGTAGTAATAGTAGTAGTAGTAGTAGTATCATTATCATTATCATCAGCATTATCATTATTATTTTTTTATCATCATTAATGACATCATGAATGCGTTAAACTTACCCATATGATTTTTATTCTAACCTATTTTTTTTTGTTTTAACATAATTTGGTATTTCTCTTATTCTTTATATTAACACTAAGGCTACCCTTTTGCTGGTGCTGTTCATTTATGTACCCCAGTCACTTCCTTCAGTCACTTCCATCTCCCGTCACTTCCAGCATCAGTCAATTCCACTCTTAATTTCTAGCTCAGTCATGACACTTCCCTTTCACTTCCAGTCTTCAATTTAACCCCAGTCACTTCCAGCCCCACTCACTTCCCTAACCTGTCACCTCCATATCTTGTCACTTCCATCTCCAGTTTCCTCCAGTCTCAGTCACTTCTATTTCCAGTCACTTCCAGTCTTCCATTTCCATCACCAATCACTCCCCTTCCCTGTCGCTTCCCTTCCGTCATTTCCCTTTTGTCACTTCCCTTCCCTGTCGCTTCCCTTCCCTGTCGCTTCCCTTCCCTGTCACTTCCTTTCCCTGTCGCTTCCCTTTCCTGTCACTTCCCTTCCGTCATTTCCCTTCCCTATCACTCCCAATCAGTCATTTCAGCTTCAGTCACTCTCAGCTTCAATTATCTTTATAGTGATAATCTCGAGCAATAATTATCTCCATCCTAATATTTACTTTCATTGATCTCTCTCTCTCTCTCTCTCTCTCTCTGTTCCTTTATTTCCTTATATCCTACTGTAACCCACCCAGTCTGCTTAACCAAACCACTCCGAGCATAACCTAACCTAATCCAGTCTAATTAATCAAACCTAACCTATACTCCGTTTTTTTTTATGGAGGCGAAGATGCACTTGACAGGTTGGTGATGACTGGCTGTATGCAATATTAATTCATAATCTCTCTACTCATTATTATTATTAATTGACAACTTATATCTGAGGGGGAAATTTGGGTTAGTAAATGTTATTCAGACATGTTGCATTCAGCCAAGCATCACCAATCTGTTCAGTGCGTCTTCGCCTCAATAAAAAAAACTGAGTATAGTTTCATCTAAAAGCAAAACAATCATCCACTCACTTAATAGAGCATGCATGGTTCTCACGCTCGCTTTATGAGTCATGCAGAATTACTCATGTTTACCTGCATGACTATGATATATCTGGTCTCGCTTGGTGAAGATCCGTAACCCTATTCTGCCCAGGTGATGGCCAGGTGTAGTCAGATTGGGCGGATGATTTGACTAGTAACCAAGGAGACTCAGTCCCATAGTAGAAATTATCGATGAAGGCCAACGTGACTCACCCTAAAAACGGAGAAAAAAAATGACACCAGAAAAAAAAAAAAAAAAAAAAATCGGGTGATGAAATAGTAGAGAAAAAAAATAATGACCAGACAAAAAAGTAAAAAAAATAGATGATGAAATAGTATCAACACGATAAAATAGGAGAAAAGGGAAAGAAAAATGGAACAGAAAAAGTGATATGGATGGTGAAATATTAGGAACACGAGAAAAAAATTAAAAGAAAAAAGTGAAGAACCAAAAAAAAAAAAAAAAAAAAAAAAAAAGTGGTGAAATACTGCCATTACTAGAACACAAAAAACGAGAAGAAGAAGGTTAAAAAAAAAAATTGGAAAGCATGTTGAAATAATTCGAATATATATTAGCGCTTGGCAAATGAGGTCTCCCTGATTACGTTAGGGAAAAAAAGAGAGAAAAAATGAGAAAGAGAGAAAGTGAGAAAGAGAAAGAAAAAATTATGCCAGAATCGGTGGGCTGGGGTCAATACTTACCACGTAGATATAATGGCTAGGTCGAGGGTGATTTAAAAACCGGTATGAAGGAAGGTGCGTAGACCCTCTCTCTCTCTCTCTCTCTCTCTCTCTCTCTCTCTCTCTCTCGTAACTGGTAACCTCTAAGTAAAAGACGTAATCCAATTATTCATATTTTTTTACTATTTTCTTTACTTGACCCAGGGTTGCGACATCCACTTCCACCGCCACAACCACTATCACAACTACTGCTATACTACTTTTACTCCAGCTTGGCCTAAAATTAACCTCTTTTCAGCTTAAATGATCAGTTGTAACAATGGATTGGCACTAGAATATACTGACAGGTACGAGGCAGTATTATGAAGATGCCATGGAACTGTGGAATTATCTTATTCTTCCAGTGAGTTATCCAAAATTAGCCGCAAAAGGTTGAAAATCTTTGCCAGTTTAGGGTAAAAGGAGTGCACCTCACACTCCACAACCACTACACATAACCACAATGGCCATCACCTCTCTCCCCTACCACATGCACAACTACAACCACTACAGCCACGATTACCACAGCCACCACCACCACCATCATAATCACCACCACCACACCACAAATACAACCACCATCATAACCACTTTACTCCTCTGCAACCACAACCACTACCACCATCACCACGCCACCACCACTATCACGTCTTTTACCACCACCATCACCACCACCACCACCACCACCACTACCATCAGCACCACGCCACCACCACTATCAAATCTTCTACCACCACCACCACCACTAGCACTACCACTACCACCACCACCATTACCACCACCATCACAACCATTTCAACCATCACCACTACCTATCACAACCACAGCCATTACCCTACATAACCGCACCTGCCATCATCATCATCATCATCACCATACACTCACCACAACCACCACCTCAGTCCACCTTTGCTCTCTAAGCATTTACCTTGATCTCTAAAGCCCTCCATTTTGCCACCTTGACCAAATTTTTGATTGGAGAGAGAGAGAGAGAGAGAGAGAGAGAGAGAGAGAGAGAGAGAGAGAGAGAGAGAGAGAGGTACAGAGAGAAACTATATATTGGCGTGTATTTTTTCCCTCAAGATCTCTGATGGGTACACAACTTGATCTCATTCACTTTTCCCTCGTCCTTTGCATGTGTGTCAGTGAGCAGGGGATCCGATTCTCTAAGTTCCATAGTCTCGTGGATTAAGGAAGTTCCCTAACACCTTCTCCTAAGCGATTTATTTCATCTATTTCACCTTAATGTCTTTTCTGTGTGACATAAATCCTTCCAAAATTGCCATACTCTGCATGAGTAACGTACAAACTGATATTTACAAGCCATATCCAAAAATAAATCGGTATGGAAGAGGTGCTTAAGATTTTAGACTTTTTAGAATGGGTGGGAAAGGGTTAAGGTACTATCAGGAGTAGACTGTAGCACCAGTCGAGCAGGGCAGTACTCCCGAGGTGGATGGAAAGCTGATGACAGGGAGTGCTGGAGCTCCCGTTTCATCAGCCCTCAGGACTAGTTCCTGACCATCCACCTTTGCTGAACTTTTTCAGTGTCTCAGTTACACAGAGAGTAGGCCAGCATGCTCTCCAGTACAAATTTCTCTAACTATCTACACCAAACTACATGCACAGTACACACTACACTTCCTATTCAAAATTCAACAAAAATGGCGTCTCTTCACCAAGCCTCGGAGTCCCCGGGGGGGGGGGGACCATAAATGCCCCCACCATCCGCCCCTCTCCCAGTGACGACTCGAGGTGCCTGGAACCACTGTCTGACTCTCTTCTTCTTCATTTCTGCAACATTCGCGGCCTTTCCTCTAACTTTCGCTCTGTTGAGCACCACCTCTCCTCCACTAAACCTCATCTTCTTTTTCTAACGGAGACTCAGCTGTCTGAGGCAACTGACAGCAAACCCTTTTCTGTATCCTCCTACTTTCTCTATACTCATTTCAAAGCCAAAGGTGGCTGTTGTGTATATATACGCAACGACTTATCTTGCTCTCGTGTTCCTGAACTCGATTCTTCTGAATTCTCTACACTCTGGTTTCGGCTTTCCTGTCATTCTCTGACTAAATATATCTGTGCTGTTTACTTATCCCCTAATTCTACTAACTATCAAAAATTCTTCGACTATCTTACTTCTACGATGGAACACATTCTATCCATTTCTCCTTTCTCTGAAATCTTCATTCTAGGAGATTTCAATGTTCACCACCACCTTTGGCTCTCCTCTCCTTTCACTGATCCACCTGGTGAACAAGCCTACATCTTTTCTATCCTTAATGTCCTAGAGCAGCTTGTACAGCACCCTACCCGTATCCCTGACCGCCTTGGAGAGAGCTCCAACATACTTGACCTCTTCCTTACAACTAATCCTTCTGCTTACTCTGTTAATCTTTTCTCTCCGTTGGGCTCCTCTGATCACAACCTTATTACCTTAACCTGTCCTATCACTCTGATACGGCCTGTGGACCCTCCAGGGAAACGTCGTCTGTGGCATTTTGGAGACACGGACTGGGAGGCCCTCAGGCAGTACTTCTTTGATTTTCCCTGGAATGATTATTGTTTCCATGGCCGTGAGCCATCTGAGTGTGCCTTGCGCATTACGGAGGTTATTCTCTCGGGCATGGAAGCATACATTCGTTTCTCATATCCTTTGACTAACGCAAGAAAGCCTTGGTTTAATCACGCTTGTTCTAATGCTGTCCGCAACAAGGATAGGGCCTACAAAAGGTACCGGAGCCAACCCACCCCTGAATCACATCATCTTTAAGTTTCTGCCCGGAATCGTGCTAAGTCTGTTCTTCGCTCTACTAAAAATAATTTCATCCATACTAAATGCTCTCAATTCTCCAACTCGAATTCTTCCTGCTCCTTCTGGCACCTTGCCAAAAATCTTTCTAACAACTTTACCTCATCATCCTTCCCTCCTCTTTTCTACTCTGATGGTTCTGTAGCTATTTCTTCTACTGATAAAGCAGATCTCTTTGCACAGACTTTCTCCTCCAATTCCACCTTAGACGATTCCGGTGCTGTTCCTCCATCACTTCCCCCCTCTGACTTCCTCATGGCTGACATTAAAATTTCTTCAGTTGATGTATTTTCTGCCATCACTGGCCTCAGTACTAACAAGGCATATGGGCCTGATGGGTCCCTCCTGTTGTTCTCAAGAACTGTGTTTCTGTGCTTACACCCTGCCTAGGCAAACTCTTTCACCTTTGTCTGTCAACTTGTACCTTTCCTTCTTGCTGGAAGTTTGCACTCATTCAGCCAGTCCCAAAGAAGGGTGACCACTCCCAACCCTCCAACTATCGTCCAATTGCTTTAACGTCCTGTATTTCAAAAGTATTCGAGTCAATTCCCAATAGAAAAATTTTAAGGCATCTTTCCTATCACAACCTTCTTTCCGATCGTCAGTATGGGTTCCGTCAGGGACGCTCCACTGGCGATCTTCTCACCTACCTTCCAGACTCCTGGTCATCCTCCTTTCGGGACTTTGGCGAAAGCTTTGCCATTGCACTTGACATCTCAAAGGCTTTCGATCGAGTCTGGCATAAATCTTTAATTTCCAAACTGCCCTCTTACGGTTTCTATCCTTCTATCTGTGCCTTCATCGCTAGCTTCTTTTCTGGTCGATCTATAGCCGCTGTTGTAGACGGCCATCGTTCTTCTCCTAGATCTATCAACAGTGGTGTTCCTCAGGGCTCTGTCCTATCACCAACTCTCTTCCTTTTATTCATCAATGATCTTCTAAGCTGTACATCTAACCCTATCCACTCATACGCTGATGACTCCACCCTTCACCTTTCCATTCGGTTCCCGCAACGCCCATCTCAACAGTTACTTCAAGAAACAAGGGATGAGGCTATGGCACACCTAATGTCTGACTTGGCTCGTATCTCTGACTGGGGTAAAAATAATATGGTTGTTTTTAATGCATCTAAAACTCAGTTCTTACACCTATCAACCCGACAAAATCTTCCACAGGTATACTCACTAATGTTTAATAATATTCAGCTTAATCCTGCGTCATCCTTGAACATGTTTGGGGTTTCATTTACTCGGGACTTATCTTGGAAAGATCATATTACATCTCTTGTAAAATCTGCTTCCAAGAGATTGGGTGTGCTAAGCCGACTCCGCTCTTTCTTTACCCCTGCACAATTGTTGACTCTATACAGGGGTTTTATCCGCCCCTGTTTGGAGTACAACTCTCATGTGTGGGGAGGCTCCCCACATACAGCTCTTCTCAATAGGGTGGAGTCAAAGGCTTTTCGTCTCATTAACTCTCCTCCTCTTACTGACTCTCTTCAACCTCTGTCTCTTCGCCGAACTGTTGCATCTTTATCTCTTTTCTATCGCTACTTTAATGGTCACTGCTCCTCTGAACTGTCTGCTTGCATTCCTGCACCTCTACGACGGGCGCGTAGCACCCGTCTGGCAGCAAACTCTCATCCCTTTTCTGTCCAACTCTCTAATGCAAGAGTTAACCGTTACTCCCAGTCTTTCATTTATGCAACAGGTCAGCTCTGGAACTGTCTCCCTCTGTCTGTATTTCCTGCTGCCTATGATCTCCAGTCTTTCAAACGCAGTGTGTCCAGGCACCTCAAATGATCGGATCTTGTATTTGGCTCTCTCATGTATTTTGTTTTTCTCTTGGAGGGAACTGTTACTGCGGGCTCATGGCCTTTGGTTCCTTCTTTCTCGCATAAAAAAAAAAAATCAGGCTCAGTAGCCCTGCCCTCCCCTTGAAGTTTTATCTTTTTTTTCTTTTTTTTTTTTTTTTAAAGGACAATGAAAAGTAACTTGAGACATTTCGAAGATGTGGAGATAACGAAGAACATGTGTGTGTGTGTGTGTGTGTGTGTGTGTGTGTGTGTGTGTGTGTGTGTGTGTGTGTGTGTGCTTGTCAGTCACTTCAATAATTCTGA
>NC_137035.1:5482500-5535000 GCF_032717465.1 Coenobita brevimanus
TGGCGGCTATGGTGGCGGCTATGGTGGCGGTCGCGGACTTGGCGGTGGCTTTGGCGGCGGCGGGTTCGGTGGAGTGTCGCGAGTTGTGAGCGGCGGCCGCGGCTTCGGCATTGGTGGCGGCTATGGTGGCGGCTATGGCGGCGGCCATGGTGGCGGCGGCTATGGTGGCGGCTATGGTGGTGGCCGTGGCATTGGCGGCGGCTTCGGCTTTGGCGGCGGCCGCGGCTTCGGCGGAGGTTATGGCGGCGGTTATGGCGGCGGCTTGGGTGGCGGCCTGGGTGGACGAGGTGGCGGCTATGGCCGTGGACTGGTAAGTGGCTTGATTAGGCTGGGTTGGGTTAGATAGAGTTAGGTTGGGTTAGGTTAGGACAGGATGGGTTAGGTTAGATCATGCTAGACTGGGTCAGGTTAGGTTGGGTCAGTTGAGTGGAGTCCATATTCTGCTGACTTTAACAACGAGAAAAAAAAATTGACATCTCTCTATCTTAAATGCTGAAGGAGAAATATAGTGATAGTCACGAAAAAGTGCTGTGGGAAGGATGTAGAGCCGTAATGTTGTCATATTCTGCCACTGAACCACGAAAAAGAAAGAAAGAGAAAAAAAAAGGACGAAATCTTCTACAATTTAGGTGAATGTTAAAACTCTAGGTTAGATTGAGTTAGGTTGTTAGCGTTGGTTAGGTTGGTAGATCACGTTAGGTTAGGTTTGGTTTAGTGGAACTGGATGGGGCAGGATGGGGTTATAAACTGAAATTATAGTCGACTTGGCTACTTTTTTCTTTTTTCCGGAAGCTCTGGGTTATGTAAGGTTAGGTATAAAGTTGGAGGGTTGGTTCAGGGCAAGGTGAGTGGGGTCATTTAGCTGGGTGGGACGGGGCAAGGTCATCGTGGCTTCATACTGACCTTAGCTGCATGTAAAGGGTAACTCTGGAACACATTACAGTATTATGACTTACTTCAGTCATTCTTCTTGGTGATGTCCCTAAAATAGACCCTAAATCATTACTTCCACTTTTAAGACTATCATTTGCCTACTTCATCATTTTTTTCTTCGGTAAATATTTATTCCCAGACCACACTCTGCTTGCCTGATTTTGAACAAGTTATCATTCACTACTACTCTATTTTTTTATGATAATCGTTTCCTTGGCTCTGTGTAAGACTTTTCCCTACGTGGGTTTTATTGCGATATTTTTTTTTTCACATTGTTCTGTTGCTCCGTGTTAATCGCAGAACTAAAGAAGAGAAGAGCGTCAGAAAGTAGACTGTCTTTATGCTTATTATCTCTATCAGTCTAAGGATCACTTTAATATCATATCATCAACATTTAAAATGTCTTCCACACAGGCTAACTATTATCTCCAAACCTATTCAGTCTATTAGTTAATTATCATCATCATCAACTAGCAAAAATCTCCCATACAGTTCAATTATTAACTGTCATCATCATCATCATCATCATCCCAAATCCACACAAGTTATTTATCACATTCATTCGGTCAAACCATACTCTAACTATCATCATCATCATCATCATCATCATCCCCACAAAATCTTCCACAGGCATACCCACTAATGTTTAATAATATTCAGCTTAATCCTGCATCATCCTTGAACATGCTTGAGGTTTCATTTACTCTGGACTTATCTTGAAAAGATCATATTACATCTCTTGTAAAATCTGCCTCCAAGAGATTAGGTGTGCTAAGCCGACTCCGTTCCTTCTTTACCCCTGCACAATTGTTGATTCTATACAGGGGTTTTATCCGCCCCTGTTTGGAGTACAACTCTCATGTGTGGGGAGGTTCCCCACATACAGCTCTTCTCAATAGGGTGGAGTCAAAGGCTTTTCGTCTCATTAACTCTCCTCCTCTTACTGACTTCCTTCAACCTTTGTCTCTTCGCCGCACTGTTGCATCTTTATATCTCTTCTATCGCTACTTCAATGGTCACTGCTCCTCTGAACTCTCTGCTTGCATCCCTCCACCTCTACGACGGGCGCGTAGCACCCGTCTAGCAGCAAACTCTCATCCCTTTTCTGTCCAACTCTTTAATACAAGAGTTAACCGTTACTCCCAGTCCTTCATTTATGCAACAGGTCAACTCTGGAACTGTCTCCCTCTGTCTGTATTTCCTGCTTCCTATGATCACCAGTCTTTCAAACGCAGTGTGTCCAGCCATCTCGAAATGATCGGATCTTGAATTTGGCTCTCTCATGTATTTTGTTTTTCTCTTGGAAGGAACAGTTATTGAGGGCTCATGACCTTTGGTTCCTTCTTTCTCGCATAAAAAAAAAAAACACACACACAGGCTATTTATCACCTTCATGCAATCAAACCATCCTCTATCATCGTCATCATCATCATCATCATCATCCCAAATCCACACAAGTTATATATCACTTTCATTCAGTCAAACCATCCTCTAACTATCACCATCACCATCGTCATCATCCTCCCAGGTCGACCTTAGCCACGGATACAGCGACTATCACTTCTCCTGGCGCCACGATGGAGGCAAGAAATACACTGGAGAAGCTGCCAACTATTACTGCAAGAGTTTGGGACCAGGATGGTACGGTGTCAGTATTGAGAGCTACGAGGAGGACAAGCTGATCTCTAGCATCATCTACGGAGGTGAGAGAGAGAGAGAGAGAGAGAGAGAGAGAGAGAGAGAGAGAGAGTGAGAGAGAGAGAGATGAACATAGGAAAA
Organism: Coenobita brevimanus; assembly: GCF_032717465.1. Classification (NCBI taxonomy): domain Eukaryota; kingdom Metazoa; phylum Arthropoda; class Malacostraca; order Decapoda; family Coenobitidae; genus Coenobita; species Coenobita brevimanus. Next base: position 5,485,213 of record NC_137035.1, read on the forward strand.
GCAAATACAAAAATAAAAAATTGTAAAGGCGAAAGTTTCAAAAGAAAGAAGTTGGGTTACACGAGAGAGAGAGAGAGAGAGAGAGAGAGAGAGAGAGAGAGAGAGAGAGAGAGAGAGAGAGAGAGAGATGAACATAGGAAAAGCAAACAAAAATAGTAAAAAACTATAAAGTCGACGGGCATTAAAAAATAGAGTTTTGGTCACACGAGAGAGAGAGAGAGAGAGAGAGAGAGAGAGAGAGAGAGATAACCCTGTCTCACAATCATCTCCATCCACAGACAAGCTTAAGTACATCTGGACTGGTGGTCACAGGGCTGGCTATGGCTTCGTTTGGCCTTCCGGTCACCCCTTCGTGGGACTCAACTGGTCTCACACCGGCGGGTAAGTCTTTGTGGTCTTTTGTCTGTAAATTAATGGTCTCAAACTGCCAGGTAAATCGCTCCCCTCGTGGATTTATGGATGTGACTCCCTGGGATGTGTGGATGTTGTGTTTGGTCTGTGAGTCTGTGGTGTATGATTTATGGCTATATATTTGTGTACTTTTGTGGGTATGGTCTCAAATTTTATGGTCTGTTTTTTGGTCTGTAATGTATGGTCGGTTTCTATAGTGTACATTTTGGTCTGTGAAACTATTCTGTGCGGTGTAGGATGAGTTACAGCTTTGCATCCTCGTCATATTCCACTCACTGGTGTAATAACTTTTTTCTGGCTTCATGCAAGAATATTCACAACCTTAATAGAAAGACAGGTAGGCATAAATATAGGTCCATTTGTAGTTGCGGTAGTGCTTGTTGCCCCAAGTTCATCTGAATCATGAACCCTGTGGACTGCAGGCTGAAGTTGCCCCTCTCCTGCAGAACAGCCATCTCCTTTTAGGGGGATAGGGAGGGAGTAGAGGGGCATTTTTATAGCTGGGCAGCTCCACCTTCTGGCTATATCAGTGCCACCATGTGAAGGCGTCCCTCTCCAGCACCCTATCCAGTTGTAGAGCAGACAAAGTAACAAAGACAGACAGTTGCATTTCTAATTATAACTACCTCTTCTGCTCCACCTTCAGGAGCTAGTACGCACAGACAGGCAGAGCTTGTAACAGCGACAGACAGATAGTTTTGTTGATTAGGTATATAAGAACAGAGAGAGAGAGGTGGGGATGGGGGGACAGACAGACAGCAGAAAAAATTGCAGCCTTGTAGTGCTCCAGGTCAGATCTCTCACCTCCCCCTTCTGCCTCGCCTTCAGGAACGGGTACCCACAGCCTGACAACCGTGAGGACGGCAAGGAGTACTGCCTGGCCGTGCTGAACAACTTCTACAAGGACGGCATCAGGTGGCACGACGTCGCCTGCCACCACGAGAAGCCCATCATCTGTGAAAGACAAAAGAGCGGAGGATACCACTAAGGAGTCACACTGGTTTTCCGTCGCACCTGTTCCTTGGCGATTTATACTTCACTTTACACCCCAACTGCGTCTTGTGTGTGACTGATGCAACCTGTAGATACTGAAGTGATGGCATACAGGAAGAGTTCAGGTGAAATAGGCGAGACAAATCGCTAATTGGAAGGTGATACGAGCCCTCCTGTGCCACCTAGTACACGGACCCAAATCCATACTGTGGTTGAAATAGGAGACCTCATCACCTCCTCGTAAGCTATTTATTCTTGCATACTCGACTCCTGTGTCGTAAAGGACTGAATGTGAAGTATAATGTGAGGGATAAATCGCCTAGAAAAACGTGCTAAGGAATAAACCCCAGCTCAGCCGAGTCGTGTCTACAAAATAAACTCAAGCCACCCTAAACGAACGAATGCTGAATATCTAGCAATTTCGTCTTTACATAGCGATTTCAGCTCGATTTTAATGAAGCAGTTTTCGCTCTTTATTTCAAGATTCTCCATACATTTTCCATCCTGTCACCGAGAAAAAAAAAAAATCCACATCATTTGGCTTCCTCTTCTAAAATCCTAGGAATCTATAGCCAGATCTAGAAGGCCATCTTTCTCCCTATTTGAACACCAAAACTTAGCCATTTTGCGATTATTTATTTGTGTTTTTCTTCATATTTTTGTTTCTATACCTTTTCCTCCTCTTGTGCATTCTATATTGTTCTCTTTTTCTTCATTCTCTGCCTGTTTTTCTACCTCTTCTTCCTTCTCACGACCGTAACCATGGCAACATCTCCCATCACCATCTAGAAACACTGGTTTTTGGCTATATTTCATGCCATCATCTATCATTTATCGTTTTCCTATAATTTCCCGAAAACATTAACATCCCTGTCATATCTAACTAAAAATGCCCTAATCTTTCCTGAGCACATTCCTTCTACGATTACCTTTATCTTGCGTGTTAGTCAAGATAACAGGTACTTGGGAAACACAATAGTCCCCCCTTCCTAAGACTCTCATTTTCTACCCGTTCTCTTCAGCTATCACTTTCCTATATTTCTTTGACTTACTTTTACCATACATTTCAACCGTTTTCATTTATTTCCAAAGGACACAGACGCCAATACCTCTTCTGTGTCCCCTTTCTGTATCGCAGTATTTAAACTCCTTCTCTGTGTCACAGCAAGAAGTGAAATAAAAGAGAATCGAATAACTGGTTTCTCTATCCCCCTTTTCTGTCAGTATCTTACTACATTTTCTTCAGCATACATTTGTCATTGTTCTCTCTCTCTCTCTCTCTCTCTCTCTCTCTCTCTCTCTCTCTCTCTCTCTCTTTTCCAACATTTCAACTTATTTTTGTCACAGCCACGATTTTCACTCATTTCACTCATTCCCTTTTTGTGTCGTTTCTGTGTCGCAATATTAAAAGTCCCCATGCCACAGCGAGAACAGAATGGGAAAAATAAAGATAAAATAAAGATAAAAACAGAAATCAAACAACTATTTTTCTTTCCCTTCCTCACTACATTTTTTACAATACACTTTTTTGAAAATCTTCGTCTATGTATCCAAAACCGTCTGAAATATCTGAAGTGAAATTCCTCTCTTGTCATTGCCTCTCCAAAGTTTTATTTCTCCTGTATTGGTGTGATTTTTTTTTTATTTACAGATTTGTTTTAAAAATCTCACTGCATGACTTTTACTTGATTTCTCTCATATTGTACGCATGGAATTGGTGGGGAAAATTGTGTGTGTGTGTGTGTGTGTGTGTGTGTGTGTGTGTGTGTGTGTGTGTGTGTTTGTTAAATAAGTTGCTTTTGATCCCATATTAAGCAAACTTGATGAAAGGGTTGAGGATCAGCCAAAGAGTTGACACTGATTTTTTAGAACATAATTTTTCGCAGTTCAGTATCACTTGACAAGGTAAACTTAACAAATTATTCATCCGATTTAAGCCATTTTTTGTGGAAGGGTTGAGGGTAAACCAAAGATTAAATTGTTCGATTTTTTAAACATTCTGTCAGAGGTTAAGGTCACGAGGCAAAGTAATGTTCAACCCAGTAACTCAAGCCGATTTTATTAGACCAAGCGTGTTGAGAGAGAGAGAGAGAGAGAGAGAGAGAGAGAGAGAGAGAGAGAGAGAATCAGCCCAAAACAGATCAGTTATCAGAACAATATCTCAAAGGTCAAGGTCACAGAGAAGGGTTAACTCAGTTTTGATCTAATATGGACAAAACTTAGTGGAGGGGTTATGGATCAGGCAAAAAGGAAATAAATCAGTCGAATGTCAAGATCACAGGGCAAAGTCAAATATGCAGCTCTCACACCATTCATAGGACGATGGTGTTGTATTTTCTGGTCGCTTGCTCTTGTTCTATGCTGTATTTCACTCACCATCCCGTACGGTTTGTGTCATTCAGCTTTTATTTTTCCTTTTTTTTTCTTTTTTTTTTTTAATCATTTCCCTCACAGCCTTTGAATTTGTCTTTCCTTTTCTCTTCCAAAGTTTTTCTCTGCATTTTTCTCGTTGACCTCTCTTGCAGTTTTTGTTTTTCGTTACTCTGTATTTAATTCATCGTCTCCCTCACAACCTCACCGTGTAATATCACAATTCTTCTCTTGTGTCAGATCAGGGAGCGAGATGACTCAAAAGGAGGGCCAATATAAGGTTAATAATATCCTAACCTTTAGTTCCTGACGTACAGTTTGGGACAAAAATAGCGATCCACTCCGTTACTGTTAATAGCCAGGCAGTGAGCTATTAATTTCGAACAAGGGGTACGATCCAGGAGCCCAACGCATTTTTCAAATATTATTTCCGAGCTTCATAAATGCTCTCAGTGTGGAACGATATATTTTTCCGCAATATTACATGTTATCTCACGGCCTCTGTTACACGAAGACTTGACACGTGACACTGGTAATAATTAGGTCTCCACGTCAACATGTGAAGAACTACTGTATTACCTCGACTGTTTTCCTCTCTTTGGCGGGATGCAGGGAAATAACATGAGGTTTGGCACCCGGGTAGACGCCACACCTGTTCCACCCACGGTACACATCGCCACCACGTTAAGGCCCCTCGTGCTGTAAAGCCTAAGACCATGAAGGGGAAGGCAAGACTTTAAACTCTGACGGATAATTGAAGCCAGAGTCAAAAGTTCGCTTACAGTTCCACTGCGTCTATCGTACTTTACAATTAGGGCACACCTGTCATCCTCTACCCCTATTTTTCCTCCCTACCCCTTCCCCTATCCCCCTCCCCACCCCTTCCCCTATCCCCCTCCCCACCCCTTCCCCTATCTCCCTCCCTACAGCTTCCCCCACCATGACAAGCCACTCTACCCCTTCCCCTTGACCTAAGCTTAAGCAGGTCATTAGAAACCCACCATGATTCACAATTTTGCTGTTTTTACCGTAGGCTTCTGGATGTCACACAAATTTCACACTCTGGGATTTTCTTTCTCCCTCAGTGTGTGTGTGTGTGTGTGTGTGTGTGTGTGTGTGTGTGTGTGTGTGTGTGTGTGTGTGTGTGTGTGTGCGAGAGAGAGAGAGAGAGAGAGAGAGAGAGAGAGAGAGAGAGAAATTCATAACGATACCTTTTTCTTTTCCTTCGCCTCTTCTTCTGTTCCCTCCCCTTTATTTCACCGTCGGCTTCTGTTTCCTACACAAATTTCGCTTTCTGTGGATTTGTCTTTTTTCTCGTTATATTTGCAAGATTCTACCGTCTTTTTTTTTTTCCTTTCTTTCGTTTTCCTTCTCCTCTTCCTCAGGTTTTCGAAGATTTCACTTCTTGGTGTTTCATTTTCTTTTACTTTTTTTTGGTGTGTGTGTGTGTGTGTGTGTGTGTGTGTGTGTGTGTGTGTGTGTGTGTCATCGTCAGCTACATTACATTATCATATTGTAGTAAAAATTTGCTACATAGCGTTCTTCATGCATCGCTTAAAAGCAATTCTTATTCAATTAATATATGTAAAGATTCACTGATAAAGACCCTTCTGGAATATCGCTTTAGCATTTATTTGTTGATTGATTGATTTATTTATTTAATTATTGTTGACGTAGAGCAGTGTGTTGATTTTTTTTTAAGAGTTTCAGGAGTGGGAGTTATTTATTTATTATTATTTTTTTTTAGCCCTAGGAGTGTGTTTTTTCTGGCTTAAGAGAATACTGTTTTTTTTTTTTTTTCTTACTGGTCTGTGAGGATTGTGTTTATTATTGCTGCTCTCAGATTTTTTTTTTTTTTTTTTTACATAAGTTTTTTGTTTGTCTAAAAGTGTTATATATTTTTTTCTGGTTTGGGATTTTATAGATAATGGATTTTTTCCCTTTTTTTATTTTTCATTTTCCTTTTTTTTTTTTTTTTTTTTTTTTTAATGGCCTAGGAGAGTGCGATGTTGAAAAGGAAAATCGAGGGAGACGCGACATCGCAATGACACAACGCCCGGAACCCCGCCCAGGACTGAGCTGCCTTGGATATATTTTACGTTTCGTGTGTGTGTGTGTGTGTGTGTGTGTGTGTGTGTGTGTGTGTGTGTGTGTGTGTGTGTGTCTGCGTGTGTTTTCTATTCTGCTTAGGTGTGGAGAGGTTAGATATAGCCTTCATTAATCTCTGCTATAGTTCTATCACCTTAACTTGGTCCAGATTTTCGTTCTTTTGTAGCTTATTTCACGTAGCTCAGTGGCTGATTAAGAAAATGTAGCAACTCAAAAAAAAAAAATGATTACCACGTACGTACGAAACTTTACTCTCTTTCTCACTTTCTCACCCACTTTCATATTATTTTCTCACATTTCCACTCACTCTCTCACTCTCTCACTCTCTTACTTTCTCCTCACTTTTACTTTACTCACCAAAAGACATGGTTACAAAATATTTATATACGAAATTTGGCGAGACCAAAATTTTGTTATGTAAAGCCGCTCTCCTAAAAATTATAGTTTCCAAAGCGCTTTCAATATTGCCTCAAATAAATAATGCAGTTGAGTGTCTGTTGCAACTGTGACACCAGCGATGCAGGAATTCAATGTTACACAGATTTCAACATGCATTCTATTTCTGTTGCTACTTTAGTGCGTTTAGCCTGACAAAGGCTTCTAACCCCTTCCTGGTCTGTCTTTCTATCTGTCTGTCTATCTGAGTGATGTCTATATGTCTGTCTAGTTATATTTATCAATATATCTATTTATGGGTGCTGGAGAAGGACGCCTTCATGTGGTGGCACTTATATCACTGGGTGGCTCCACTGCCATACATACGTCTCTCAACTTCTTCCCTATCCCCCAAAAGCATGATCGTGGACTGCAGGACAAGGCCAGCTTAAGCCTGCAGTCCACTGGGTTCACGTATCAGATGAGCCTGGATTTGAAGCTGCTGCTGCTACTACTTCTACTACTACTACTACCACTATTACTTTCTTTTTTTTTATGCAAGGAAGAAGGAACCAAAGGCCATGAGCCCGCAGTAACAGTTCCCTCCAAGAGAAAAACAAAATACAATAGAGAGTCAAATTCAAGATCCGATCATTTTGAGATGCCCGGACACACTGCGTTTGAAAGACTGGAGATCATAGGCAGCAGGAAATACAGACAGAGGGAGACAGTTCCAGAGCTGACCTGTTGCATAAATGAAAGACTGAGAGTAACGGTTAATTCTTGCATTAGAGAGTTGGACAGAAAAGGGATGAGAGTTTGCTGCCAGACGGGTGCTACGCGCCCGTCGTAGAGGTGGAGGAATGCAAGCAGACAGTTCAGAGGAGCAGTGACCATTAAAGTAGCGATAGAAAAGAGATAAAGATGCAACAGTGCGGCGAAGAGACAGAGATTGAAGGGAGTCAGTAAGAGGAGGAGAGTTAATGAGACGAAAAGCCTTTGACTCCACCCTATTGAGAAGAGCTCTATGGGGGGAGCCTCCCCACACATGAGAGTTGTACTCCACACAGGGGCGGATAAAACCCCTGTATAGAGTCAACAATTGTGCAGGGGTAAAGAAAGAGCGGAGTCGGCTTAGCACACCCAATCTCTTGGAAGCAGATAATACAAGAGATGTAAAATGATCTTTCCAAGATAAGTCCCGAGTAAATGAAACCCCAAGCATGTTCAAGGATGATGCAGGATTAAGCTGAATATTATTAAACATTAGTGGGTATACCTGTGGAAGATTTTGTCGGGTTGATAGGTGTAAGAACTGAGTCTTAGAGGCATTAAAAACAACCATATTATTTTTACCCCAGTCAGAGATATGAGCCAAGTCAGACATTAGGTGTGCCATAGCCTCATCCCTTGTTTCTTGAAGTAACTGTTGAGATGAGCGTTGCGGGAACCGAATGGAAAGGTGAAGGGTGGAGTCATCAGCGTATGAGTGGATAGGGTTAGATGTACAGCTTAGATGATCATTGATGAATAAAAGGAAGAGAGTTGGTGATAGGACAGAGCCCTGAGGAACACCACTGTTGATAGATCTAGGAGAAGAACGATGGCCGTCTACAACAGCGGCTATAGTACGACCAGAAAGGAAGCTAGCGATGAAGGCACAGATAGAATGACAGAAACCATAGGAGGGCAGTTTGGAAATTAAAGATTTATGCCAGACTCGATCGAAAGCCTTTGAGATGTTAAGTGCAATGGCAAAGCTTTCGCCAAAGTCCCGAAAGGAGGATGACCAGGAGTCTGAAAGGTAGGTGAGAAGATCGCCAGTGGAGCGTCCCTGACAGAACCCGTACTGACGATCGGAAAGAAGGTTGTGATAGGAAAGATGCCTTAAAATTTTTCTATTGAGAATTGACTCGAAAACTTTTGAAATACAGGACCTTAAAGCAATTGGACGATAGTTGGAGGGTTGGGAGTGGTCACCCTTCTTTGGGACTGGCTGAATGAGTGCAAACTTCCAGCAAGAAGGAAAGGTACAAGTTGACAGACAAAGGCGAAAGAGTTTGCCTAGGCAGGGTGTAAGCACAGAAGCACAGTTCTTGAGAACAACAGGAGGGACCCCATCAGGCCCATATGCCTTGTTAGTACTGAGGCCAGTGATGGCAGAAAATACATCAGCTGAAGAAATTTTAATGTCAGCCATGAGGAAGTCAGAGGGGGGAAGTGATGGAGGAACAACACCGGAATCGTCTAAGGTGGGATTGGAGGAGAAAGTCTGTGCGAAGAGATCTGCTTTATCAGTAGAAGAAATAGCTACAGAACCATCAGAGTAGAAATGAGGAGGGAAGGATGATGAGGTAAAGTCGTTAGAAAGATTTTTGGCAAGGTGCCAGAAGGAGCGGGAAGAAATAGAGTTGGAGAATTGAGAGCATTTAGTATGGATGAAATTATTTTTAGTAGAGCGAAGAACAGACTTTGCACGATTCCGGGCAGAAACGTAAAGATGATGTGATTCAGGGGTGGGTTGGCTCCGGTACCTTTTGTAGGCCCTCTCCTTGTTGCGGACAGCATTAGAACAAGCGTGATTAAACCAAGGCTTTCTTGCTTTAGTCAAAGGATATGAGAAAGGAATGTATGTTTCCATGCCCGAGAGAATAACCTCTGTAATGCGCAAGGCACACTCAGATGGCTCACGGCCATGGAAGCAATAATCATTCCAGGGAAAATCTAAGAAGTATTGCCTGAGGGCCTCCCAGTCCGTGGCACCAAAATGCCACAGACGACGTTTCCCTGGAGGGTCCACAGGCTATACCGGAGTGATAGGACAGGTTAAGGTAATAAGGTTGTGATCAGAGGAGCCCAACGGAGAGAAAAGATTAACAGAGTAAGTAGAAAGATTAGTTGTGAGGAAAAGGTCAAGTATGTTGGAGCTCTCTCCAAGGCGGTCAGGGATACGGGTAGGGTGCTGTACTAGCTGCTCTAGGTCATTAAGGATAGAAAAGATGTAGGCTTGTTCACCAGGTGGATCAGTGAAAGGAGAGGAGAGCCAAAGATGGTGGTGAACATTGAAATCTCCTAGAATGGAGATTTCAGAGAAAGGAGAAATGGATAGAATGTGTTCCATCGTAGAAGTAAGATAGTTGAAGAATTTTTGATAGTAGAATTAGGGGATAAGTAAACAGCACAGAAGATATATTTAGTCAGAGAATGACAGGAAAGCCGAAGCCAGAGTGTAGAGAATTCAGAAGAATCGAGTTCAGGAACACGAGAGCAAGATAAGTCGTTGCGTATATATACACAACAGCCACCTTTGGCTTTGAAATGAGTATAGAGAAAGTAGGAGGATACAGAAAAGGGTTCGCTGTCAGTTGCCTCAGACAGCTGAGTCTCCGTTAGAAAAAGAAGGTGAGGTTTAGAGGAGAGGTGGTGCTCAACAGAGCGAAAGTTAGATGAAAGGCCGCAAATGTTGCAGAAATGAAGAAGAAGAGAGTCAGACAGTGGTTCCAGGCACCTCGAGTCGTCACCGCTCAGTTGATGGCCAAGTCTAGTCAGATTGGAGGGTTAATTTGATTATATCGCACAAACTTTTGAAATTTTCGTCCTATTGTAGCTTATTTTATGTAGCTCAGTGGCTCTACATTCCTTCCACAGCACTTCTTCGTGACTGGCACCATATTCTAGCGTTAATCTATTCCCAAACTCAGAACTGAAGATGGAAAAATGGCAGTTTTACGCCAGCTTAAAAGTGAGCAGAAAATAGAAAATAATGAAGGTGTCGAAATATGTAGGTCAAGAGGTTAAATATTAGTGTTAAAAAAATGATGAGGAATATTAACATTACTTAAACTCTAATGAATATCTGTAGTAATTTTAAACAGATTGCGCGTATGCAGTCACCTCTTGATCTTTTACTAATTCTCTCTCTCTCTCTCTCTCTCTCTCTCTCTCTCTCTAACCTTGTACCTTCAAAGTACCAGATTAGGTTAATGATATACCAGAATTTGATCTTAATTTGCCGAGAAGTTTTTGCCAGAGAGAGAGAGAGAGAGAGTAAATATTCAGTGTTACCAGACCACTTTCCCTCTTCGATCGTCTGGGTCTCTCTGCTGACCCGTCTGGACCAATTTTTGCTGAGTTGGTAACGATGCCACACACCTTCCTCTGTTACTGCTCTCTTTCTCTCTTTTTTGCTCTTTTTCTCTTTTTATCAATTCTCAGTGCAGGTTTTAATGCTGTTTTTTTTTTTTATTTCTCTCTTCGTGCTTTCTCTCTCTTACTTCTCTCTCTCTTTAATATTAATCTCTTTCTTTTTCTCTCTGCTTATTACTCTCTTCTCTCCTTTTTTCTTCACCCTCATCACTGTCTTTCTCTCTTTCCGTTTAATTGCTCTCTTTTTCGTACTGCTCTCTTGTCTTCCTCTCTTACTGTTCTTTCTCGCATACTCTTCTTGTTACTGCATTCTTCCTCTTATTGCTCATGGTGATCTCTCTCTCTGTCTCTCTCTCTCTCTCTCTCTCTCTCTCTCTCCACTCCTCCAAATACACCTCCCTCCTTCTCTCGCATTCCCCCTCCTTCCCCTCACTCCCTTCCTTTCGATATCTCTCCCTCCCTCCCCCTTGGTACCCCTCCACTCCTCCCCTCCCTCCCTCCATCTCTCTCTTTCATTCCTTCCCTCCCTCCTCTTTAAAGCCTCTCTCCCTCCCTCATCTCCATTCCATCCTCCCCTCTTCCCTCCCTCCTTCTCTCCCTCCCTCTCCCTTGATACCCTCCCTTCCCTCCATCCTCCTGTTCCTGCCCTTCCTCCCTCCTTGTCTCTACTCCCCCCCTCCCTCCTTGTCTCTACTCCCCCCTCCCTCCTTCCCCTTCTCCTTCCCTCCCCCTTTCCCTCCCTCCCCCTCTCGCTCCCTCTCTCCCTCCTCCCTCGCCGAAAAACCTGCCTTAAACCGCTGACTCACGGTTGATCTTGCACAAGGTCGCTCCAGTTCCCTCCCTCAAGTCCTCCCTCCCTCTCTTCCTCTCACCCTTCCTCCTCTCCCCCCTCCTTCATTCATTCTTTCCCTCCTTGTCCTCTCCCCCTCTCTCTCTTCCCTGCCTTTTCCCTTCTTCCCTCCTTCCCTCCCACTCCCTTCTCCCCCAACCTCCCTCCTTCCTTTTTCACTCCCTTCCTCCTTCCCTCTCCCCTCCTTCACTCTGTGTCTTCCCTCTTTCCCTCCCCCCCCTCCCCTCTCTCTTTTTCTTCTCTTCCTCCATCCCTCTCCTCACTCCGCCCTTCCCTCTCCCCCCCTCCCCTCTCTCTTTTTCTTCTCTCCCTCCATCCCTCTCCTCACTCCCTCCTTCCCTCACTTTTCCCTTCAAGCCATGGAATCGCCCTATCTTCTCCCTTCCTGCCATTATAGTCTCATTCATTCTTTCATTCATTCATTCATTCATTCACGCACATTCATTCATTCATTCACGCACATTCATTCATTCATTCACTCATTCATTCATTCTTTCTTTCACTTATTCGTTCATTCATTCATTTCATTCATTCATTCATTCATTCACTCATTCATTCACTTAATCATTCATTCGTTCATTCATTCACTCATTCATTCATTCTTCTCTTTTCCTCTCCCTCCCTCCTCCCTCTCCCCGCTCTGCGTCCAATCCACTCATTCATAAACTCTTTTCCCCTCCCCTCCCCTTCCCTCACTGCCTCCTGAGAGAGAGAGAGAGAGAGAGAGAGAGAGAGAGAGAGAGAGAGAGAGAGAAATATGTCTTTTTCTCAATACAGATCTCACTTGAGTCAATTAATCAGCGAGACAAGCGAACTGACTCCACTGAACCACGGGCGAAAAAAATAAAAATAAAAATAAAGAATTCTGAATAATGAAACAATGCAAATGTCGAGCCAATTTGCCTGAAGATTAAACCAGAATTATTTTTCATCCTTGCAGATTTAATTTCCATCTCATTAGGAGGAAGTGGCACTGAGGGGGGGGGGACGCCTTCGGGTAGTGGCACTGATATGGCCGGGTAGGGGAGCTGCCTGGTTTTGGTGGCTGGGAGAGGGGTATTTTTAGCCTGTAGTCAACTGGGTTCACACTTCAGTATTGATAATAATAATAATAATAATAATAATAATAATAATAATAACAGCGACAGGGTACAGGACACAGACCCTGGCCTCGAAGACTTTCTTAACAACTGTCTCTTAGCGATTTAGTCTGTACAGTATTTAATTTCCATCTTATTACGAGGAAATGCGACACAGCCAAGAGGAACAGAGCCCGCGTGACAAAGAACACCGTGGATTACTTTAGAAACTTTGCAACACCTGGGCCATAACTTTTTGATAGACTGTATGTGTGGAAGATTAAAATAGAAATTAGGTACACACACACACACACACACACACACACACACACACACACACAATGTTCCAGAGAGAAGATTGCGTCGCTGTTACTCTTTTAATCTCAATAAGAAATTAGTTGAACGGCTTTCTACGTTTTGATTACTGTGTCCCGTATCCTGTGTATATACTGTATTATCATAGTATACTGGCCCTTTCACTCTGGGAACAAGTCTACTATTTGCAGGTATCTTCCAAAATTTTGACCAATATATAACGGAAAATCGATATATCAGAAACAGGCACTTGTAGAGATAAAGTTGTCACTGTATCTCGTCAGTTGTACATTTTTTTCACACAGAACTTGGAAGATGCTCGTATTTTGACTTCACGCTTCAGTTATTTTTTCTCGTATTTTTTAAACATAACAAAATCAAGGAAGGAAGGAAAATAAATAAGGTTGTTTGTCATTACTGTCTTCATGGTCAAGGTGGAAATGGGTATAAAAACAAAATAAAAAATAGTGACAGAGAACAAGAACATATAAAAAATAAATATCAGATAAATAAAACAGATAAATAGCGTTAACAACTAGACAAAGAAATCGAGGTGAAAGTGCCACATATTCAAGCAGAAACTTATGTGATCTGATTGAAAATATTACATAATCGAGCTGAAGTTGCTATATATTCGACTGAAGCTTACGTAACTGAGATGAAATTGCTACATGATAAAGACAAAAACATACAGTCGCGCTAACAGTGCTGCCTATCTAAGCATTCGTTTGCTTATATTCGTTCTTGTACATCAGCTCTTGGCCTTTGGTTCCTTCTTTCTTGCATAAAAAAAAAGCTTCGTTGTTTATTTGTCAGCTCTTTAATGGGGAAAAATAATGTGGTTTTAGTAGTACTGCCCCCCACTCCCGCGATGTTTCTGGCAAATGACGGGCGCCTTATGATAGCAAGCGACATCGTGGAGGGTGATGCCGTCGTTGTAGTAATTATTAAGCACAGCGACGCAGTACTCGTCGCCCTCAAAGTTGTCTGGCTGTGGGTACCCTTTTCTGATAATGGAGACAGAGAAAGAGAGGAGTTAAACCACATACAGTAATAAATAAACTACACACGATACACAGAGCACACAGACCTACCTCTACTGTGAGACCAGAAGAAATAATTGCAAATGGATGTTGATGTACCCTAACAGACCATACAAACAGACCATACGGACCAGTGACCAGGCATACACACAGACCACAAGCAGTACACAACACACAGACTAGACAGGCATACAAGCAGACCATATACACAATACACACAGACCACGGACCAAATATAGCCTACAAAGACCACCCAGACCTACAAACAGACTATATACACAATATACACAGACCACAAGCCAAATATAGCATACACAGACCACCCAGACCTACAAATAAACCATATACACAATATACACAGACCTCAAACCAAATACAACATACACCGACATACAAGCAGACCATACACACAATGCACACAGACCACAGACCAAACAGCCTACACAGACCACCCAGACCTACTCTCCAGTGTAAGACCAGTAGAAATCGTAGGAGATGGGCGCTCCGGACCCCCAAAAGAAGCCGTTTCCTCGCCTACGGCCAGAGGTCCAAATGTACGGCAGTTTGTCTGAGGAGAGATGTAAAGAAAAAGTTGAAATGAAGTACTAAAGTTACGTGGGGGTTGTTGCAATAGTTACGTGGGGGTTGTTGCAATAGTTACGTGGGGTTTGTTGCAATAAAGTTACGTGGGGTTTGTTGCAATAGTTACGTGTGTGTGTGTGTGTGTGTGTGTGTGTGTGTGTGTGTGTGTTTTTGCAATAAAGTTACGTGTTTTTTATTTTTTTTTTTGCAATAAAGTTACGTGGGGGTTGTTGCAGTAAAGTTACGTGGGGTTTGTTACAATAAAGTTACGTGGGGGTTGTTGCAGTAAAGTTACGTGGGGGTTGTTGCAGTAATCATTTAATTGATCCATATATCATTGTATTTCAGTGCCCTTATTATCTATCAGCATTTCTGTCTCTATCTATCTATTTAATCACTGACCTCTGTATCTATTCACGTATCTGTCTGTCTCCTCACTCACCTCCATAAATAATATTGTTAATGTACTGCATCTTGTCATAGGTTTCGATGCTGACCCCTTGCCAGCCCGGACCCAGGCTCTTGCAGTAGTATTCCGCTTCGTCCCCTGTGTACCACTTCCCTCCATCATGGAGCCAGGAGAAGTGGTAGTCTGTGTACCCGTTACTTGCGTCGATCTGGGCAGAGTAAGGGTGGAAAGGTTGAGGATCACGCAAGGATGAAGTGATTCGGCATATGTCTAGGTCACAGAGCAGTCAACCATGTACGAGTCGGGTGAAGCTGTTGGACTTATTAATGGTTCCGTCTTACGTGTATAACCATCATCATCATCATCACCATCATTATCATCATCACCATCATCATCATCACCATCATTATCATCATCACCATCATTATCATCATCACCATCATCATCATCACCATCATTATCATCATCACCATCATCATCATCACCATCATTATCATCATCACCATCATCATCATCACCATCATCATCATCATCATCACCATCATCATCATCACCATCATTATCATCATCACCATCATCATCATCATCATCATCATCATCATCATCACCATCATCATCATCATCAACATCATCATCATCATCACCATCATTATCACCATCACCATCATCATCATCACCATCATCATCATCACCATCATTATCATCATCACCATCATCATCATCATCATCATCATCACCATCATCATCATCATCAACATCATCATCATCATCACCATCATTATCACCATCACCATCATCATCATCATCATCATCATCATCATCATCATCACCATCATCATCATCATCATCATCATCATCATCACCATCATCATCATCATCATCATCCATTCCAATCTTGCCCCATCAGGAGTGCAGGGGCCCGGGACTAGGCTATTAAATCCTGCCATGGCGAGGGTAACCACAGGAATCGAACCCGTGACTATCAGATGACTCATTCCTGCCACATAAGTCAGGCACTCATTCCTACTTCATTACAAAAGCTCATAAAATTTCACTCAACCACACATTAATATTCGAGTCAGAGTAGCCAAGTCCCGTCAGATGAAAACAAATTGACTAAGGGAGATATTAGCAAGGTACTTAAAGTGAGAATACAGGATAGAACTAGAAATAATGGTTTCAAACTAGAAAAATTCCGTTTCAGTAAGGAAATAGGTAGAAATTGGTTTGGTAATAGAGTAGTAGACGAATGGAATAAGCTACCTAGTAAAGTAGTTGCTGCCTCTTCCATTGAGAGTTTCAAGCATAGGCTAGATAAGCATATGACTAATAAGGGGTGGATATAGAAAAAAGAAAATCTTATAACCAATACTAATTCATAATTTTTCCTTTTCAGGTTTCACTATGATAGTCTATTCTCCTTTCACACTTTCATGTAAAATGTCCACGCCAGTTTTTCTATACGGCGTGGTGTTCTTTCTGACTTTTTCCTGCCGGCTTCGGCTGGAGGGTTTGGAGGACGGGGGAGAGCCTTCTTCTTTGCCATCCTTATCTCATTCTATTAGTTCAGTTACTCTTCTAGGAGCTGCCTAGCATGGGCCAACCGGCCTACTGCAGTTATCCTCTCTTCTTATGGTCTTATGTGATTTTATTTAGCATAGATGAGTGGCCTGTTATTTATTTATTCATTCATTAATTTAGTTGTTTATTTTTGCCCACGGGTTAATCGGTGAACCAAAATAAAAAGTCAACAAATTATACCGGAAACATTTTTGTGAATTCATATTTGTTCACCCTCAACCTAAAAAAAAAAAAAAACTAAAGGTAAAAATACAATTGGTTTTATTTATTCACAAACACGAATGGCACCGAAACGCCATCAGGAACCCGGATGCGGTTGTCAGTTGCGATTTTTCTCTCTATCTATACAGTCAGGGAAAAAACTTCACCCACTATTTCACTTCCCACTGCTTCACACTGTGGGCACGTCAGTCACTTTCCTCCCTGATGCATCATATAAAAAAAATCACCTCTATTTTCAAGTGGATTCAGAATTAAGAGTTTGCCTTCCCTTCCACTTTCTACTGCTTCACACTTTGGGCATGTCCTCCACTTTCCCCCGCATCATATCAAAGAGAATTATCTTTATTTTCAAGTGCACATGGAGTTTCTTTAATTACTATTACTGTTTTGTTTTCACCTGATGGAACTAGGCCACTCCCACAACTTGAAAATTATGTCGTGGTTCCATGAAATTCGATAGGTCTTAGTCATGAATTACTATCTACTGTATATCGACCCTCCAGTTTGACTACACCTGACCATTAACTGAGCTGAAAGGGGTTAGGGATCATTGTCTGGTTAGAATAAGCTCACGAATCTCCCTGGTTTCCAGTCAGATCAACCTTCCACTGTGAGTAACCTTAGCCATCGGCAGTGCTTAAAGGGGTTAGGGGTCTTTGCCAGGTTAGACTAAACGTACTGTAGATAACTCAGTCCTCCAGTCTGTCTACACCTGGCCATCACCTAAGCTGAAAGGGGTTAGGGGTCTTTGTCAGGTTAGGGTAAATGCACTGTAGCCTACCTTTGGGCCGCACCCTGCAACACCGTAGCCACAACCAGGGGAGATTATGCGGCCACCGTGCTGCCCTGTGCTACCGCGGGAGATCACCGTCTGGCCAGCTCCATAGCCAGCAGTACCGTGAGAGAGTATGCTAGGAACTCCAGCATATCCTCCTCCAATGCCACCACCAAAACCTCCAATTCCACCAGCATACCTGCCACCACTACCACCAATGATCACACCTCCACTGCCAGCATAGCCTATACTGCCATCACCATACCTGCCACCACCTCTCACTATCACCTTGCCTGAGCCACCACCATACCCTCCACCGACAAGCACTGGAGAGCCACGAGGGCCACTACCAAACCCAGGTCCACTCCTAAGAACACTCACAGAAGAGCCACCACCATGCCTACCACCACCAAAACCACCACCACCTACTACCACACCTCTTGAGCCAATACCCCCAATACCAACTCTCACAGAGGAACCACCACCTTTGTAACCTCCACCGACAGAGCCACCTACATATGAGCCACCACCGAGAGAGCCACCTTTGAATCCTCCCGCTACAGAGCCACCACCGATAGAGCCACCGATATAACCTCCACCGAGAGAGCCACCACCGATAGAGCCACCACCGAGAGGGCCACCTTTGAATCCTCCCGCTACAGAGCCACCACCGATAGAGCCACCGATATAACCTCCACCGAGAGAGCCACCACCGATAGAGCCACCACCGAGAGGGCCACCTTTGAATCCTCCCGCTACAGAGCCACCACCGATAGAGCCACCGATATAACCTCCACCGAGAGAGCCACCACCGATAGAGCCACCACCGAGAGGGCCACCTTTGAATCCTCCCGCTACAGAGCCACCACCGATAGAGCCACCGATATAACCTCCACCGAGAGAGCCACCACCGATAGAGCCACCACCGAGAGGGCCACCTTTGAATCCTCCCGCTACAGAGCCACCACCGATAGAGCCACCGATATAACCTCCACCGAGAGAGCCACCACCGATAGAGCCACCGATATAACCTCCACCGAGAGAGCCACCACCGATAGAGCCACCACCGAGAGGGCCACCTTTGAATCCTCCCGCTACAGAGCCACCACCGATAGAGCCACCACCGAGAGGGCCACCTTTGAATCCTCCCGCTACAGAGCCACCACCGATAGAGCCACCACCGAGAGGGCCACCTTTGAATCCTCCCGCCACAGAGCCACCACCGATAGAGCCACCGATATAACCTCCACCGACAGAGCCAACGCTGCGTTTTCCACCTAAAGAGCCACCATCATCACCACCACCACCATCACCACCATCACCCTTAGATGATTGGTGCTCTGCCACCACCACCGCCGCCAACACCACAGCTATCACCAGTGCTGCCCGCATCTAGAAGAAGAAAGAATACAGTGTTGGTAAATTGCTTTTATTATAGATATTGCCAACCTGAGATACCGAACTGTCCACACTTCCCTGAAATGATGGAAATATTGCCAACACCACAGTTATCACGTTTGTTGCCTGCATCTGAAAGGGAAGGAAAAGCATTACCAATATTACCAACATGAGATACATTGCTGCCAACATCTCCCTGGTACTGTGAACATTCTGACACCACCACGGTTGCCAACAGCGCTGTATTCAATTCAATCTCGTCTGAGAAGAGAAGAACCTTAAGCTTTGAAAGCTGGCAGCTGACTGGCTGTCCTAGTGCACTGATTAGCAACGATGTATTTGAAGTAATTTTTGTTATAAGGGTTACTTTGCCGTTTCTGACGATAAGATTGCTCAATATTTGTATCGCTATTTCCATAGATTAATTTTAAAACAAGGCCTTACAAAGTCTATCAGATGGCCTAGATACATATGGACTGCAGGCTGGACTGCAAGCTGGACTGCAGGCTGAAGTTGCCCGTCTTTCAAAGTCCATCATCCTCCATTCAGGGGATGAGGGAGGGGCTTCAGGGATGGTCGCAGCTCCACTGCCGGGTCATATCGGTGCCACCACATGAAGGCGTCTCAGATGAACTTGGGGCCACAACAGCTACTGCTACTTTCACTCCAATTTTGACCTTTTAAGAATTTTACGTGTAATGGGATAGAATGTCAAAGAGTATCGACCCCCTCATGCCCGGGATAACTCCAGTGCTCCGTGTTTACTAATACCAGATGGTTTTATATTAGCCTTGTTCTATTAAGAACAACACTTTTTTATTCAGCTGGGAGTGGGTCATACGAGCCTGAGGGTTAATACTGGTACCGTTAACTTTCTGATGGTCGGGATAACTCTATATTCTATTCACCCTAACACCAGATGATTTTATTTTGCTGGGAGTGAGTTTTAGGAGGCTGAGTGTGTTACTCCGACATCAAAGGAGATCTGGACGTGGAGCCAACGCGATCATTCACTTAGGAGGTTCAAAGTTCAAAGTAAGGAGTTCAGGGGCAACACGGGTGAACAGGTGTCGGGGAACAGTGGAGAAATTTCAATCTTTTCCAGCTTAGCCAGCCTTTTTTTTTTTTTTTTTTTTTTTAGCTCCAACAAAGTCACTGTTTCAAAAGCGTATGTCCCTTGAGTCCGTTCGGGTATTTCCATATTTTATTCGTAAGTAATGATGGGTATATAAGAGAGACGGGATGTGAGTTGGAAAAAGAGCAGCCTGATGGCGAAGGGCAGGGTGACATGGAGGCGATTCATTTGTGACCACCCCTTGCGGAATTAAGGAGCCTGGCTAGATAACCAGATAACACAGAGTGGGGCAAATCTGACCGCTTTGGAGGGGGGGGGGACAACTCCGACCAGTTTGAATTGTTTTTTTATATATATATTTTTTTTATTTACAGTCTTTTCAAGCCGGCCGACATTGCCCCCAGTGGTCGGATTTTCCCCATTCTACGGTAGATTTTGTTCCTGCTGTCTCCAGGAGTTTTTCACTTAGTCTAGGAGATACATTCCGAACTGGAAGGGTCAGGTATATCTTAATAACCCCTGCACTGCGAGAGGTCCCTCCTGAGACTGAATGAAATCGTCTATTGGTGCCTTGATCAGTATGAATGTAATGCGTCAAAAAATTCAACACTTTTGAGGTACCTTAATATCAAAATAGAAGAAAAATCAAAACGCACCCGACACGATATATCAATAAAAAATGGCCAGAGTTCGAAAATCGTCTTTGAGCAGTACGATAATTACGTCATCGGATAAAAAGATTTAAAGCTGATATCAGAAAATGCTTTCAAAATGGCGCCCAACACAATGATTTAATCCAGAGGGCAAAAGTTCAGAGTTTACAGACAACCTTGTGTCAGACTGGGGGTGACAGGTTGTTGCACCTTGTTCTGGGCCCGGCATGTCTTTTTCTGCAGTGCTTCTGACATTTTGACCTATGTTCTCCTTTTCCCTCCTCTCAGACATGTATTTCAGTTGGGTCTCTGTGTTTTGTCCAGTCCTGTTCCTACTTGCCCTGCACTGTCCTTAATTGCCCTGCCCCTGCTCTATTCCCTAAGTTACCCTTCCTTCATCTGTCCTACCCCGCCATACCCCAACTTACCCTGCCCTTCCCTAAATTTCTCTGTCCTGTCTTCTCTTTTTCTGCTATGCTTCTGACATTTTGCCCTTTGTCCTCCTTTGCCCTCCTTCCTCAGAAATTCATTTTGTCTTGAGGCTTGTGTTATGTGCGTCGTCTCCTGTTCTGCTCTCTTTTGTTCTGTTCTAACCTACCCTGCCCTGCCCTACCCTGTCCTGTCCCAGTCTATCCTCACCCATTATGCTCTGTCCTGCCCTGCTGTGTCCTACCTTCTACTGCTCTGTCTTAACCCACACTCGTAGGAATATCTTGTGGTGAGTTTTGTATTTCGTCAGCTTTGCCCTGTCATGTCCTGCCCTGCCCTAACTTGCCTTGTTTAAAGTTGCCCTGCCTTACCTTTGCTTACCCTATCTTGTTCTCACTTGTCCTGCCCCACCTTGCCTTACCTTACTTTAGCTTGTCCTGCTTCAGCTTCCCCTGCCTTGCCTCAACTTGTTCCGCTCTGCCCTGCCCTCACCTGACCTGCCCAACTTGCCCTACCCTACCTTTACTTGCCCTACCTTGCCCATTATCCTCTGCCTAAATTTGCCTTGTCCTGTCAGCTCCCTGCCTTGTTCTAACTTTCCCTGTGTAAGAAATCAACTGTCGCTCGTGTGTTGGATGGGATTAATTTTGTTTCTTTTTCCTCCAGAAGATTTTACTCAACTGGGGAAATCTCTCTCATACTGAAGGAGTAGATGAAGGTTGTATCTAGTTTTATCCAGGTTAAAAGTGTCTCCTAAGCTGAATAAAATGATAGTAAAAAAATAATAGAAATGACGTGCTCCATCTGAAAAGGGTTTTGGTAATATGTCCATCAGATATCAATAATTCCCAGTTTGCATGGGATCCTGACATTTGACCTTCAGTTGGGTTGGCCAGGTTGTCACTGAGTGTGTGTGTGTGTGTGTGTGTGTGTGTATTCAGCTGTGTTGCTGTGTATTAGTGGTTGTGTTCAGCTGTGTTAGCTCTGACCTAGTTAACTGTTCATTAACTCCATTGTACGCAAAGCAGACTAAGCTGATGAGCTGGACCTTTTGTCTGGATGCAGATTGTGTGATAGCATAGTTTTTTTTTTTTTATTTCTTTGGATGTTTTTCATAGATTTTTGCTTCATCACGCAGCCGCCACGTAATAACCGTCGTTCTCTTTTGACCGTATAAATTGTTTAAAATCACACAAGAGAGACAATGGAGAAAGGGAAGGAGATTATGTTTTTTTTTTTTATTGACCTCAGGTTCATCTGAACATGAACTTTGTGGACTGCAGGCTGGAGCTGCCCTTCTCGTGCAATCTACCACTCTCATTCAGAGGATGTACAAAGGTACAAAGGGGTACAAAGGAAAGCAAACAGCAACAGACCTTATGGTCCTTTCGAGGCTGTTTGGTACAGTGTAGACTATGACTACAAGATCTAACTCTACATGCTGAAGGATAAGGATAGTAAAGCAAGAAGGCTCCCCCCGCCTCCAAACCCTCCAGCCAAAACTGGCAAGAAAAACTGAGAAAAACCACCACGCAGCATGGAAAAACTGACATGGAAATTTCATAGCAAAGACTGAAAAGGAAAAGCTACGTTCTATAATACATTATCTATAAGCTACCAGTATGAATAACCTGAAAGAGAAAGTAATAAAGTACAATGAATAATCGAATAAATGAATAACTAATGCATGTCGCTATGTACGGGTACGTTAAGTTTACGAGGCGTCTGCGGACACAGTGTGGAAATTGCACAGTGCACAGTGAGGATATTCAGTGGTGGTGTGGCAGCCTTGCCTGGCGCTATTGAGGTAGGCAGCAGTCAATCAGGTCCCAGCTCCATTCATTCCACTGAGACTAGGAACTTTCCCATGCGGGACAAGCAAACAAGTCACCTCCTGAAGCAGTGACCCTTGGTACATTAAAAAAATCCCGATGGTGGCCACGTAACTAACAGGGACCCTCAGTGATCCACAGCCCATCACAGGTCGAAAGTATGAGGAGTGACCGTTAACTCAGGGCTATCTGTGCAGATCCTAGTCTGTGCATATACTATACTTGCATTTAATAATTTGATCCAGACTCTAAAAAACTAAAATAAAATATAACATAATTATACATACACAAGTGTTTTATTCAGGAGTAAACATATTAAGCTGGGGGTTCGATGCCAAATACTTATCCAGGCGACCTTTAAAGGTTTGTACTGTATTATAGTCTATTACGTTGGAGGGCAATTTATTCCATGTATTTACAACCCTATTGAAGAAGAAATGCTTCGCTTCATGCGACTGGAATCGTTTGCCAATTATTTTATGCCTATTGCCTCTAGTGTAGTTCGAGTGATCAACTGTGAAGTATTTATCGACAGCCATGTTATCATGTCCTTTGAATATCTTGAATACTTGAGTTAAATTTCCTCGTATCCTCCGTTTTGTTAGGGTAAAGAGATTCAGGGCTTCTAAACGTTCCCTGTACGGCTTATTTCTCAATCTAGGCATCATCTTTCTCATCCGTCGCTGCACTCTTTCAAGCTTTTCCATATCCTTTTTATAATACGGTGACCAAAACTGAACGCAATAGTCCAAGTGCGGGCGTACTAAGGAATTATACAAAATGAGGACGATATTATCGGATTTATATTCAAATGCTCTGCCTATGAACCCAATAAATTTGCTGGCTTTTTTCACAGCTTCTGTACATTGTTTGCTTGGTTTCAGATCATTTGTTATTATAACTCCTAAGTCTTATTCATGGTTTACCCTATCAAGCTGGACATTATTCATGCTAAAACTTGCTTTTACATTTTTACTGCCAATGTTTAACACTTTGCATTTATTAATATTGAAATCCATTTGCCAGACTTGGGCCCAGTTAAACAGTTGATCAAGATCTCTCTGAATTGCCTGTCTTTGCAGTGCTGTATCTGCTCTGTTACCTATTTTA
Source organism: Coenobita brevimanus (assembly GCF_032717465.1). Lineage (NCBI taxonomy): Eukaryota > Metazoa > Arthropoda > Malacostraca > Decapoda > Coenobitidae > Coenobita > Coenobita brevimanus. Next base: position 5,508,970 of record NC_137035.1, read on the forward strand.
GTATCATCAGCAAATTTTGAAATCTTACAACACAATCCTTCATCAATATCATTCACATATATTAAGAAAAGAATAGGACCTAACACTGAACCCTGCGGCACTCCACTTGTAACGTTTATCCAGTCTGAGGGAGATGACGGAGGTTTGTATATGTAATGGAGCAGTCCGATTATTACCGTGTCCCCACGTGAAGGCCTCCCTCTCCGTTATCTGTTTCTGTGTTCTTCGTATGTTAATCTCAGCTGTTAGTCTTGATACATTTACATCTACCTTCTGCTTGATCAAGATATTCAATTTTATAAACCAATGAATACAAATAAGGACAACCGCCCAACACAACACTGAATGGTATGCACCAGTCAGATGAATGGTAGTATTTTAGGCAAATGAAAGTGATCTGAGTATAGGAACTCAACTGAGGACAATTCGCTGATGGCTAGTATTTGGCTGGGTGCTCCCTGTTTAAGCGTTTAGTGGGTTTGAGTTCATCTGAAGGACCTGGGCCACTCCCACAGCTTGAATACTAAGTCGTGAATGCATAAAACTTCATGAACCTTGGTTGTGAGGAAGGAATGTGTGTCTTTGGTTACAAGTCAAATCGACCCTCCACTCAGATTACATTTGACCTCCAGCTGAACTGAAAAGGGTTTCAGATCTTTGTTAGGGTAGAGTAAGCGTCTATAGATGGCTGGTTGGATGCTCACCGTTCAGACGAAGGGCGGGAGGAAGAGCGAGTGTGTGAGAGAAGGTTTGGTTACTGCCCTTTTATAAGGCTGTGTACTCAGAGAAAATAGGTTGCCTACAAGCTGGTTTCCGGCGCCGACCCAGTATTGTTAGGCTGGGTCGGGGCGCAGCCGGGGAAAACAGAGCACGGGGGAGAGAGAGAGGGGGAGAGAGAGAATGTGAGAGAGAAGGAAGGTGTCACGAATCAATTCGCGACGTTTCCTTTTTGTGAGAAGCCACGAACTATTAGTGGAAAACTCACTGTGTATCGCTCAGTTAACCGTTTCTCTCTCCATTTCGGGGTATACTTTTCAAATAATTCGTCACTTTCAAAAGTGACCGATTTAATGCACGTCACTAAGTGCGCTACTGAGCGATACAATTATTTCTTTATCGTTTGCCTCTGCTTCCCTCAACCGTTAGCCACGCCTTGCGTCCTGCCCATTCAATGTATTTGAATTCAGTTTAGTGTTTGCTGTGACGGAGACAGGACCTGTGCAGCAGTGCGAGAGGTCAGCTAGTACCCAAACTCCACTTACAGTTTCTCCAAGCTCCCACCTTTAGTTCTCCAGCTTTGGGTGATACACCGCATTCATTGACTAGTATTTCCTTTGTGTATTTTGTAGTCTTAAGAGTTTAGTTAAGGTGTTTTTCCTAGGCGTAAGTATTTAGCTTCTGTGTGAGTGAGCGAGTGCGTCTCATTGATTTGATTTGAAATGTAATGTTAAATTTATTTTTGTAATTAATAAATTTAACAGTTCTATTTCTTGAGCTTAATGTAGAGTAAATCTTGTTTCATTTCTCCATAATTAAGCTTATTTTCCATACAGCTCCTAGCTTGCATAAACGTTTACTATTCATAACTGGTACTTAGACCAGTCTTGTTGTATTAACTTAAAATCCGTTGTGCCAGGAGTTAATGCATCAGCAAGAACCTGATGTTATTATTATTAGTATTAGTTATTTATTGTCAGGGGTGATGTAACTTTCTCCAGAGGCTAACAGTACAGTAACTCAGCAATTGTGAGTAATTAGTCTCTGCTGTGTACTGTTGAGGAAGTTTATAAATTCTCGTTCTCAGAGAATCGTGCTAAGCCAATAAAGTAATCGTTGCTTGATGTAGCAAGACAATCATTGTCTCTGCTCTTCAATATTATTGAATATTATTATCAATTTAAATAATATTTAACCATTTATATCAAAATTACCGTGATAATATAAAAACCCCGTGACAATTGGCGACCTCATTCCAGGATATTAACTCCTAGCTCTAAAGCTATTCACGAGATAGTGCTCACTCATTCATATTTAGGTATTTATCATTAAAGTTTATAGGCACAAGCTTACTGGTGTTTACCCTTAATTTAGCAAGTGAATTTTGCTTTATTAATCAATAGAATACTTAACTCTAGTTTATTTTTGGTAACGCCAGACAATTTTATTCGCTTCTGGGAAGTCGGCGTACCCATTGTGTTTATTATTGAGTCTTCCCAGTCATTTACATTTTTGATTTATTCTTTGCCAGTTAACTGGATAAGACTGGTCACCACTAGCTTGTGTCTGTACTCTTTACTTGTGTTTATTAGTATTCGTCGCTAAGCAGTCGGTACTCAATTTCGGTTACTTAGTAAATTGAGCTAGCATCATGGCTACAGCTGTATATGTACAGGAAGCCAAAGATATTGGTCTCACAGACCCAGAGAAAATACAGAGTTACGTTCTCTCACGGTTCAATTACGAGCAAGAACGTGAGAAAGATGCTCGTGAAGAGCGTAGGATTCAGCGCGAATGCGAGCGAGAACAGCGCGAATACGAGCGAGAACAGCGTGAGGAACGTGAAAGAGAGCGTGCTTATGAACAAGAGCAGCGTGAGAAACAGCGCGAATACGAGCAGAAACAACGCGAGCTCGAGTTAGAAAAAGAGCGAGAACAGCGCGAATACGAGCGTGAACAACGAGACAGAGAACGAGAACACGAACGTGCCGAGCGAGAAGCACGCGAGAGACATGAACTTGAAGTGCTGAAGCTCAAGCGAGATTCCTTGGCTTCAGACACGTCTGGTGCAGTTGGTCCAAGCTCCACGAGGCGTTCCCCCTGCACATGTCCTGGCGACCCCACGCATCAAGCTTCCTTCATACAAGGAAAGCGAGCGAATCGAGCCGTACATAGCTCGTTTTGAGGACATGGCAGACTTATATCAACTGGATGAGGCAGCTAAGCGGATCCAATTTCTTAGTTTATTTGAGGGCCCTGCCCTCGATATTCTCCACAGAATTCGTGGAGACAATCTCACATATGAGATGATGAAAGCTGCACTCATTAAGGCGTATGGTCTCACAGTAGACGACGCCAAAGTTCAGTTCATGCGAGCTCGTCTCAAGACAAGGAGACAGCTGTTCAGTTCCTTGATCGTCTCACAGCTTACTTAAATGAGTGGATGGAAAAAGATGAAACTCCTTCCACGCGTGAGGGGATAATTGACCTTATGCTGCGTACACAGCTAGAGAGGTCATGGCCTGCTGAGCTCATAGCACAGCTTAAGATCTGCCAGGTGAAAGATGCCAGCCAAATGGCAGAGAAGGCTGACGCATTCTTTACTGCATACGGGTATCAAGCTCGTAAGCAAAACACCTGGAGCAGAAAAGATACTGATAAGTCTGGGAAGCAGTCTCAGACTGAATCCCAGCAACAAGGTCATTCTCAGAATAATGGCCAAGGTCCAAAACCGCAGTGGAAGGACCAGGGGCAAAACACTCAGAAACCTGAGTGGAAGAGGTACAACAAGTACCCTAACCAGCAGCAGTATCAGCCACGCAACCGACCGTCGGGACAAACTTTTTCACCACCAGCTCAAAAGAGGCAGGAAGCGAATGCAGCCTTCATTCCTCAGCAGCAGCCTGGTGGTCACGTCCCTACCAGTGTGGGTACTTCCCCACAGTTCACTAGTCCCACAGTGACAGTGAACCCCCCTCCACAGATGGCCAATGTTCCATCTCCCCAATATAACCTTCAAGGCACAATGTTTGCCACATCAATTCAGCAGCCTCATGAGTGGCTAGCTGCTTCCTCCACAGGCCCTTCCACAGGTGACAGTACCTTCCTTGTTCAGCCAGGGTTTGTGGGAGGCATTCCTGTGAAGGTCCTGAGAGACAATGGTTCCTCAGGTTGCTCTGTTAAACAGAGTTTAGTTCGGCCTGAGCAGTATACAGGTCGACAGATCCATGCAAAGCTTATTGATGGATCAGTGAGATTGTTCCCTGAGGCATGTATCCAGGTGGCATCTCCATTTTATACTGGTATGACACTTGCAGTTGTCATGCCAGAGCCTCTATTTGACTTAATAGTAGGCAATATTAATGGAGTCAAGGATAGTTGCTCCGATGATGGCGCCACTCAGACTTCGGCTGCTGCGGTGACACGAGCCATGACTGAGGCTCCAGACTGTGTCACCCCAGTGATCATTGAATCGCCGCAAGATCTGATGTGCAGTCAACTTGTTGTACAAGAACAACATTCTGACCCGACACTTGCTGCCGTGCGGAATAAACAAAAGGGTCAGTGATTAAGTATTCACGGGGAGGTCGAGCCAAGTTCCTTTGCAAACAAGGACGGCTCTACCGTGAGGCACGAACACCCGAGGGCGAGGTTCGACTGCAGTTTGTTGTTCCCGCCAAGTACCGCCCAGCAGTGTTACAATGGGGTCATTGTTCAGCCTCAGGAGGTCACATGGGGAAAAGGAAGACCCAGGGCCGTATCCGAGCTGACTTTTTCTGGCCAGGGATGGGACGGGACATAGATAGTTTTGTCCGTTCCTGCAGTGTGTGCCAAAGTATCGCCACTACTCAGGGACATGCCCTTCCTGTGCCATTTATAACCACACCTGTAATCTCTGAGTCAGTTGAGAGACAGGGTAGTGGTGAAGTGGGTGCAGACCTGACGTCTCGCCCATTGGCCCCACAGGACACATTATGTCCAGGGCCTTTACATACATATTATGTACCGTAGGTTAAGGGGGAAGTTGAGAGGCGACTTGAGGCTATGGAAGACCCAAGTTTGCACAAGGATTCTCAGCTTCCCGGTACTAATATAAGTATTGTATTGTAGGTTAAGGGGGAAGTGAGAACTCTGCAGAGGCGACTTGAGGCTATGGAAGACCCAAGTTTGCACAAGGATTCTCAGCTTTCCGGTACTAATATAAGTATTGTATTGTAGGTTAAGGGGGAAGTGAGAACTCCGCAGAGGCGACTTGAGGTTATGGAAGACCCAAGTTTGCACAAGGATTCTCAGCTTTCCGGTACTAATATAAGTATTGTACTGTAGGTTAAGGGGGAAGTTTGAGAGAGAACTCCGCAGAAGCGACTTGAGGCTATGGAAGACCCAAGTTTGCACAAGGATTCTCAGCTTCCTGGTACTAATAGAAGTACTGTAGGTTAAGGGGGAAGTTCGAGAGAGAACTCCGCAGAGGCGACTTGAGGCTATGGAAGACCCAAGTTTGCACAAGGATTCTCAGCTCCCCGATACTAATATAAGTACTGTAGGTTAAGGGGGAAGTGAGAACTCTGCAGAGGCGACTTGAGGCTATGGAAGACCCAAGTTTGCACAAGGTTTCTCAGCTCTCCGATATTAATATAAGTACTGTAGGTTGAGGCACAGGTTGAGGACCCGTGTGCGGTTCGAGGCTATGGAAGACCCGAGTTTGCACAGGGATTCTCAACTTGCCGACCATAATCGTGTGCTAAAATTAATGGCGACCTCGAGTGTACTTTTCATAGCATGTACTGACTGCTAGCCAGAGAGTAATTGTAACATAATAAGAATTTTGTCTCATTGACACTTTTGATGCTCCACCTTAATAGGTTTTGCAGGTTCAGCAATGGGTGTAGCAGTTTTGCTGTGCGGGCCAGCTGATCGTCTGCCGCACGCTGCCGCCTCTTCTCCTCTGCCTTCGTCGTCGCCATATTATTTACTGTGTCATTTTACACGTAGGTACAGTTACACTACAACTGTCACACCTACACTGTGTATTACATACACCACGCTACACAACAATTAGTTGTCAGTGTAAATGTGGCAATTTTCGCTCAGTTTGACCTGAGTACAGGATTTTCACCGTCGTCACGGAGTTTTTCCCTCAAGCTTGCTTCTATTAACGTAAATACGAGGTTTTTTCACTCACTGGCGACTGCGATTTTCTCCTGTAGCAGGATAGCACATACACCACAGTGTGAATCTTGTGTGACTGAGTTAGGATTTATATGTATGTATATTGAAATCTTTCTTCTGAAGGAAGAAAGATTTAATTTTCATGGGGCGTAATGTCACGAATCAATTCGCGACGTTTCCTTTTTGTGAGAAGCCACGAACTATTAGTGGAAAACTCACTGTGTATCGCTCAGTTAACCGTTTCTCTCTCCATTTCGGGGTATACTTTTCAAATAATTCGTCACTTTCAAAAGTGACCGATTTAATGCACGTCACTAAGTGCGCTACTGAGCGATACAATTATTTCTTTATCGTTTGCCTCTGCTTCCCTCAACCGTTAGCCACGCCTTGCGTCCTGCCCATTCAATGTATTTGAATTCAGTTTAGTGTTTGCTGTGACGGAGACAGGACCTGTGCAGCAGTGCGAGAGGTCAGCTAGTACCCAAACTCCACTTACAGTTTCTCCAAGCTCCCACCTTTAGTTCTCCAGCTTTGGGTGATACACGCATTAATTGACTAGTATTTCCTTTGTGTATTTTGTAGTCTTAAGAGTTTAGTTAAGGTGTTTTTCCTAGGCGTAAGTATTTAGCTTCTGTGTGAGTGAGCGAGTGCGTCTCATTGATTTGATTTGAAATGTAATGTTAAATTTATTTTTTGTAATTAATAAATTTAACAGTTCTATTTCTTGAGCTTAATGTAGAGTAAATCTTGTTTCATTTCTCCATAATTAAGCTTATTTTCCATACAGCTCCTAGCTTGCATAAACGTTTACTATTCATAACTGGTACTTAGACCAGTCTTGTTGTATTAACTTAAAATCCGTTGTGCCAGGAGTTAATGCATCAGCAAGAACCTGATGTTATTATTATTAGTATTAGTTATTTATTGTCAGGGGTGATGTAACTTTCTCCAGAGGCTAACAGTACAGTAACTCAGCAATTGTGAGTAATTAGTCTCTGCTGTGTACTGTTGAGGAAGTTTATAAATTCTCGTTCTCAGAGAATCGTGCTAAGCCAGCGTAAAGTAATCGTTGCTTGATGTAGCAAGACAATCATTGTCTCTGCTCTTCAATATTATTGAATATTATTATCAATTTAAATAATATTTAACCATTTATATCAAAATTACCGTGATAATATAAAAACCCGGTGACAGAAGGGTAGGGAAATAAGGAGGGGGGGGGTGAGCCGGGGTAGGAAAGAAGAGAACAGTGAGGCAGGGGTGAAAGGGAAATTGAAAAAGGAAAGTAGATCTGTAAGGGAGAAAAAGAGACAGGGGGACAGGTCGAAAGAAGGCAGTGTGGCAGGGGTGGACGGAGACAGTGAGACAGGGCTAGACTAGAGAGGCAGGGATGGGACGAGACAGTGAGACAGGAATAGTCGAGAAAGAGACAGAAGTGGAACGAAACAGGCGTAGACTAGAGAGGCAGGACTGTGAAGAAGCTGTAAGGCATGGACAGAGCCATGGATAGAGAGACAGGGTGGGAAGAAGACACAGAGGCAAGGGTATTGACAGGGAAAGGGAGACAGGAGGGGCAGGGTTGGAAGGGTAAAGAGACAGTGAGACAGGGAGGCAGGGGAAAGGGAATAAAAGCAGTGCATTTAACTTAAACCAGAACATTAAAGCCCACGCCTCCCACGCCCAGAGCCAGTGGTCAGGAATGGTCTGTATTTGGTCTGTTTTCATTTGACGGAACTGGTCCACTCAGTAACTTGAATATTAAGTCGTGGTTGCGTGAACTTCGAAGAGCCTTAGTTGTGAGGTAAAAATGAGTGTCCTTGGTTACTAGTCAAATTTATCCTCAGTCTGACTACACTTGGCCATCATCTAAGCTTAAAAAAGGGTTACGGATCTTTGCCAGGTGAAAAAAAAAAAATCGACTATAGTGGTCAGAAGGCCCCTTTCGGAGTGACAGCCATGCATAGGTTCGATCCTCATTGACTGGAGGCTTTTGGATCATGTTATGCCACCATGGGAAGTGGACTGATCATCTGCCCTGAAATGTATAGGACTGTGATAACCTAGCCTCGGACCGCTACGCATAGGGGAAGGTAAGATGGGTTCAGGGTGATGATTGTGATGATGTTATTGTAGATAGAGAACTGACAGGGAATCGAGCTGGTTGGGTGAATTACACTCGGAGGAGAAGGACAAGTGAACCTGGTTTACAGTTCTCAGGTGTGTGTGTGTGTGGGGTGGGGGGGGCTTCCCACTCTCTGCTATCCTCAGTAAGGTGAAGACAAAGGTGTTTGCACTTATTAACTCTCATCCTCTTACTGACTCCCTTCAGCCTCTCTCTTTTCGCCACACTGTTGCAGCTTTTGTTCTTTTCTGTCGCTGTTTCCATGGTCAATGTTCTTCTGAACCGTCTGCTTGCATCCCTCCCCCATCACAGAGGGTGCGTAATATCCGTCTGGCAGGACACTCTCACCCTTTTTTTGTCCTGCTCCCTAATGCAAGGGTTAACCTGTACTCCCAGTCCTTCATGTATGCAACAGGTCAACTCTGGAACTGTTTTCTTCTATTTCCTTCTGCCTATGACCTCCAGTCTTTTAAACGAAATGTGTCCAAACATCTGGAAATTAAGGGATCTTGAACCTGGCACTCTCTTTTTCTTTTTCTTGGAGAAAACAAATATTCCGGGCTGCTTGTCTTGTGTTCCTTCTTCCAAAAACTCTGACCTTAAATGCCGAGACTAACTAACCCAGCCCTGGGACCTATGTTCCTGATGGTGCAAAACATATGTAGATACACTGATTGATTATTAAATAGATAGACATGCAAACAGTAGACGAACTGACTGTACCCGGCAGGTGTACATGAAGCACATCTTTTAAAAATATGTATTTTATATGCATTTCACTTACATGGCCACATATAATTTTATTCAGCACAGGAGGGGCTGCAATAAATCACAGGCTCCCTTCCAGCCACTCTCTCGTTGCCACCATAAACCAACTCCCAGACAAAGCAGCACTTAACCCCTCCACACAAACACCCTTCACTGTCCTTTGTCTCTGCTGTGTTGTTGCTGTGGCCATTGGTTCAGCTAGACGTGAACGCGATAGACTGCAGACACCGGCCACTTCAAACGGGTGCACAGACATCTTTGGCAGGGGCTACATGGAGGGTGTATAGGTGTTGTGAAATGCATACGCGTGTCGTGGTGCTACAGTAGGGTATTGAATTTATTAACAAATTATTTTTAGTTCCTGTGTATTCTAAATCTGTATTAAAAAAAAAAAAAAAAAAAATTGCAGCTAAAGGAAGAACGGATCACCATAGCCTTATTCTTCGCCTTGATGTATTATTCCGTTTCTTGAAAGCTATTTAGGTGGAGGGATGGTGTGGTGAGATGTATAAGGAGGGGGTGTTAGTTGGAGGGATGAAAAATCAATGGCACGGGACAAGGGGACGTGGAGGCGATTTTCTTGTGGCCACTCCTTACTGGATTAAGTCGTCTGGTAATAGATAGACAGATATATACATTTTTTGGTAATGGTGTTGGAATAGACAGAGCGATAGCATAGGAAGAGAAGTAAATTAGATATCAACATGTTCATTGCTCTTCTGCAGAGCCCCCCTCCATCATGTCATAAGAACACTCCCATTAATACCATAAACTGAACTGATTTCCCCCCAGAATACTACTCGCAACAGTCGTAGTTACATCCAGGTCCCCAAGTTCAATGACGAGTGAAACAAACTTTGTCGAACCGTCATACCGGTCCGAGAATCGAACTGGTCCAGAGGTAGAACAGAACGAAAAGACGACTTCATACTGTAGTAGTAGCAGTAGTAGTAGTAGTAGTTGTAACAGTAGTAGTGGTAGTGGTGGTAGTGGTAGTGATAGTTGTAGTGGTAGTGGTGGTAGTAGTAGTGGTGGTAGTAGTAGTTGCTGTGGTACTGGTGGTAGTAGTAGTAGTTGCACCCCAGGCTCATCTGAGAGTGAACCCGATGGACTGCAGGCCAAAGTTACCATTATTCTACAGTCCACCATTCTCCTTTGGGGGGCTAGGGAGGGGGTAGAGGAACGTTTATATAACCAGGCAGCTGCTCCTCGTGGTCATATCGGTGCCACCACGTGAAGGTGTCCCATGCCAGCACAAGCTAGAGCCATTACGGACAGAGTGAAACAGATGCAGACCAACCGACTGTATTTTTTCAATATTTTTCCTTTCTCTCTTTTTTTTTTTTCCCCTGTATAACATCAAGCAACAAAAAACTTATTGCTACTGCTTTCTTCAGAAATTCATCCTTGGTGAAAGTAATATTGTTTTCTCGTCTGTTTTTAAAAATCATGTATTGTTAAGAAATGTAGTCTTTTGTTTTTGTTACTTTATTATCATTCCATTTAGTCTTTTATTAGTGCCAAAAATGCTTTCACTATTTCCATCAATTTTAATCCTTTCACTCCATAACGATTCCTTTGATTATGTTCTTGCAAATGTCATGCAGCGACATGCAGTTTAGATATGACACGTCATAGTGCATGACCCAACCCTCAGACCTCAACGAATTCCTGTGGACTGAGAAAAATTTCCCGTCGCAAGTTAGAAATTAAAAACGAACTTCTCTTTCTCTGGCCAAAACAGTAATCGGCATACTGTATTTTGAGCATTTGTCACGTCCTGCAGGTGTCTCTTGAGCAGGTGTGTCTACAGGTGTCTCGTATTTCGCTATATCCACTGTCCCACAACACACTCACCACATGCACCACACCATCACATCACAAACAGTCCTTCAACATAGCCTCAACAAAGGATCTCTGGCGGGGGACCAGTCGAAGTCACTGATTTCCTGCTGTCCATTGGGTTCACAGGAGGACAAAACTGAGATTACAGCAGCAGCAGCAGCAGCAACAACAACAACAACAACAACAACAACAACAACAATCTCCTACTACAGTTCAGAGGCAAAATTAAGGCAATACTATGACTGAATGAACATCCTTTCCATATGATAACCCGTCTTTATATTTTTATATATTTTTTTTTTTACGATCCGATCAGTGTATTCAAGTACTGATCTCTCTTCTGCAGGCAAGATATGAGATGTCAGTTTTGGCCAGAGTAAAGTGGACACAGTACGACATTTTCTGGAGGGAGCGAAGCGAGCGAGAACGCTGTACTTTAGCCTAACTTTGGTGCGTAAAATTGTCCGAATGGCTTGCAAAAATATCCCTGTTTTAGGAGAGCCAAAACTTTTCCTTCCCACGAGAGAGAGAGAGAGAGAGAGAGAGAGAGAGAGAGAGAGAGAGACAGTGTGTACAAAAGAAAATCAACAACACAGGTATTGACACTCCTGGGCATTTGTTCCAGAGGAGAAAACGTCTATTGTACCCTTTCTGCGAGAACATATGAAAGAGAGAGGGAGAGAGAGAGAGAGAGAGAGAGAGAGAGAGAGAGAGATTGAAGAGATAGTGGAGATAGTGAAAGGTGAGAAATGTGTAAGAAAAATGGGAAGAAAGGTCAAGACACAAGTGGAAAAAACGATAATTTAATAGTGAAAAAAAGGAAATAAAAAATACAGATCAGCGACATTAAAAATTTTGCAAGAATTCCCAATCGAGGTGAAACTATTGCTGTCATTAGCCTTCATTTACGGTAGTGTAATTTATTTTTTATTTTATATATTCATTTAATTATTGTTCTATTTTTTTATTTATTGGTACCGAGAGATGAGATTCTTTAGCTTTTGAGGATTTTTATAGCGATGGATTTTTTAGCAGCTATGTTTAACTTTTTCAGGATAGTGTTTGTTGTTTTTCATTTTCTTCTTCTTCCTATAAGCCTTTTTTGATGGCGCTTTTCACATCAGAATATTTTCATCCATAAAAATTTCCTTTGTAAATAAAAAGATTTAACCTTGCAACCAAAGTCGTTATCGTGTTTAAATAACGAACACTATTACTCCGATGATGTATCCTTGTTCTTCTTGTTCTTGTTCTTGTTCTTGTTTTTGTTCTTGGTCTTCTTCCTCTCCTTCTTCTTTCTTCTTCGTCTTTTTCGTCTTCTTCTTCTTCTTGCTACAGACGGACTCAGCTTAGGAGAGACTTTCTAACTGAAGGGGTTAGATATACTGGAGGCCTTCCTTAACATCTTTACTGGTGCTCTCTTAACCTGAATAAAATCGTCTGGAGGAAGCAATAACTTGCTAAAAACAAAGGCGTTGTTAGAGTGATAGAATTATTAATGGTTTGACAGGTAATCGATGAGAGAATAGTCTGGTTTGAATATATTGAGGACACCATTGCCTTTGCACTCATATAATTTAGGGATTTGTGAGCTGAGAATGCGTGCGTGTGTGTGTGTGTGTGTGTGTGTGTGTGTGTGTGTGTGTGTGTGTGTGTGTGTGTGTGTGTGTGTGTGTGTGTGTGTAAGGCCGACAATATCCACAAGTTGTTGCAGTTTTGGTGTTGCTAAAATGACAATCCAGAAGACAAATAATGCAATAAATATAAATGTAATGTGTGTGGATGGGTGGTGTTTGCCGGAGAAAAAGGAGGAGGAGGAGGAGGAAAGGGAAGAGGACGAGGAGGAAGAGGGACTGAGGAATGAGAGGGAAGGAAGGAGGGAGGAGGGGTAGAGACGAGAGGAGAGAGGATATGGAGAAGGAGAAGGAAGAAAGTAAGGGAGGGGAGAGAAAAGAGGGAAGACGGCGGAGAGGAAAGAGAAGGATGAATGGAAACGGAGGAAAGAGAGAGAGAAGGAGATGAGTAAGAGGGAGATGAAAAGAGGATCGGAGGAAAGGGGGATAAGGAGGAGAAAGACTGAAGAAGGGAATAAGATGAGGAATAAGTCGAGCATTTGTATTATACCTTCTTTACATTTCTGACTAGACCACTTCTCCTCTTGCGTAACCATCAGAGACAGACAGACAGACAGAGAGACAGAGAGAGACAGACAGAGAATCAGAATAATATCATCACCATCTAGCATAACTAAATATTTAAAGCTCGTCATCGTATGTAATAATGAAAACAGAAGCACTGACTGAACTTCCACTTCTGACATTCCTAGTTACATATTCATGGTTTCAATTATGTTTTTTGGGGCCTTCAGCCTGTGGCCTTTCGGGCTTGTGGGAAATGCTGACTCATTCGTGCCGCCTCCATAAAAAGAAAAAAAAAATCAGAATCCCACAGCATCATTCATCGTCTCCCAAAATCTCACCATCAAGTCCATCACCACACTACATCCATCCATCTCATTCTAGGTCCCCTCCCCCACCTCTACCCCTCCATCTCACCCACATACACTCTTCTAGTCAGTCTCATTCTTCATTCTCTCCACATCATAGAAATCTCAGGGTACTTCTTACACTTTCCATCACATCACATCATGCCATCACTCCTCGCAGAATGAGGAAGAGTTAACAGGAGGAGAGGCGAACATGACATTACGCAGCCTTGTTAAGAAAACAGGTAAGTGGAAAGTAAATGCCAAAAATAACGCAGCCAACTCTGAATCTTCCCACACTGATAATTATGAAAAAAAAAAATCTGGGACACATTCACACACAGGTAAGCAGACAAGCAATCGCGCACACACACACACACACACACACACACACACACACACACACACACACACACACACACACACACACACACACACACACACAGCGAACAGGTTTGGGGGACAGTTACAAAGAGTGAACGAAACTAATACAATTAACGAAAGTGGACCGCGAATTAAATATATATAGATAGATATATATATATATATATATATATATATATATATATATATATATACTTTAGAAAGGAATGACCAGAAAAATAACTGTGTGTGAATAGCGAATGTGGCCTAGTTTACTGGTCTGGGTATTGCGATGTCTGGGAGGAAGAAAAAGTGAGGAAAAGAGAGAAGTGAGGAAGAAGAGAGAAGTGAGGAAGAAGAAAAGGAGATGGTAAGAGGAGGTAGAAATGATATTGAAGCAAGAAGGAGACTGAGAAAGAATGTGGGGTAGAGAGAGAGAGAGAGAGAGAGAGAGAGAGAGAGAGAGGGGGGGGGAGAATAGAGGTGGAGGAACATAAGGTGGGGAGAGATATAGAGTTATAATGGGAGAAAAGAAACACTGAAAGAGAAAATTGTAGTGTACAGTAGTCTGCTGGTCAGGGTTTTGTAAGGTCTGGTAGCATTTCTAGGGGTCTGGGGTTTGAGGGAGAGAGGGGTGAGAGAGATGTAGAGATAGTGGGAGGAGTAGGAGAATTAAGAGATAACAGGAGGGGTGGTGAAGAGAGACACTGAGGGAGAAGGATGCGAGAGCTTGGTTGAGAGAAAGGAGGGGAGAAACTGAAAGATTAAAAGGGAAGCAGAGACTGAGACGGAGAGAAAAAAAATAAGAGAAGGGGGTGAGGAAGGAGAGAGATAGGAGGAGAGACATGGAGAGACAGGAAGAGAAGAGAGATAAGAAACAGGAGAGAAGCGGGAGAGGGGGGAGAAAGACTGAGAAACCGGAGTGTGGCCTAGTTTGCTTAAGTGGCTCTATTGAAGTCTAGCGGTATTTCAGAGAGAGAGGGAGAGAGAGAGAGAGAGAGGTGAATGATTCAAGCAGAACAGTAGGGAAGTAAACAGGGATATAATGAAGCAAAGATGGGAGGAAATATTTAAGAGAATGCAAAGTAAAGGAATATTCTGGGAGTAGAAATAAAGTGAGGAAGTAGTAATGTAATAAAACAAGCGTGGAAATAATAAGGAACGGATGGAAAGGCCTAGAAGAAATAAAAAATAAAAAAATAAAGAGAGCATTACTGAAACAGGAATGTGAGGAATCAAGAGAAAAATGATTGATAGATGTAAGGGAATGCTGATCACGAGGTAGGAAGTGGTGAATGGCTAATGTGTCAGATTTAGTAATAGTATAGAAGGTAGGCAGATAATGAAGCAGGGATGGGAGGCAGCAGTAGGAAATTATAATAGGAAAAAGGGGGGAGGAAAAGTCTGACAAATGACAGTGGCGGTGGTAGTAAGGGGAAGGAATGACGGGAGTGGGAAGAATGTGGTAATAAGAATGAGATGACGAGATGGATGGGGAGGGAAAGGAGTGAGAAAAGTAAACAGGAGCTGATGAGATACAACAACAGCAGCCACGATCACTCAGTAATTCAGACAGCATGACTCATTAGCGCTGGACCTGTCTGATTGAAGTCTGGCCACCATACTCAGTTTTATATTATCGAGGCGAAGATGCACTTGACAGGTTAGTGATTACTGGCTGAATGCAACGTTACTTCGTAATCTAGCATTATTAACTGACAATAATTATCTGAGAGGGATATTTGGGTTAGTAAATATTTTTTGGACACGTTGCATTCAGCCAATCATCAACAATCTGTCGAGTGCACCTTCGCTTCAATAAAAAAAAAAAAAAAAAACGGAGTAAGGTTGCGAGACAAAAAAAAAAAAAAAAGAGAGAGAGAGAGAGAGAGAGAAAGGAGAAAAAGAAAAAAAAGATCTTGAAAGAAGAACGCTTAGGCTTTCAATAACTTTTAGAGTGTACGAGTAAGTGCTTCCCTCACTTGATCTAAAGCGTCTGGAGGCAGCAACAATAAATACTCAAATAAATTCCTTCTTTATAAGGCGTCAGTCACAATACCAGTGCTCTTTATTTTAGGACAGTTCCTTCCCTCAGCAATATATAAATGGTCAGACATCGGCCAGAATTATCTACCTAATTGGGTTCTTGCCTTCGAGATAATATTGTTGCTCTTGTGGCCCCGGTGGACTGCAGGCTTACGCTGGCCATCCTTCTTTCGGGGAATAGGGAGGGGATTTAGGGAACGTTTGCATAGCCAGGCAGTGAAGCCGCCTGGTTACATCGGTGTCACCACATGAAGGCGCCCTTTTCGACACTGCAAAATGGATAACAAGCAGCTCTACTGAATGTGGCTAGAAAGTGATGCTTGTGCGTGGGAATGATTCAGCAGGAAAAAGCAAGAAAAAAAATTGACTCGTTGTTCACAGCAAATGGCGTAGACGGGTCAGGTGAACAGGGTAGGTTTACGGTCTAGTAATCAGCGTTGCAGCGGAGAGAGAGAGAGAGAGAGAGAGAGAGAGAGAGAGAGAGAGAAGGGGAGGGGGGAGAATAATTAGAGAAAGATAAGCGAGGACATGGAAAGTAAGGAAAAAGTAATATTTAGAATGAGACGAGAAGGATGAAGTCAGAAGAATAGTAACAAAAATCGGAAACAGACAGAAAGACTTATAAAAGGAGAGAGAGAGAGAGAGAGAGAGAGAGAGAGAAGAGGAGGAAGAAGAAGAAGAACAAGAACAAGAACAAGAAGGGAAAAGAATAGGATAGTGATGAATATGGTGAAGGAGATAAAGGAGGGGAAAATAGAAGTGACTGAGCAAGAACCAGAGAGGTATGAAAAGAGAAAGGTAGCGAGGCGAGAAAGAGAGACGGGGGAGGGAGCAGAAGAGGTGAGGGAAGAAAGAGAGAGGGGGGATAGAGAGGGAGAAGTTTAAGAGAAGGAAGGAGGGAGGGAGAGAAAACCGTAGGAGGAAGGATGGAGGGAGAGAGGAAAACAGGATGGTACGATGGAGAGTGGAAGGGAAACAGGGAGCCAGAAGGGAAAGGGGGAGGAGGAAGGAAGGAGAGAGGAGAAAGAAAGAAGGGAGGGAGAAAGGGGGATGGAGAGAGGGGTAGGAGGGAGGGAGGGAAGAAGAGAGGGAAACAAGAAAGAAAAATTTATGAAAGGTTATATACGGTAGGAAGGGAAAGGATCTGAAAGAGAGAGAGAGAGGGGGGGTGGAGGAAGGAGGAAGGAAGCGGCAGAAAAGAATCAACATTACACAATCTCTCCCGCTTACTCTGCCAATCCTTTTTCCTCCACTGAGCTTCTGTCTAATTTAAGTATATCTAATTAATCACTTCAGTACTAAGATAACTTCCTTTATTTTCTCTTTCTTACTTCCTTTATTTATTTTTGTTTTATTTTCCAGCCAGAAGATTTGATTAAATTCAAGAAACACCTCTATTAGTTGCTATTGGTGTTGTTGTTGGTGTTATCATTTAGTTATACGATTACCACCCAACGTAGTAAATGGTTCCCTAGGTTACAGGAACCCATTTGACTTGTCACTCAGTGTAGAGTCACCCGAAGGGATTAAACGCGCTTGCTTTTAATGCTGTCCACAACAAGAAAATGCCCTTATGTAAATTTCTCCCAGATTATATCACTCTCTAAATTCAGAATAATGCTAAATCCACCTTTTCCCTTCAGCAGAGCGGCTTCTTCAGTTTTAATTGCATTGATGTTCCCAGTTACAGCTCTTCTTCGTGACAATCTTGATAAAAACTCGTCCACTATCATTTGTTACTTAGTTGAATCTTTATCTAAGAATGCAGCCCTATTGCCTCGATGTTTTGTCTTAAATCTCTCTCTCTCTCTCTCTCTCTCTCTCTCTCTCTCTCTCTCTCTCCTTCTCCCATGTTCTCCCTCCCCCTCCCTTTGTCTCCTTTCATACCCCACACTCCCTCTCTCCCTCCTCTTCCCTCATTCTCCCTCCCTGCCCCTCACTCCCTCCTTTCCTTCCCTCTCCCTCCCTCCCTGTAGAAACTGTCCCTGGGCTAATACATTGGCTAAATCATTTGTTTTTCTTGGCGGTCGAGGGGTGACAGGAGAGGGTTAAGAGGGAGGGGAGACGGAAATAGAGGGAGAGAAGGAGGGAGGGAGGGATGGAAGGTGAGAGAGGGGCTAAAGAGAGAGAGAGAGAGAGAGAGAGAGAGAGAGAGAGAGAGAGAAAGAGAGACCACACCCCACCTACATGACACAGCAAGGAGTCTTAAACACAATAAAAGGATCGCCTCGGCCTTGAGAAAGCTCTGACAAGGAGTTTAACCCTTTACTGCGTCGGGGATTACGCGGGATCGGTGTTTAACGTACCTCCCTTCGCCTACTGCATCGAACTCGTAAAGTTTATCATGGTCATAATTATCGTCATACTAATTATCAGCAGCAGCATCGGCAAACCATCATTATCATCATCATCATCATCAGTCTAAGTCTGACCAGTTAATTAATTACCTCTGTGTATAGTAGGTTTACTCTCACCTGACAAACATACGTAACCTCATTCTGTTCAGATGATGGCCACGTACAGCCGGACCGGAGAGGTTAATTTGACTAGTAACCAAGGATACTCATTCCCATCTTATAACTAAGGAGCATTGAATTTTATGCAACCTCATCTTCGAAGTCAACGTGGGTGTGTGGCCCAGCTTCGTCAGATGAACACCAGCAGAGTATAATACAATCGTCGGGAGTTGTGCAGAATAAAATGAAAAAAAAAAAAAAAATACTGACGTCAATAATTTCGTCCCCCCAGTAGGATGTCAGAACTGCCATCACCTGACACCGATGACACGTGAGTTGACATATTAAACCCCCATCCACACCTGACACCCATCTGACACCTGTGGAGCCAGCCACTCGAGAATATATATATATATATATATATATATATATATATATCATTCTGCGTCCCTGTCTATTGAATGTATCTTTTATCTAATCCTGGTCGTATCTTTACGGAATAAGGCATTCTGGCTCCCCTTCTACTGAATAAGGAAATGTAACTCTCATGTAAGTGTGGCCCGGTATACTTAATATATATAGAAAAATATTGGTATAGCCTACATGAATGACAGTAAGAAAACACACCTTTCTTGTATGTATATCATGTATACCGCCCTGATATACGCAGAAATGTTAACAAACTGTATGTGATGGCAAATGAGGAAGCGTAACGTTACCATCCTTCACATACCGTATGATAATAACTCAGTGTCACTGCTATGGGTGGTGGTAGAGGGGAATGATGGGGGGTGATTCAGGGTGTGGTGTGGAATGTGTGAGAGTCTAGACTTTCTGCGAGTCCTTACTGAGTGTGTGTGTGTGTGTGTGTGTGTGTGTGTGTGTGTGTGTGTGTGTGTGTGTGAAGAGAGAGAGAGAGAGAGAGAGAGAGAGAGAGAGAGAGAGAGAGAAAGCGAGAAAGAGAGAGAGGTGGGGATGCAGGGAGAGTTAGGTGTGCCTAAGTTGATGTGTGTGGCGACGGAGTTTGTGTGTGTGTATGTATGTATCTATCTATCCTTCTCTCTGTCTGGATGCTAGAATCGACGTCCTCAGTCTGAAGAGGTAAAACTTAGCACTAAGCACTCAAGGCCTCAAGACAAAATGCACTGAGAATAACAAAGCTAAATTGTCAAGATCATCATCATAATTCCATAACAATTTGTCGTGTGCAAGGCCATGACAGGTCGCAATGGAGAAGCCACACCCATCTTAATTATTTCTTTAGGGCGATCTTTATTTTTTATTCATTTAGCTATTGTTTTTGTTGCTACTACTACTACTACTACTGCTACTACTATTTTTTTCTACACTCAGTTTAATTCAGTTTAATAGGAGGCTTTATGATAATGGTGATGATGTTTGTAATGATGATAATGAATAAGTGTTACAAGAAATAAAAAGTGAAATGGTCATCCGTCTTTCTCATATGCCTGCTATTTGATGAGCTAAAAATAAAGAAAATATGTTACAGAAAATACAATGGGAATGAAATACGGAACAATGAATACAATAGCTTAACATTAGTAAGGCAAACCCACACCTTACCTATATAAAAACAAATAATCAACACACGCAGCTTTTATATAACTGATGCCTAAGAATATGTAGCTAAAAAAGAGATAGATAGACAGACAGACAGACAGATAGATAGATAGATGGATGGATGGATAATACAGAATACACTCGAGGAATGCAGTTACAGAATACAGAAGCTGAATGAATTACATGAGAGTGAATATGATAATTTTACACCGAGGAGGCAAAACCACGCCCAGCCCTGTCCAAGGTTGGGTTTTTACACGTATATTTTGATGAAGGTGAGAAGTAAACGAGGATGGTAGGGTGGAAGGAAACAGGGAAGGGAAGAGTGAGGGGGAGGGGAAAGACTGATAAATTAAAGAGAAGGTGATGGAGGAAGGGAGGGAGGAAGGAAGACCTTAAAAAGAATACATGATAACTATAACCTTCAGATAAATAGACACGTAACTTAATTCACTCATCCACTCATCCACATCCAGTTATACCGCATTCTTGCCTGACAGATATCCAGACATCTCTAACATTAGCTCAGTTGATGTCCAGGTGAAGTCAGAATGAAGAGATGGTTTGACTAGTTACCAAGGAGACTCATCCCTACCTCAGAACTAATATTCCCTAAATTTCATGCAGCTACAGATTAATTTTCATGTTCAAGGAGTGGCCTAGTTTTGTCAGGTGAAAGCTAAGCGACCATAGTTTCATCGATGGTGGTAATTGTAGAAGTAGTAGTAGTAGTAGCAGTAGTAGTATTAGTAATAGTAGTAGTAGTAGAAGTAGTAGTAGTAGTAGAAGTAGTAGTAGTAGTAGAAGTAGTAGTAGTAGTAGAAGTCGTAGTATAAGTTTTATTTTTATCATTATCCTACAACAAAAACTCTCACAACAAATACCAAATCAAGGAAGGGAAAGAGGAAATACCGAGAAGGAATCGGAGCGAAATAGGAATGCGGTAGAGGCGAAGATAGCAAAAGTAAAAGTGAAAAAATAAAACAATATATACCTTTAGGGGTGAACGAAAGGTGGTGAGAATGAAAGGAATGCGAGACAGACAGAGACAGACAGGGACAGGGAGAAACAGAGACAGGGAGAGACTGAGATGCAGACAGAACGGGAGAAAGACAGGAGAGAGATATATGCAGGGAAGAGTGAAGGCTTACAGACTAGGCTAAATAAGAGAGAGGACAGACAGACAGACAGACAGACAAACGAATGAGCAGGATGACGAACGGACAGACGGACAGAGAGAGAGAGAGAGAGAGAGAGAGAGAGAGAGAGGGAGACAGACAGACAGACAGACAGACAGACAGAGAAGGGGGAAAGGGGGGGTCACTGTCTTCAACCTGACCATTTTTTTTTACTTAAGGACAAGATGAAGATTAATAATAATAATAATAATAATAATAATAACAGTAGTAGTAGTAGTAGTGGTAGTAGTAGTAGTAGTAATAGTAGTAGTGGTAGTAGTAGTAGTAGTAGTAGCCGAAGTAGTAGTAGTAAGAGTAATTCCCCAAAGTAATAAAAACAATAAAGATTTCCGAAAATAAGGGAATTTTCATAAAGGAGACGAAGTAATCTCAGAAAGAATTAAATCATAGAGATAATGACGCAATTTTACCATAATTATTCGATCAAGGAAAGACAGAAATTTTAATCATCGTCCGCTCCCTCCTTCGCCGTATCCTTCATTTTCATTCGCGTCTGCTTCCTTCATTTATTTTTCACTCTCGTCTCTTATCTTCGTTCATTCATTTGTTTACTTATATCTATCGTGTGCATTCAATAAATCTGTATTTTTTTTCTTTGCTTTTCCTCTTTCATTTTCTATTTTTCTGTCGCTTTTTCTTCCTCTCTTCTCCACTCCCTTTCTTCAATGTCTTCCACATCCCTCAATTTTTCCTCCTTTCTTTCTCCCCTTTGCCTTCCCTAACTCCCCCTCCCCTCCCCTCCATCCCCTGCTCCCTTCCCGCTTTGTTATCCTTGTCTTTAACAGAACAGTTATAACCTGTAACAAACAGCCTCGAAAGGACCAATAGGCTTGTAGCTGTATTCTTTCCTTAGTACTCCTTTGTATTCCTCTCCCCTCTCCTCCTCCCCTTTATCCTCTCCCCCTCCCCCTCCCGCCCCACAGTCGCACAAGGAGGGGGTCCAGATCATGGCTTCTCTCCCTCTTTGTATTCTTTGTCTTTTATATTTTCTTTGTCGGGGTACATAATTTTTTCCGCTTGCTTTTGAGTGGTAGTGGTATACTCGCGTTCCTTCCCCGGATGATGATAATAATAATGATGACGATGATGATGATGATGGTTTCTCTCCCTGCCTTTGTTTTCTGTCTGTTTCCTCTTTGTCGATATATAATGTTTTGTGTGTGTGTGTGTGTGTGTGTGTGTGTGTGTGTGTGTGTGTGTGTGTGTGTGTGTGTGTGTGTGTGTGTGTGTGTGTGTGTGTGATATTGAATGACAGGGGTGTATTTTTTCAAGTTTCGATATAACTACGTGTTGAGAAGACTTCTTTTTTTTTTTATTCTTGCTATTTTTGTTTAATTTTCAATCAGCTTAGACTTAATGTTTTATGGAGTGAGGCATCTAATCCCTCCATTTACGAAAGTCTCTTTCTCCTCCCTACTCCATTTTCCTCCATCAGCTTCTCCTCTTCCTCACCTCCTATTCCTCCCTTCACCATCAGTTCCACTCCCCTCCCTCTCTGTCATCTTTCTTCCCTCCTCCAAACCTCTCCCCCTTCACTCTCTTTCCCCTCTCCCCCTCCCTTTTCTCTCCCCCTCTCCTCCCTTACTTAACTCTCCCTCCTCCGTTTCTCCCACCCTGTGAATATAAAGTTTACCCCACAAGCTGCCATTATGACAGTGTTCCTCAATCACAGGCATTACAGCAAGGACGCACACACACACACACACACACACACACACACACACACACACACACACACACACACACACACACACACACACACACACGAACGCATAAACATACACTCATATACATACATAATCGCTTATCACATTTATTGTCACACGCGCGAGCACAGTCCACACACACACACACACACACACACACACACACACACACACACACACACACACACACACACACACACACACACACACTGCATTGCAATCACGTTCACTGCGACGTCATTATCAACGGCAGATAGAGTGCAAGGTCGAGAGTAACACGTGATGGTTGTTGTTGTTGCTGTTGTTGTTGTTCTTGTTAGTGGTAATAGTAGCAATAGTAATAGTAGTAGTAGTAGTAGTAGTAGTAGTGGTGGTGGTGGTGCTATAATATTCGTTGTTGTAGCATCGTCAGCATCATTACAACTACCACTACTACCACTATACATGTGTTCTTGTAGTTACTGATGCTTTGGTCTGTGGTCACAATAATCTACTCTTGCTTTTTACAGAGGTAGTAGTGGCTTTCTGATATACGTAACATTTTTTCTGCTAGTAACGTTCGCCTTGTGTCTTTATGATTTATAGCGTTAGTATTTTGTTATTCTTTGTCTTGGTACTATAAATAACTGTTCGCGTCTCTGATACGTTCTTTGATTCAGTGGCTTTCATTCTGTGGCTTCGTTCACTTTACTTAGAGGTAATAGTTAGCCCTTAAACCAGACCTTCTTGTACAGAGTTAGCCTTCAGAGTTAGCCTTCAAACCTAGCCCTCAACTGCTCTGTATTTGAGGGCCAGGACTGAGGGCTAAATGTGAGGCAACCTTCAGGACTGAGGGAGAAGGTTGAGGGCTAACCTTGAGGGACAGCCTTGTAGAATACGTCACTTAGAAATGCTGGGAAACCTCTTATGCCACCTAGATTACGCCTCTGTTATCATAAGGCAAGACAGAAAAAGTAAATAAATGTAGTGTGTGTGTGTGTGTGTGTGTGTGTGTGTGTGTGTGTGTGTGTGTGTGTGTGTATGTGTGTGTGTGTGTGTGTGTGTGTGTGAATACAAACATGCATGCATATAAGAATAAATACAAACTACCTAAATTATATTATTAATAGATGAATAAATAAATACGCATCAGGTTACACAGCATAAAATATATAAATAAATTAATAAACAGATAAATAAGCTGCAGTGTGGACAGTAGCATGCTTGAGGAGTAGTGAGAAAGTTGGGGTTTTAGTTGCTATAAACCTTGGCTAGGAGAGAGAGAGAGAGAGAGAGAGAGAGAGAGAGAGAGAGAGAGAGATGCTAGGGAAATCAACCAATCAAACGAACTTTACGCGGAAAAATATAGACGCAAGCAAACAAAAAGATAGACACATGCAAACAGACAAACAAAAAACAAAAGCAAGCAAGCACACAGAGGGCAATACAACCCACAAAAATACAGAAAAAGCTGAAGAGGAACAAACACACACGGCAGAAATACAGAGGAGATAAAACAGAATCAGTCATTCAAGACACACACACACACACACACACACACACACACACAAAACCATGCACAAATATAAGTAGAAGATATAGCACGTTAATACAAACAGACACACATGCACCCAAACACTCGCAAATAGGAGATAAAACACATACACAAGCAAGCAAACAGTCATCCTTAAACATACAAGCAAACACAAGGAGACGAATACACGAGACTAAAAGCACACACACACACACACACACACACACACACACACACACACACACACACACACACACACACACACACAGACACACACACACATACACACTAAAAACTATGCAGCGATAGTGGAGGCAACAGGAAACAGGCGGTCGTGAGGAGGGTTAGAATGAGAGAGAGAGAGAGAGAGAGAGAGAGAGAGAGAGAGAGAGAGAGAGTCAGCGATATCAATCTTACCTGCATCATTTATTTACTTCCTTCATCCACTGCCCCAACAAAGCCCACACAAGCAGACTGAGCCGTCCCTCCAACACACAAGATGCTGCCGCTAATGCTAACGACAGCAACAAAAATAACAACAACAACAACAACAACAACAACAACAACACACCCCATCCCGGATCTGAACAATCCTTCCCAAAACAAACCGTAAAAGCAAGAGGCAGAAAGAAATTGGTTCACATCCGGCACAAGTGTCCACTGACTATCTGACCACTGCCACCCTCCCCTACCCCCTCCCCTCTCCTCCTTCCCCCATCCCTCTCCCTACCTTCTCCCCCCTTCCCTCTCCCTACCTTTTTCCCTCCCCTCTCTTCCCTCCCCTCCTTTCCCCTTTCCTTCCCCAAGTCTTTTTCGCCTATCCCCCCCTCTCTTCCCTTCCTCTTTTCCCTTTCCCCCTCTTCCCCTTTGTCTTTCTCCCTTTCTCCCTCCCATTCTCTCCTTTTCCTCTCCACCTTCCCCCTGCTGCTATCTTCTTTCTCCCCCTTCTCACTCCTTTCCCCTCTTTCCACTCCTTTCCGCCTTCCTTCTCCTTCCTTTACTCCCCTCTCCCTTGATCCTCCTTCCTACCGCACACCTGCCTCCTCCCTTCCCCTCTCCATCATCCAATCTCCCTCCCCTCGTCCCCCTCCCCCTCCACCCCCGAATCCCCCTCCAGTTCTACCCCTTCCCCTTCCCTTTCCCCCTTTCCACCTCTCATTCCCTCCTATTCCCCCTCCCCTGCTCTTCCCCTCGACCCTACTCTCCCTGTCTCTCATCAAAACGTTTGTGGTCACGGTTAGTAAAGAGAGAGAGAGAGAGAGAGAGAGAGAGAGAGAGAGAGAGAGAGAGAGTAGTTCACTTGCTTCTGTTAACAATTAAAAAAAAAGTATGTAGTATTATAGAGGTAACACAATATATCCGTATCGGAAAAAAAAAAATGTTAAGCCTTGAGAATATAATCAAGGGAATTAGACTATGATGTGACTAAGATGGGAAATCCCCCTGTGTGTATGTGTGTGTGTGTGTGTTGTAGGGCAGGAAGTGGTTGTGGTTTTGGTGAGTGAGGGTGAGAGTGAGAGGAAGGGGGTGGGCGTGAAAGGCAGGGTGAGGGGAAGGGACGAGAAGTGAGGCGTAAGAGTGAGACTGAGAGCTAGGGTGATGGACATAACAGTAGTGGTGTTGAAGGTGGAAAGGGAGAGTGAGGGAAGAGTGAGAGGGTGGAGTGAGAGTGAGAGTATGGGATAAGAGTGAGAGTGAGAGGATAAGGTGAGAGTGAAGAGGATGGAAAGCGAGTGGGAAGAGGGGGAGAGAGTGGGGGGAGGAGGTGAGAGTGAGACCTGGAAATATATACGGTTTTACAAGACAAAAGAGTAATGAAGATAATTATGTATTGAGTCAGTCCTTTAGATAGACAGATAGATAGATAGATAAATTGATAGATAGATAGATAAATAGATAGATAGATAGATACTGTATATTGCACTGCTCTCCTATGCCGGATTAAGACGATAGAGGCAAGTGAATAGGACTAATCTCTCTCTCTCTCTCTCTCTCTCTCTCTCTCTCTCTCTCTCTCTCTCTCTCTCTCTCTCTCTCTCTCACACACACACACACACACAC
>NC_137035.1:5540000-5547500 GCF_032717465.1 Coenobita brevimanus
GTGGTAATGGTAGGGTGTGTGGTAATGGAAGGGTGTGTGGTGTGTGGTAATGGTAGGGTGTGTGGTGTGTGGTAATGGTAGGGTGTGTGGTGTGTGGTAATGGTAGGGTGTGTGGTGTGTGGTAATGGTAGGGCGTGTGATGAGGGATAATGGTAGGGTGTGTGGTGTGTGGTAATGGTAGGGTGTGTGGTGTGGGATAATGGTAGGGCGTGTGATGACGGATAATGGTAAGGTGTGTGGTGTGTGGTAATGGTAGGGTGTGTGGTAATGGTAGGGTGTGTGGTAATGGTAGGGTGTGTGGTGTGTGGTAATGGTAGGGTGTGTGGTGAGGGATAATGGTAGGGTGTGTGGTGAGGGATAATGGTAGGGTGTGTGGTAATGGTAGGGTGTGTGGTGTGTGGTAATAGTAGGGTGTGTGGTGTGTGGTAATGGTAGGGTGTGTGGTAATGGAAGGGTGTGTGGTGTGTGGTAATGGTAGGGTGTGTGGTGTGTGGTAATGGTAGGGTGTGTGGTGTGTGGTAATGGTAGGGTGTGTGGTGTGTGGTAATGGTAGGGCGTGTGATGAGGGATAATGGTAGGGTGTGTGGTGTGTGGTAATGGTAGGGTGTGTGGTGTGGGATAATGGTAGGGCGTGTGATGACGGATAATGGTAAGGTGTGTGGTGTGTGGTAATGGTAGGGTGTGTGGTAATGGTAGGGTGTGTGGTGTGTGGTAATGGTAGGGTGTGTGGTGAGGGATAATGGTAGGGTGTGTGGTGAGGGATAATGGTAGGGTGTGTGGTAATGGTAGGGTGTGTGGTGTGTGGTAATAGTAGGGTGTGTGGTGTGTGGTAATGGTAGGGTGTGTGGTAATGGAAGGGTGTGTGGTGTGTGGTAATGGTAGGGTGTGTGGTGTGTGGTAATGGTAGGGTGTGTGGTGTGTGGTAATGGTAGGGTGTGTGGTGAGGGATAATGGTAGGGTGTGTGGTGAGGGATAATGGTAGGGTGTGTGGTAATGGTAGGGTGTGTGGTGAGGGATAATGGTAGGGTGTGTGGTAATGGTAGGGTGTGTGGTGAGGGATAATGGTAGGGTGTGTGGTGAGGGATAATGGTAGGGTGTGTGGTGAGGGATAATGGTAGGGTGTGTGGTAATGGTAGGGTGTGTGGTGAGGGATAATGGTAGGGTGTGTGGTGAGGGATAATGGTAGGGTGTGTGGTGAGGGATAATGGTAGGGTGTGTGGTGTGGGATAATGGTAGGGTGTGTGGTGTGTGGTAATAGTAGAAGTGTGGTGTGTGGTAATGGTAGGGTGTGTGGTAATGGAAGGGTGTGTGGTGTGTGATAATGGTAGGGTGTGTGGTGTGTGTGTCAGTGCATGCAAGGTGTTAGTGCTCTCCTCAATATCCGATTATTGTGTGTGTGTGTTGCCATAACAGTGGTCTAGAATGAACAGAACGGCCGCAGGATATGAGGTATAAATTGAGAGAGAGAGAGAGAGAGAGAGAGAGAGAGAGAGAGAGAGAGAGAGAAATCCCTCTTTCTCCTAATTTCCTTTTCCATTTCTCTTCCTTTCCCTCCCTCCCTCCCTCCCTTCCTCCCCCTCCCTCCTTTCTCCCTCCATCCTTCCATCCCTTCCCCTCCCTCCCCTCGCCCTCGCTAATTACCTTACCTGTCTCTCTCTCGACTCTCAAATTAAGTGAAATAAAGCCACCATGACACTGTGGCAGAGAGAGAGAGAGAGAGAGAGAGAGGAAGGGGGGAGGGGGAAGAGAGGACAGGCGTATTTCCTCATTCCTGACGCACATTCTTTCATTCCTTCATACCTGACACATACTTCTTCATTTCGGACACATATTCTCTTATTTATGACATTCTTTATACCTGACAGCTTCCTTCATTTCTGGGACGTTCAGTTCAGACATACATTTCTTATTCGACTCTTTATTTTCTGACAAATTTCGTCCTTTTTAACAGAATTTCTTCCATTTTCTTAATATTTTTTTTTGTCGTTCCTGACACATGCCTTTCACTTCCGACACATTTGCGACACGTTTTCTCTCATTTTTTGCCACATATACTTTGACTCTGATGCACATATTTTTTTCCAACACAGTCTTTCATTCCTACAACATACATTTTATTTCTTATACTGTATCATATTCATCATTTCTGAGACATTCATTCCCACGACACATGCTTTTCGTTTAGGACGCATTTTTCTCCTTTCTGAACCGGAGCAATGTATTCAGTAAGTGTTGAGGTCATTTCTCTTGTGTTATTTTGTTATTTTGTTATTTTGTTATTTTGTTCTTTCAGACGGTTTTATCCTGCTTGTAATAAGTGTTGGATCTGGTGCCTTTGTATCTTTTACGTACCGTCAGAGGATTTTTTTTTTTTATATATATATGTGTGTACGCAGTAAGTGCTGTATTTGGCCTCTCTCTCTCTCTCTCTCTCTCTCTCTCTCTCTCTCTCTCTCTCTCTCTCTCTCTCTCTCTATCGAGTCAGCACCAGCAAGCCAGCACTCAGCAACAGCGCATTCACCCTTTTACGCCTTAATGCTGTGATGGGCTGGGTACAGGAGGGAAGGGGGAATGGGAGGGGTTGGGTAGGGAAGAGGGACGAAACAGGGGAGAGGAGGGAAGGGGAGAAGAGAGAAGGGGTGAAATCGGCTGGGGAGAAGAGCCGGGGAAGGAAGGGAGAATGAAAAGGTATTGGAAGGAGATGGAGGGAAGCTGAGGAAAGAAGAGGAAAGTGAAATGAGAGAAAAGGGATTGGAATGGATACAAAAAAAAAATAGGAGAATTGGAAAAAAAGGGAGAATATGAAAAAAAAAATAGGGTTGGGGAAAGAAAGTGGATCTGGGAAAGGTAGAGGGAGGAAAGAGGAGGTGGGAGGGAAGGGGGAGAGAGTGGATGGGAGGAAAGGAGGAGTCAAGAGGAGATGGGGAGGGAAAGGCAAAGGAGAGGAGGACGGTTTAATAGGAATAAAAAAAGAAAAAACGAGGATTGGAAGGAGGAGAGGAGGAAAAAATTGAGGAGGGTAAGGAGAAGGAGAGAGGGGAGGAGAAGATGTGAGCTGGGGAGGGAAGGGGAAGGGGAGACTTGTGGAGGGGAGAGAATGGAAAGACGGACAGATTATGAATTGAGACGGAGAAAGGGGCAAGAGAGAAGAGGAGTAAGAGTGACAGAAGAGGATGGAAAGGAGTGGGAAGGATAAGGAAAGGGAAAGGAGCTGGGGAGAGAAAGGGAGAGGGGGGGGAATAGGGAGAGAAGAGGAAGAAAATAGGAATATGAAAGACTAACAGAAAATCCGGCTTGTCTCTTAAAGATTTACTCTCTCTCTCTCTCTCTCTCTCTCAAGATCGGAATGGAGGAAACGAGACAGTGTGACAATAACAGTGAAAGATGGAACAGTCTGCTACCATCCTCGAACTGTTACG
Organism: Coenobita brevimanus; assembly: GCF_032717465.1. Lineage (NCBI taxonomy): Eukaryota > Metazoa > Arthropoda > Malacostraca > Decapoda > Coenobitidae > Coenobita > Coenobita brevimanus. The sequence goes on from NC_137035.1 coordinate 5,543,420, forward strand.
AGAGAGAGAGAGAGAGAGAGAAAGACAGACAGACAGACAGACAGACAGACAGACAGAGACAGAGACAGAGACAGAGACAGACAGACAGACAGACAGACAGAAAAAAATGACAATATTGGATGGATGTGAAATAAAAGTTGTGAGGAAGGAGCACACCAGAGAGAGAGAGAGAGAGAGAGAGAGAGAGAGAGAGAGAGAGAGAGAGAGAGAGAGAAAGGAGTGGGGACAGCAATAACAGTGGGAAGTGACCAGCCTACAGTCCTCCTCATTATGCAGAGAGAGAGAGAGAGAGAGAGAGAGAGAGAGAGAGAGAGAGAGAAAGAGCAGCCTGCAGTCTTCCTCATTATGCAGTCCAGTGCTGGCAATGTCACCGAATGGCCACTGGAAGGTCAAGAGAGAGAGAGAGAGAGAGAGAGAGACTAAAACAAACATAGAGATAGTAGCAGATGTAGCCCCAGCTTCATCTGAATGTGAAACTTTTTAAATACAGGATTAAATTTGCTCTCACTCAGTTCACTTCGTCCACTTAGGGAATAGCAAGGTAGGTGAGACAGGTTTTGCCGGGCAGTAGAGTCGCCTGGTTACATCCGTACCACCCCTTGAAGGCTCCCTCCGGCACCCCTGTGGAGATAAAAGGAGGAAAACATTAATGACATTGTGGTAAACGTGTGAAGGTTAGTCATCATTATTATTTTGTTAACAAGACAATTACGTTGCGTAAGAGAATGTGATTGACAGAGGGTAAAGGTCAGGGCAGAGGTATTGTAATGCTGATGAAATAGTAAACGATTTTAAGAGAGAGAGAGAGAGAGAGGGGGGGGGGGAAGGGAGAGAATAAGGCAGCAAAGTGTTGAGTAGCACTGATTGCGCAACTTTCCTTGAATCTTGCAGTTTAGGAAGAAATTGAGAGAGAGAGAGAGAGAGAGGAAAGTGTTGAGTAGCTCTGACAATGCAGCTTTCCATGAATATCGCAATTTTGTTCCTCCCATAGTCACAAGGGGCGAGGTATTAAAGGGGAGAGAGAGAGAGGGAGAGAGAAGGGGGGGGGCTGCACGGGAGGAAAAGATGAGGAGAAACAGAGACGAATGGAGGAGGAAGAGGGAGGGAAGAGAGAAAAGTAGGAGGAGGAAAGGCAAGGGTGGATGGAGGGAAGGCACTAGGAGAGAGGAAAGTGACGGCTGGTGAGGAGGAAAGGAGGAGGAGGAGTTTCTTTGCTCCGTGGTATGAAGTGGAGGGCCGAGGAATATTATTGGAGGGAGGAAGGAGAAAAGTGAAGGTTATTGGAAATGCTACAGGACTCCAGTATTTCAATTTCGCATACATACACTGCCTTCATACATACACCAATACTGACTGCATACACACCCACCCACCCACCCACACACACACACACACACACACACACACACACACACACACACACACACACACACACACACACACACACACACACCACCCCGTATTGACTGACTGACTGACTGAACAAAGGCCGAGGTTAAAACTCCGAATCTCGTTTTTCGCTTCAACTTTATGTTTGGATGGGACGTAAACACAGCTAGACGCATATTTACGATACGTAGACGCGTAGTTACGATACATTCCCGAATATTTACGATACGGTGGCTGCTTTTTACGTCACTCGTAGCCCAGCGATGAAGCGACTTTTGGCTTGGGTCATGCATCTGAGTAATGGACTGAAGTTAAATTGAATGTGTGCTTAGATGACAGACAGATGGATGGAGAGAGAGAGAGAGAGAGAGAGAGAGAGAGATGAAACAGTAAGAGAGAAGGCTGAAAGCTCTCTTCGCCAGACTCGCGGTTATTCACTACTAAAAATAAAACGCAGCTTATAATCCTCAGTTTTAGTTGCAGATATAAATGTTGCAGATATAAATGTTGCAAATATAAATTCTGCAGATATACATGTGAAATAACAGTTCAATCTGGGGGTAGATAAGTGTTCTGAAAAAAAAAAAAATGTATTGGGAAGGTATGCCATTTTTTTTTTTTTTTTCATTTTTAAAGCCAACTAGACAATAGATGATAAACTGAACCAATGTGTATTTGAGCTCTCTATATTTTTTTCTCACAGTGTTTATTCCAGTTGACAAATGAAAGGAAATGAACCTTGAACTTTTTTGCTATTTAAACGAGTGCGGATATTTCTGTGTTTATCGACTTTTCACTATTGTTTCTGAGTGAATGTTTTACAGTGAGACGGAGAGGTCATCCTTCGGGGGTTGTGATTCTCTCTCTCTCTCTCTCTCTCTCTCTCTCTCTCTCTCTCTCTCTGTAGTTAAATAGATAAACAGATAGACAGCTAAAGAGATTGTTTACTTTCATTTCTCTGTCACCCTTAGTATTCTCCCTTCCTCCCTCGCCCTTTCTGTCCTCCATTCTCTCCTCATCTCCATCTCTTCCAAGACTTCAAAACCAGTCCCTACCGAAAATAAAAAGAAAAGAAATCTTCGAAGAAAATACAAATAATAAAAATTCTCGTTTCACATAACCTGTTACGGCATTCACCTATATTAATTCTTGTCTTCTGCGGTTCGGAGTTTCACGTAACTGGTCGACCCAAATACGAATGCGAAAGAGTTAGTAAATCCAGTGATGAGGGGAAATATGTCTGGCATTACTGAGGCTGCTTGTGTCACGTGTACTGTGTGTGTGTGTGTGTGTGTGTGTGTGTGTGTGTGTGTGTGTGTGTGTGTGTGTGTGTGAGAGAGAGAGAGAGAGAGAGAGAGAGAGAGAGAGAACAAGGAACAAGCACCCTCCCTTCCTTATGCAAGTGTAACTATATAGTAAATATAACCACTCCCCATTTGTATAGTAAACAGCCTCGAAGCTCCTATGACATGAAAGGAAAGAGATGAATTATTGGTAAGCGTCCGTATTATATTATTAAAACAAGTTTGGCAAGGCCCCAGCTCAGTAAAACAGATAATATTGGACTGCATCAGGGATAATAATATTCTAAACTGGTAGGGTAAGGCCACGTACGAAAGGACAGATAAACCGGTCCATGGAAGAGAGGAAGAAATTTTATAGGATGCGAGAAATGTGTGTTTTAATTTTATTTATTTTTTATCTGTATATCTATTTATGTCCACACTATTTTATTCTCAGTTCCGACAGACGATTTTCTTAAGCCTCTCGTAGCCCGAATTAAAAATAACAGTCCCTCTCTCTCTCTCTCTCTCTCTCTCTCTCTCTCTCTCTCTCTCTCTCTCTCTCTCTCTCTCTCTCTCTATGCTACAACTAGACGATTTTATTCGGCATAGTGTTGGCCTCTCACAAAACATAACCCTTATAGTTTTATCATTTTTTTCCTTGCTAACTTTGGCGATTTTTCTAAGCTTACGAAAGACCTTTTCCACTTAACCCAATTCGAAAAATCTTCCCCGGGGCTAAATGTAAACAGGTGGAGGTAGTTTAGGTGTGATTGTGTCGATTGTTGAAGGTGTGAGTGTGTTGAATGTGGAGGGTGTGGTCTAAGTGTAGGTGAAGGTGCGTAAACGATGTTGCGACCTGTATATCTGGATGCTACTGGTTCACACACACACACACAAATACACACACACACACACACACACACACACACACACACACACACACACACACACACACACACTTATCCTTACTGATGTGCCTATTTCTCTTCAGTTCGCAGTCTTTACAGTCTTATATTCCCACACGTATTTAAAATGAGCCTCCCCCCACCCTCTCTCTCTCTCTCTCTCTCTCTCTCTCTCTCTCTCTCTCTAGCAGTGCTACCTCACCAGACTCAGTCAAGCTCCATCCACTCACTCGAATTCCTAAATGTCACAATTTTCAAGCACTGTCCATTCACCTAAATTCTGAGAAGCAATATCATTTTAAATCTGTTTTTCCCGTTTTATATTTTGCCTTTTTCTAATAAAGTTTCTTGACTATATTTGCTTGCTGTGTTTGTAAATTGAGTGTGCTTTAGAAATTACGGTACATTATGTAAGGAGAGAGAGAGAGAGAGAGAGAGATCAAGGAGTCGAAAGGAAAGCAAACACAATATAATGGTCTTTTTTAGACTACTGATAACTGA
>NC_137035.1:5552500-5555000 GCF_032717465.1 Coenobita brevimanus
TACATTAATCTGGCCGGATATCCCAAACTTGGTGGAATTCGCGATGAAGTGATTTACGGGCAAAGTTGGGGCGGGTCCGGCGGTGACAAGGGAGCCATCACACTGTCTCACACTCTCTCACACACACATCAAAAAGCACGGCGCAGTTTGTTGGTGCTGCAGTATACATTTGCGGTTTAGAATATCTTTACACTGTCTCCGAAGGACTTAGAATGTAATGATATCTTACCAGACACATTCATCAGTGTATTGTTGCCTCGTTGTATAGTTACAGTTAATAATTAATAAATACGTGAAAAAGTAATAGATAGATGCAGGAGCTTCTGTACCTTAATACTCGTAAGTGTCTACGGAAGTGACGCACTTCGTTCCCGAAAAAGTTAGTGAGTGACAGACGAACAGGGCCTCTCTTAAAGATGCTCCCGAATCTAGGAAAAAGACCCACACCTTTATTACCCCTTTCGTACGTGGGGCCGAGTTTAGGTTACCACCGTCCTTATAATTTAAGCCGTCGAAGTCAACCTTAAGTCCATGGCAACGTTTTCTCTACCATCCAGTCCCTTATTTCCCATTATAGATGCGGGACATGAGACTAAGCTCCTCTGTCCAGACACTGTGTCAGCAGTAAACCCTATCATTTCTCGTATGTAAGCTCTCATGGGCCGCATCCGGTTGAAACTCTTTATTCCACTAGAGCACCAGGCGTCCATTTGGTAATATGGCTGCCACCCAGTTTAGCAAATGGCGAAACCATTCAGTTTGTCAGTTAGTGTAAAGTCGCTTTAAGGTAGCATTACATCATGTGAGTGGATGGTGAGCGTCCCTTAATCTCCGAGCCCATGAAGATATGCTTAACTTAACCCCAGCATTGCAGCCAAGGGGAGCAGCATTTGCAACCCAGGCTTATCCAAATATGAACCCGTTGGACTGCTGGCTGAGACTACCCTTCACTTGCAGTCCACCATCCTCCTTTCATGGGGATAAGGAGCGAGTTTTGGGACGTTGTATAACAGGGCAGTGGAGCCGACAGGTTATATTGGTGCCACCACGTGACGGCGTCCATCTCCAGCACCTCTGTAAGCATTAAGGACTACTGTGGATGTGGGTGAGGGTGTGGGCGTGGGTGTGCGTGTAGGTGTGAGTTTGGATGAGGGTTTGGATGGGTGCGGGTGAGGGTGTGGATGTGGGTGTGAGTGTGAGTAAGGGTGTGGGTGTGGGTCTGGTTGAGGGTGTGGGTGTGAGTGTGGGTGTGGGAGTAAGGGTAGATAGGATACTTCGCCTAAGTAACCATGACGTAGAGTGCTGGGCTGGGAGGGAGGAAGAGGGTGAAGAGGGAGAGGGGAGGGGGGGAGGAGGAGAGAGGGAGACAGGAAGGGAAACGAAGGGAAAGAGGAAGTTGGAGAGGGACAGTGGGAGAGACGAAGGGGAAAGGGAGGAGAGGGAGACTGAAATTGGAGAGAGAGGAAGGGAGAGTTTCAGAGAGGGAGAAAAGAAGGAAGAAGGGGAGAGGGTAGTGATGAGGGGGAAGGAGGGAGAAAAGAAGGAAGAGAGAGAGAGAGAGAGAGAGAGGGTGCTAAAAGGTCTGCATCCACAACTCACTCGGCCTTGCTTACTCTCTCACTCTCTAACTTTCTTCTCTTGCTTTCTTTCTTTCTTGCATAGTCTCACTCTTTTCACAGAAACTATATAGCAAAGATATAGGAGGACAATGAAAGGGGGATAAAGAGAGTTCGAGATAGCGATAGATAGCTAATAGATAGATATAGGTAGAAAGACAGATTATATACATAGGATTAGGTATATACTCGTAGATACAGACTGACTGACAGATAAGCAGCTAGACAGATAGATACTAACGAGCGAGAGAGATAGAGAACATATATATATACTATGCACACACACAGAGGGAAACAGAGACACCGCGGGAAGGAGAAAAGGGACGAAGGAAGAAAAGACGAGAGAAACCAAAAACCAACAGCAATTTTTTTTTCTTTTATAATCATTATATAAAAATAGTGCCCCTCAAAGAAATTTCCAGAAATCTCATCAATTCTTTTATGAGTATGAAAGAGAAAAAAATCGAGCGAAGTTATTTAAGAAAGTCAAATATTGGTTAGGGGAAGTTTTCAGAAGTTTGTGTTCTGATTCATATAGTTTTGCTGTTGCTCCCAAAGTTTGATATTTTTATTTCGTTCTCTCTCTCTCTCTCTCTCTCTCTCTCTCTCTCTCTCTCTCTCTCTCTCTCTCTCTCTCTCTCTCTCTCTCTCTCTCTCTCTCTCTCTCTCTCTCGTTTTTTCTCTTGTTTGTTTCGTTTATTTCTTCCTTTCCTTCCTCTTGCTTCAATATACTCTTTCTTTCTTCCATTCCTTCTCCTTTTTACTCCTTCCTTCCCACTGTCTCCAGTTTATCTCTCTTCTTCATTGATAACCCTGACTAAGCCCTCCCTATAACACACAAAAAATCACCCGAGGAGAGGAAGTGAAGAGCTATAGCTGGACTA
>NC_137035.1:5560000-5850000 GCF_032717465.1 Coenobita brevimanus
GAGCTGGGAGCAGGGCAGTAAAATGGAGGGGGACAGGGCGACATGGAGGCTGTTTGTTTGTGGCCACCCCTTACGGGATTAAGGCGTCTGGCAATAGATAGATAGATAGTATTACCTTTCGTATACTAGCATTATCACCCCTTTGTTCAACACTGATACCATATATTTGCTATGATACAAACATTCATTAACAATAGTAAGAGTTATAGATGTAAGAAGACAAAGACCACTAAGAAATTTATCCCAGAAAAATAAATAAATACATAAATAAAAGGAAGTTTCAAGCAAGTTGTTTGATTTTTGAAGGAAGCTTGCAAGTGGGAGAGAGACAGAGAGAGAGAGAGAGAGAGAGAGAGAGAGAGAGAGAGAGAGAGAGAGAGAGAGAGAGAGAGAGAGAGAGAGAGAGAGAGAGAGAGAGAGAGAGAGAGAGAGAGAGAGAGAGAATATACAATGAGGTTGTAATCTATCAGAGACTACCCTAAGGGGAAAGAGATTGCAGGGTACGTAGGTAAGTAGGCAGGTAAGTAGGTAAATATAAGTACTTGAGTTGGTATACCGGAGGAGTACATAGGTAGGTAGGTAGGTAGGTGGGTAAGTGAAAGTACTTGTGGATGTAGACGGATAGGTAGGTAGATAGTTAGGTAGATTGCAGGGTTAGTAGGTAGGTGAATGTTAGTACTTAGACAGGTAGGCATGGTAGGTAAGTGGATGGATAGGAAATGAAAGTACTTGTTAGGTAGATTTTGTGGGTAAGTAGGTGGGTAGGTAGGTAAACGTAAGTACTTGTTAAACTGGATAGGTATGAACGTAGGTAGGTAAATTGGCGAATGTAAGTACTTGGATTGGTAGACCAACGGTACGTAGGTAGGTAGGTAGACATGTAGGTAGATAAGTGGAAACCTAAGTACTTTTGTAGGTAGACTGAGATAGATAGGTAGGTACAATTGGTAGGCGGGTAAGTAAGTAATTGTAAGTACTTGTAGGTAGACTGCAGGTGCATTAATAGGTAGGCAGATGTATAAAAAATAAGGCATGAATATTCTGACAGTCACGAAGAAGTGTTGTAAAAAAAAATCTGTACGAATGTAGAATTGTTCTATTCTGCCATGAGCTACGGGATACAAACTGCAAAACGACGAAATTGTAAAGAAAGTTACTTAAAATCCCTCTCAGGGTTTAAAATAGGTGTGCAGTGATCACAAACTGTGCAATGATCAATCTGACTTGGGCAGTGATCAGGCTAATTATATATATGTAGTGATGAAATTATGTGCAATCAGAAATACTTATCTGAGTAAACGGAAAACGTTTGTCACTATAGCCTACTCATAATTTCTACAGTAGTCTCGCAAATAATTTACGATGAGATAACATTTAATTTGACTTCATTTTTTAAGCCTTTTTATTTTATTCACTAATATCTGTTTTTATTTACTTGTACAAATTTCTATATTCATTAGTCTCCATTTATTTCACAATCAAGTTTGTGGAGATGTGTAAGAATATTTTTTTTTTACATATCCTTAGTTTATATTGTGTGTATTTATATTTAATCATATTACTAAATCTATTTGGTACACGAATTCAGAATTATAATACCCGGTAATATTAACTGATATATATATATATATATATATATATATATATATATATATATATATATATATATATATATATATATATATACTGTATGTATAATGGATCAAAAAATTTTACCTTAGATGTGCAGTGATCATTTTTCCTTATTTTATACCCCGGTCCCTCTCTCCATTCCTCCTCGTTTCTCTCCTTCCCTCCTTCCCACCCTCTCTTCTTCCCTCTTTCCCTCCCTCTCTTCTTCCCTCTTTCCCTCTCCCCTTTCCTTCTTCCGTTGTACCTTTCTTCCCTCTTTCCCTCCCTTCTTCCTTCCTTCCTTCCTTTCTTTCATTGCTCCTTCCCTCCCTCTCTTTCCCTCCTTCCCTCCTTCTTTCCTTCCCCCTCCCTCCCTCCCTCCTGGCCTCCTTCCTTCCCTCGGTCCTCCCCTCCTTCCCTCCCTCCTCTCTTTCCAATCCAAGATGAGAAAACTTGCCAACTGCCGAGCTTGAGGCATGAAGGAGAGAGAGAGAGAGAGACAGACAGACAGACAGACAGACAGACAGACAGAGAGGCAGGCAGGGGGGAAGGAGGACGTACGGTAGGTTTACTATATTATCTACTAGTGATTTGTGTTATCATGGTGACAGACGCTTAGGTGAGCACTTTACTAGAGATGGGGGTTAATGAATGATATAAAGAGTGAAAAATAAAACAAAAACAGAAAAGTCTTCGTCTTAAACTGATACAAATTATTATGTCTCCCAAGAGTGAAAATTTATTTTAGTTATTTACAATTGCTTGGCAGCCAAAAAAAAAAAAAAAAAAAAAAAAAAGTATAAAAAATTCATTGCAGCAAAATGATCATCATCATCATCATCATCATCATCGTAGTAAACTCAAAGAAATTAATACGTTTCCCAGCACAGTTTTTTTAATTTGAGAGCTATTTGACCCATCAAGTCAGCTGAAGTTTTAGTTGCTGGTGCGATTAGTAGCCATTCATAAGCTGTCAATATGGGTAAATTCCAATTAAAGAAAACCAAAAGACCCAAATGAAGGCCCAGAAGCTACTCCGTTGAAAAGTTGGAGGGGATCGTGAAACATTTTTATATTTAGTTACAGCGGTACAAATTGGCCCCTTGGTTACCAATTGGCCCCTTGGTTACGAATCGGACACTAAGTTACAAATAGCTTCCTTGGTTGCAAATCGCCATCTTAATTACGAATCGCCCCTGTAATAGCCATCTTCGTTACGGATTTGTATCTTGGTTATCAATCGGGCATTAGGTACTGATCGGACCCTTCGTTTCGAATCTGCCCCTTGATTACGGAAAGACCCTTTAGTTACGAATAGGCCCCTTGTTTACGAATCGGCCTTTTATTTATGAATCGCTTCCTTGAGTACGAGTCGGTACTTTGGTAACGAATGGGCATTTGGTTACCAATCTGCACCTTGGTTCCTATTTGCCCCCATGGCTACGAGTCGGCCCCTTGGTCAAGAGTTGGGCCCTTGGTTACGAGTCGGCCCCTTGGCTATGAGTCGACCCCTTGGTTACGAGTCGGCTCCTTATATATGTATATGGATGGATTTATAAAAGAGATACAAGGAAGGGCAATGGATGCTGGAGAAGCCCTAATGAGAGTGGGCAGCGTTTGCAAACTTCCTGTTCTGTTGTTTACAGATGATACTGTATTGCTAAATGGAAATGAAGGGGAACAGCAAAGGCTTGGCGAATGAGTCTGGAAGAGTATGTGAGAAACGGACTCTAAAGGTAAATATGGGGAAGAGCAAAGCTGTGGTCTTCGAGAGAAATGAAGTCACTGAATGCAGAGTGTGGCTTAATAATGAAGAATTGAAAAATGTGAGTGCGGTTAAGTACTTGGGTAGTGTGATGAATAACGATGGAAGTTTGGAGGATGAAGTGGTTGAAAGGATACAACAGGGAAGAAAGGTTGCTGTTATATTGAAAGCAGTGATATGAAATAGGGAAGTGAGCATGGAAATAAAACCATCGTTACACGACAGTATTATCATCCCCACTCAAACGTATGGAAGTGAAGGCTGGACCTTGTTGGTAGGACAGGCCAAGAGTGAAAGCAATGGAAATTACTTATCTGAGAGGAGTATTTGCAGTTACATGGAGAGACAGACTGAAAAAATAAGGATGTCAATGAGGGACGTGGAGTGGATATGCTTGCGATAGAAGGCGTTAAGAGAAATACGCTGAGGTGGTTTGGCTGTGTGGAGAGGATGGAGAGTTAAGGACTATTAAATTGTATGTGAGTGAAGTGGAGGGGGGGGAGGGAGGGGGAGACCAACCATGAGATGGAGGGATGGAGTAGAGAGGTATATGCGAGAAGGGAGTGTAAGTTGGGGGGGGGGGAGGCTCAGCGAAATGGCAGGGGACAGGGCGACATGGAGGCGATTTGCGATTTGTTTACAGGATTGAGGCGTCTGGCTATAGATAGATAGACATACCTTGGTTACGAGCCGTCCTTTGGTTACAAATAATTACGAATGATGCCTCTTGGTTACGAGTCAGCCCTTTGGTTAAGAATCGGACCCTAGGTTACGAGTATGATGCCTCTTCGTTACGAGTCGACCCTTTGGTTGCGGATCATCCTCTCAGTTATGAATAGGTCCCTTGGATATTAACTGATCCTGTTATGCTGGGTGTTTTAGGTCGACTTCTCGCCCTAAGAACACCAGCTATGGAGCGAGGTCCTCCTTCGAGACCGGAACTAGAACACACTACTAGAGGAGCAGGGCACAAAAACTCGGCAGACCACCTTTACACATATATTGCTTTAATTGTACTTCCTTACAATATACATACAACTGCATACAGTATAGGATATAAGGACAGCATCAGACTTCGATACAAAATAGCTGCTACACACCATACATACAAATTTAATTTCCATGGGTCACAATATTCACTGATAGTACACAGGGGTGACAGGGACAGGTTACATAGTCTTTCCCTTACAGTCCTAGTGTACCACTCGTTAGTTCAAGACTTAGGTAATTCTCACTGTACATTAAGGGTGCCATTACGGTGAGTATAGTCACCGTTAGTTCTCAATATATCACCAATATGAATATGACATATACTCGTAACACAGACTCTGTCAGTCCTTGTCCTTTGCAGTGTCACTGACATTACACTAGTGGGCTTCCTGGGCTGCTGAAACCTGGGCTGGATCAGAGGTGACGTCCGGGCATAGGGGGCTGGTCCTTGGACGTGCTCTCCTATAGGGAGCACAGGACTACTGCAGGGGGAGTAGTCGCCCGAGTGTGGTCGTGGTCTGGGGTGCAGGGAGGCCCTCTCTGAGTGGGGCCTCAACCTGATAGGTGGCCCTCGGGGCTGGGGCCGAACAAGGCCAGTAGAAACGCCTGCCGCCGTTCACTCAGGGTGGAGGGCCGTCGGTGGGAGGAGCTCAGGAGTTCCCACCCCAGGGTCCTGGGGACGTCCCTGGGTGGCTGGGGCCTGCAGTCACCACTAGGCTGGACCACTGTCAGGAGTCGTCCGCAGCGTCCCTTCCAGGTGGTGTCCGTCAGTGCCGGACGTCGTCCAGGGGCGATCCGTGGCGCATGGATCCCCTCTCCTGAAATCGGGCCCTGCCACCACTCCTCAAACAGCAGCTCCTCCTGGGGGCCACACCTGTGGGGAGAGTGAGAAGAGCATCCCGCATGGCCTCTGGGTGGTAGGTGGGCTGCACCAGGGACTTCCTCCATTGGGGAAGCCCTAGGGACTGCAGACGAAGGGCGTACAGTGGCCGACCCTTCCCCGACGTGGACAGTGGCCGTCATCTTGGTTCCACAGACCCTGAGGGCAGCAGCTGAAGGGCATACAGTGGCTGCTCCTTCCCCGGTATGGAGAGTGGTCGATACTGTGGTGCTGCTCCCGGAGGAGGTGTAGGCAGATGAAGGTCGTACAGTGGTCGCTCCTTCCCCGACGTGGACAGTGGCTGACGTCACGGTTCTGCCTTGCCCTGGCTTGTCAACCGACGTGCGTACAGTGGTCGTCACGTCCAACCCGGGGTGTACAGTGGCCACCACCGCAAGGCTGGTTCCAGGTGTGGCTGCAGCAGAAGGGCATACAGTGGCCGCTCCTTCCCCAGAATGGACAGTGGCCGATACCTCGGTGCTGCAGGGGGCAACAGCTGAAGGTCGTACAGTGGCCAATCCTTCCCCGGTATGGACAGTGGCCAATATCACTGTGCTGCTTGGGACTGCCTGAAGATAAGTCCCACCCTGACCCCTGGCGAGGGCTGGCCCGGCTGAGATGTAGTCTGCCGGTACTGTCTAGTCGTTGGCCGTGTTGAGGAAAAGAGCAGCGTATGGCCGTGGCATAGGGCCCGTCTCGCTCGAACCTGGCGCTAGCGCTACCTGCCCCTCCGTGGTCTCCTCCTGGGGTGGGGGTGGGGCCGTTGCTCCGTCCTAGGGGAGGGGGGGACTCCGCGGGGGACTCCGCGAGAGTGTGTATTTCAGATCCCTTGGTTACGAACAGGCCTCTTGGATTTGAATAGGCCCCTTGGTTACGAATATGTCTCTTGGTTTTGAATAGGCCGCTTGGTTACGAATCGGTTCCTTGGTTAAGAATAGGCCCATCGGTACGGAATAAGCCCCTTGGTTACGCATCGTGAAATGAGCTGCAAAAAGACGATAATCAGGGTCACGTGATGGTGAAAAGAGTTTAATAGACATCACGCAGCAGACAAGTGTTATCGGTGATGACATGGCCAGACCAACTTCATTATGTACTCATCACTATGACCTAGCGTTTTTATGGTGCTAACAGCACGTTTCCTTAGGATTTTGATGTACCGAAAAGGATATTTAGTTATCAGCAGATAATAATAGTATTTCTGTTACAGGGTCACTATGAGCGTACATTTCTATGGCACTGATAATATATGTCTTTAGGATTTGACTAACCATTTTTCTTTAACAGGGGATGATATATTTTCAGCATATTTGAAAAATAAAGTAAATTTATTTTAAGCATAATTACAATAATGTAAGGTAAGCTAAACATTTTTCTACATGACAAATAGCAACGGAAATATTTAATCTTAAAGAAAGAATACATGCAAATCTCTGAAGTCACGAACGAGTACCCGGACGGCGAAATTTACGCAATATCAAAACAAAGATGAGCAGGGATGAGGAGTTGTTGACATAACACTGATAAACCTCCTGAGGGACAAGTAAACTGCTAATCCAGAGAAGAAATTATGACATAAGGACAAAGGAGAGTGAAATTAGTTACAAAGTGTCGCTATGTCAGAGGAAATCGGTCTAGAATTGGAGCGGCAGCAGGAAAGGTAAGGGAACCCGTACAGATTTTGTAAGATTTTTCTCGCATAACTTATAGAATGTGCGTGATAAAGCCCTTTTGTTTTCATCTGATGGAACTGGGTCCCTCATACAACTCAAATACTGGGTGCCAAGTTTTGACAAAGTGCAGGAAAGCTTCCATTAACAAAAGAAAAATTTATGACTAGGATTATCTTGCATTATCGGTATTTGTATCATGCATTTGCCACACAGATTCTACGGAAATAGCATTTATATTACTAAAGAGCATCGAGTTAGGTTTGTTAATGTTGGCACTGGTGTCCTACTGATGACAGTGGGTCAGTTTGGACCATGAAACTCATTTGTCACAAATCTTTCCGGCCACTGGTAGTTAGGCTCCGTTAAAGTAAGTTAAGTTAGGTTAGATTAAATTAGGTTAGTTGGAATGATCAGTTTGAGGCAGATAGATTTTGGAGCTTAAACTACTTGAAAGTCTGACATGGTAGGTGGCTGCTTGCCATGGTTTGCATATAACTTTTTTTTTTTTTTTAATGCAAGAAAGAAGGAACCAAAGGCCAGGAGCCCAAAAGCCATTCCTTCCAAGAAAAAAAACAACACAAAAGAGCTAAATTCAAAATCCGTTCATTTCGAGATGCCTGGACGCACTGCATTTGAAAGACTGGAGATCATAGGAAGTAGGAAATACAGACAGAGGGAGGCAGTTCCAGAGTTGACTTGTTGCATAAATGAAGGACTGGAAGTAACAATTAACTCTTGCATTAGAGAGTTGGACAGAAAAGGGATGGGAGTTTGTTGCTAGACGGGTGCTTGCTAAGCACCTGTCGTAGTGGTGGAGGGATGCAAGCAGACAGTTCAGAGGAGCAGTGGTGAGGTTGTGTAATTGGTATCTTCAAAATTACACATTTCTTCAACTTTTCAAATGTTACAGTACAAAGATAATTATTTTAGTCAGTTGAAAAAAGAAATACAATTGCAAATTTGGTAATCCCTAAGGAGACATAGAACCACATCTTAAATACTGTATTACAGAAAACTTTTACCTACCTTTGAATTGATTCAGGGCCTTTGTAATGGTGCACACAAGTGCATGTTCGAGTATGAAGAGGATCCATTGATAAACAAAAAAATATGAATACATAAGTGGTAGGTTAGGTTAGGGTAAGTTTGGTTCAGTTAGCATAAAATAGATTAGGTTCGTTTAGGATAGTGTCATGTCACCATGGTTGTTCAATCTGTTCATGGATGGGGTAATAAAAGAGGTACAAGGTAGGTAGTGGATGTTAGAGTGGCCCTAGTGAGAGAGGATAGTGTTTGGAAACTCCCTCTACTGTTGTTTGCAGATGATACTGTGTTGTTGAGTGAAGACGAAGGGGAGCTGCAAGGCTTGGTGGATGAGTTTGGGACAGTGTGTAAGAAACGGAATCTAAAGGTGAATGTAGGGAAGAGTAAAGTGATGGTCTTTGAGAGAGGTGAAGTCAGTGAATGTACAGCGAGGTTGGATGGTGAGGAATTGGAAAATGTGAGTACGTTTAAGTACTTGGGTAGTGTGATGAGTAAGGATGGAGGTTTGGAGGGTGAAGTGCTTGAAAGGGTACAGCAGGGAAGAAAGGTTGCTGGTTCTTTGAAAGCAGTGATGAGAAACAGGGAAGTGAGCATGGAAGTGAAAAAGTTACTACATCACAGTATTGTGATACAAACTCTAACATATGGAAGTGAAGCTTTGGATGTTGTTGGAAGGACACAAGTCAAGAGTGAGAGCAGTGGAAATGAGTTATTTAAGAGGAGCCTGTGGAGTCACATGGAGAGACAGGCTGATGAATGAGGATGTAAAGGAGCGTTGTGGTGTGGATGTGGATGTGATAGGAAGCGTTATGAGGAACACACTGAGGTGGTTTGGCCATGTGGAGAGGATGGAGGGTGAAAGACTGACGAAGAGAATGTATGTGAGTGAGGTGGAGGGAGGAAGAGGAAGGGGGAGGCCGAGCATGAGATGGAGGGATGGGGTGGAGAGGTATATGAGAGAGGGGAGTGTGAGTTGGGAGCAGGGCAGTGAAATGGCGGAGGACAGGGCGACGTGGAGGCGATTTTTTTGTGGCCACCCCAAACGGGATTGAGGCGTCAGGCAATAGATAGATAGATAAAATAGGATAGGATAAACAAGGTTGGGTTAAGTTTAAAAAATTTAGACTATCTATCTCTCAACAGTCAGGTGTCATAATCCTGTAAGAGGTGGAGATTTAACTTTGAGTTAGTTGTTTTACATGGAGGGGCACTAACCCTCCACCAACCTGCTTGTTTACAGGTAGGGAACGTGTGGGTTGGTTATATGGTTACCACCCAGCATTGTACATATTTCCTGATTTACAAGAAACCATTAGTCTGGTCACTCAATGTAAAGCCACCTGAAAAGGAACGAAGAGTACAGGAATAAATATTGATGGGAAAGATGGGAGAAAAGAGGAGGAGGCAGACATAGAAAAAAGAATGGTAAAGATGAAGGAAGAAGTAGGCAGTACTACATCAAGTGAGTGTTTGATTTTGATCAGTAAGCATGATAAAGGTAATTTTGTTCAAAAATAGGGTTTTAAGATGGTATCTGTCTGTCTTCATGCCCCGGTGTCTGTTTGTCTTTGGCATAGTTAGGGATTTTTAACAAACACCACTTTTTAAATGCTTTTCACTACCTTAAAAGAAAAGTTAAAAAATGAAACTTGATAAGGCAATCAGAAAATACTGTGTATATATATATATATATATATATATATATATATATATAATTAATATATATATGTATATATATATATATATATATAATTAATATATATATGTATATATATATCTATCTATCTATCTATTGCCAGACGCCTCAATCCCGTTTGGGGTGGCCACAAACAAATCGCCTCCAAGTCGCCCTGTCCCCCGCCATTTCACTGCCCTGCTCCCAACTCACACCCCCCTCTCTCATATACCTCTCCACCCCATCCCTCCATCTCATCCTCGGCCTCCCCCTCCCTCTTCCCCCCTCCACCTCACTCATATACACTCTCTTTGTCAGTCTTTCACCCTCCATCCTCTCCACATGGCCAAACCATCTCAGTGTTTCCTCATAACGCTTCCTATCACATCCACATCCACACCACAACGCTCCTTTATATCCTCATTCGTCAGCCTGTCTCTCCACGTGACTCCACAGGCTCCTCTTAAATAACTCATTTCCACTGCTCTCACTCTTGACTTGTGTCCTTCCAACAATGTCCAAGCTTCACTTCCGTACGTTAGAGTTGGTATCACAATACTGTCATGTAGTAACTTTTTCACTTCCATGCTCACTTCCCTGTTTCTTATCACTGCTTTCAAGGAACCAGCAACCTTTCTTCCCTGCTGTACCCTTTCAAGCACTTCACCCTCCAAACCTCCATCCTTACTCATCACACTACCCAAATACTTAAACGTACTCACATTTTCCAATTCCTCACCATCCAACCTCGCTGTACATTCACTAACTTCACCTCTCTCAAAGACCATCACTTTACTCTTCCCTACATTCACCTTTAGGTTCCGTTTCTTACACACTCTCTCAAACTCATCCACCAAGCCTTGCAGCTCCCCTTCGTCTTCACTCAACAACACAGTATCATCTGCAAACAACAGTACAGGGAGTTTCCAAACACTATCCTCTCTCACCAGGGCCACTCCAACATCCACTACCCTACCTTGTACCTCTTTTATTACCCCATCCATGAACAGATTGAACAACCATGGAGACATGACACATCCCTGTTTCAAACCAACTTTCAAAGAGAAAAATTCACTTAGTTCACCATCCACACGCACTGCAGCCTTCGCATCATCGTACATACTCTTCACAGCATTCAACAACTTCCCATCTACTCCATATATTCTTAACACTTTCCACAATCCTTGTCTATCCACCCTGTCATATGCTTTCTCCAAATCCATGAAAGCTGCATACAACTTCTTTCCCTTTTCTAGAAACTTTTCCACTAAAGATCTAAGAATGAATATCTGATCTGCACAACCTCTTCCCTTCCTAAAGCCTCCCTGTTCTTCTCCAACTAATTTCTCTGTTCTTTCTCTAACTCTGTCTATAAGTATCCTACCATACACTTTTCCTATTATACTAAGAAGACAAATGCCCCTATGATTACCACACACTTCTTTTTCCCCTTTTCCTTTGTCTATCTATCTATCTATAGCCCGACGCCCTAATCCCGCAAAGGGTGGCCGCAGACAAAACGCCTCCAAGTCACCCTGTCACCCACCATTTGACTCCCCTCCCCCAACTCACCCCCCCCTCCCTCATATACCTCTCCCTTTGTACAAGGGAATAATTATACCTGACTTCCAATCCTCCGGGACTCTACCTTCCTCCCAGGCCAATCTGCACATCTTCCACATCCATATATATATATATATATATATATATATATATATATATATATATATATATATATGTCTATATATTTATTTAATTATTTATTTATTTATATTTGTATATATATATTATTACACTGTACCATTATACTATTTTGGGCACATGTATTGGTGTTACAATTATTAATACCGTACATAAAATCATCAGCATATGTAGCTGTAAATTGCCAAACACCAGTTCTAGAAGATCATCATCAGCTGTCCTCAGGCTGGCTTTGCTGCTGAGCCTTCATGACTTGCAGTAACCAACCCCACAGTGTGCATGACTGTGTATGTTTCAGTCTCCTTTCTTAATGTTGCAGTCTCCTCTCTGAATGTTGCAGTCTTATTTCCAAATGTTGCAGTCTCCCCTGGACCACGTGTTTTGAAACCTGTACCTCTCGGCCATTTTGCCCACGGTAATGCAGTTACATTAGGCTATTCATACTTTCTGAGAGCTACTGTATTCAGTTATTATGTAATATGTTCTGATATGTTATTCATTCCCTTTATTGATACTACTTTACTGAGCAAAGGCAGCGCTGTTTGTAAGCCAGGGTGAAGTTTCAAATCACTGCAGACCTCTTGAATGTGGATGGCGTTCTTTGCTTGATCCCTTGCAACAAAGGTAAAAATAACTGAACTGGATAATTTTCATATCATGGCATTGTCAAAGATCAGTGAATGTATTATGTACTGTATACCATAGTAGTAGTAGTAACAGTTTTGATAGCAGCAGCAGCAGCAACAACCTCAGGCTTATCTGAAGGTGAACCTGATGGACTGCAGGCTGAAATTACCACCCTCCTGAAGTCCACTATCCTCTTCTGGGGGAGATAGGGAGGGAGTCAAAAGACATTAGTACAGCTGGGCATGAAGCTGCTTAGTTATATCAGTGCCACCACATGAAGACATCCCTCTCCAGTACCCACATTTATCAGCACATAAGATTGACTTATGTTTCTTATCTAGGGTCAAGAACTGGGGGTATCTAGTGCTGTGTGATAAATTGTAACCCTGAATTGTGGTGGGAGTGTAGCAGCCCTCTCCATTCACTGAAGTTATGCAGAGATATTCATTATTATTATAATCATTGAAAAATCTCACTAGTTGGAAAAAACTATACAGATACAGTAGTTAAATTTTTTGAAGATACAACAGTGCAGCCACTTCCATTCAGTGAAGAAATACGATGCAGAGCATTATTTTTGGTATAATATTTAAGAAATCTCAGTCGAGTGAAAGAAATTACATGTAGATATTGAAGCTGTGTTTATTGTGAAGACATGACAGTTTTGGCCTAATTGCTCAATCAGTCTTGCTTTTACTACAGTACTCTGCTGTTTTGGAATATCAAAAGACTCTGTGTTGTTCCCTGACATGCAGTCTGACTGTTACCAGTTTACAATCTTGGTTCTTTTTAACTCCTAAAGCGCGGCCGTCGACAGCCGACCCCCCCCCGTGTGGCGGGGTTGTATCGCTGTCTGAGTACCTGTAGGAAAATATTTGCCAAAAATCAGAGATAAACCCTAGAACATTATAATTTTTATGGCAGATAGTACTTACATTCAGCTTTCTCCAGAGACAGGTGTTGAGCCTTCGTGGACTACCCAAGGACTTGTGGAGACTTGCAAAGTTGGGTAACAAATTCTTCACTTTCACACCTCCAGCAACCCGGTTTCCCCTCTACCACAGCCTCATTCTGTCACAGTAAACTTTATACTACAACGTACAAGTAGTTTGGAATCCTTATTTGTACAATAAGCACTGAAAATAAGGCTAAAATCAACGAAGCGTACGGCCGACATGCAGCGCGGCGGCGGTCTTCCTGTCACTCAACAAACATTTCCATTTTCACAGCTAAAAACACGTATACTACATTATTTTCAATCATATTACTTCCCAAAAGATCACCGCGGCGCGCCTTTTATTCTGCCTTACGCCCTTCACTTTATTCTCGTTCCTGTCGGCCGGTCGCACTGACTCGGAAGAGCTAGAACTCGCCATAATGTCACTTTCAAAGCCTGCGGTAAACTGACGCTAAACAGGGGCAAACCGCATGAAAAAAAAGCTAGTGTGACAACTGGGGAAACAAGCTTTTCCTATTAGCATAAACTGCTTGTGAGAGGAGAGCGCAGATTTACAGTTCTGAGCAGTCAGAGCGCTGCCATATATCACAGCCAGGCTGGCCGGGCCGTGTTGGGGGGGAGGGGGGAAAAATGCTATACTTGGCAGCAACGGAGGTCAGTAGTACAAAGGTAAAGTATGCTAATTGTAGCTAAAGGGTGGTGGTACTGATAGACAATTCCAGCTGGAACATCCTTGCCCACATTTATTCAAAATTAACTCGAATCAAACGCGACGATCCGCCGTTATGTCCTTTTTGGCAAGTGTCGCAAACGCGATGACCCGCGCTTCAGGGGTTAAAGACTGTGTGTACCTACTCATTAAACAGTCTTGTGTTTATTGCTTAACTGTCTCTGAATTATGTGAAGACTGTGCTTACACAGGAAATAATGCTGCATACATTAATTTACTGTCTCGGATTATAAAAGACTGTATATTTACTCAGCAAATGACTACTGCATTAAAAGTCCTCCAATGCGACCACCAATAATCCAAATATCCCAATCTTTCGTATTTCTCAAGATGAAATTTTTCTAATTTTTCTGAGCCTTATCTAAGGATTTATCTGGCATGGCCTTGCCCTTGGACTTGGATGTACCTGCCTGCAACTATTCATATACACTTCTGTGTATTTCCAGTGAATAAAACATAACCCATATCATTTTAATCTGTCTATCTATCTATTGCCAGACGCCTCAATCCCGTTTGGGGTGGCCACAAACAAATCGTCTCCAAGTCGCCCTGTCCCCTACCATTTCACTGCCCTGCTTCCAACGCACACCCCCCTCTCTCATATACCTCTCCACCCCATCCCTCCATCTCATCCTCGGCCTCCCCCTCCCTCTTCTCCCCTCCATCTCACTCACATACACTTTCTTCGTCAGTCTTTCACCCTCCATCCTCTCCACATGGCCAAACCACCTCAGTATGTTCCTCATAACGCTTCCTATCACATCCACATTTCTGGTGAATAAAACAATAACCCATATCATTTTAAGTGTTTATTTAATGATCGTTTACATAATTCTAAAGTTTTCAAAGGTCCCACCCAATAGTCTGGAGAAAACACCAGTCCGAAGGACCCTCGCTCCCCTGCGATTCGGATTAAAGGACTTTTACTATATAAGTGTACTTAGTAGACAACCAAAATGCATCTCCTGCAAATCAAAGGAACAATAGTCATCTTTCTTATGCTTACTGTGCTGCACCAAACCTCAGCAGTGGAAAATGGTGCTGATATTAGCCCTGATTATGCCAAGTGGAAAGGGGCACTTCTTGTGATGTCAGAAGTGCCTCAGTATGACCAGTCTCTGTGGCCGCTCATTTATGAAGACCGGGACAATCCGGAGATAGAGTGTGTGGAGGGACCCAGCCCCGAGGAAGTGGATGAATGATAAGTTTGCCTCAAATTTTATTGGGTTGTTTTTAATTTACTGTTCAGTAATTCCTCACTTAATACTGTAGGTGTTCCTAAATTCTACCATGTCAAGAGTGAGAGCAGTAGAAATGAGTTACAGTATCAGAGAGGAGCTTGTGGAGTTACATGGAGAGACAGACAGACAAATGAAGAACAAATGAACACTGTGGTGTTGATGTGGATGTGCTAGAATACAGAAGTACTTTGAGAAACTTTGGTGATTTGGAGAGAATACAAAATTAGAGAGAGATGAGTAAACTGTACTTCACCAATAGTAAGAGCAAGGCATTGAAGATGATGATGATTATGATGATATACTTGGGTTTAAGGGATTATTGTACAGTATCGCCCATCAGGTATAACTGCATCATCTGAGGAGGAAGCAAGGTGTCGGAGATTATGATGATGATGATGATGATGATGTACAGTACTTGGATTGAAAGAGTGATGTATGGTATGCCTCACCAGGTCACTGTGCCTCTGAACTGTCTGCTTGTAACACTCCATCACTACGGCAGGCACTTAGCACCCGTCTAGCAACAGACTCTCATCCCTTTTCTGTCCAACTCTCTGATGCAAGAGTAAACTGCTACTCCTAGTCCTTCATGTATGCAACAGGTCAACTCTGGAACTGTCTCCCTCTATCTGCTTTTCCTACTGCCTATGATCTCCAGTCTTTCAAACACAAATGAATGGACCTTAAATTTGGCTCTCTGTTGTCTTGGTTTTTGTTTTTTTCTTGGAGTGAGCAGTTTGCAGGCCCCTGGCCTTTGGCTCCTTCTTCCTTTCATTAAAAAAAAAAAAAAGAAGAGTACTGGTAGCTATTTCATTATTAATACTAAAAATCATTTTCTGTGTTTACTTCCCATCCCACCAGCTGGTTTGGAAGTTGGCTGCGATGGTGCCCGACATCCCTCAGCCTGCTCAGGGAAGCAGAGAAGGCGCTGCTCTCAAGTAAGTTTGTCATGGGTGCCTCCAGTGTTTGGTAAAAGATGGAGTCCAAAGCATTCCATTTATTATCCATAGGTGGCTGGGTGTGCCAGAAAGCATTAGGAGAAGTACTGTACTTTGAACAAGGAATGAGAGACTGAGTGTGATGGAGGGGGGAGGATACATCCCCATTGTATCTCTGTCTCCAGTCACCATTTTCATCTCTCCATTTCATTCACCATTTTCTCTCAACCGGCAGATCTGAAAAGCAGTTACCGAGGCCGTTATGTGAGTGTGGGATGCTGTGTGGGGTCAAATGAGTCGCAGGTATGGACGGTCAGCCTTAACGAGGGCTCCAGCAACATGCCTTTGGTCCTCTTGCATGGGTTCGGGTCCGGGGTGGGGTTGTGGTGTTTAAATTTGGACGCTCTCTCTGCCGACCGCCCTGTTTATGCCATAGATATTCTTGGTATGTTATTCCTTCAACAGGTGTCTCTTTTGTAGTTTACTCTTATTGCTACTACATTATTTTATTCAGTTTAGGAGAGTCCTCTAGTAGAGAAGTTAATGAAAGTTTTATTTAACCCTTACAGCTTAGAAAATCTCCATTAAACTGAATAGATTGTCTGTACCTGTAGTTACCAAGAATAAAGTAAACAAGAGATAATATGAATTTGGTGAAGGGGTTGTTGCTGTAAGTTTTGTTCTTAATTTGCTGTTATGTATACAGTACCTGTATTACCATTTCCAGTGAAAGGTGTATTTTTGCATATTATCACCAGAACTTCCTCATTATATTACGGTACAGTGTTTAGTGGTAACAACTGGTCAAAAATGATTTTACTGATGGTGTACTGTACCTGTAAAAAGTATCACATCTAATACAGTCTTTTGAATCAAAGTTAAGACAATGGCAATTCACAGTTTTGTAATGCTAGTACTGTAGTAACATATCTTAAGTATTTTATTAAGTAATGAATATGTTCATCATCATCATTAATGTTATAATTTCCTGGATTTCAGTGTTGTGATTTTCAGCATTTCTTTATTTTGATTTTCCAGGATATGAATTTCAGGATTATTATTTTGAGGAGTTCAGTGTTATTTTGAGGATTGGAATTGGAGAGAGACACCTTTACTTTTGTGGCACTGATATAACCAGGTGGCTCCTCAGCCCATTTATACAAATGTCCCTCAACTCCCCCCCTATCCTGGAGAGAAGGATGGTGGGCTGCAGGAGAAGGGTAGTTTCAACCTCCAGCCCATTGGGTTCATGTTTAAGTTGAACCTGGGGCCTTAACTTCTGTGCCTACTATGCATGTTATGATTTTCAGGGTTTGGTCGCAGCTCCCGCCCACATTTCACCAAGGACCCTCTTGAAGCAGAGCGAGAGTTCATTACATCCATTGAGATGTGGAGACAGAAGATCGGCCTTGAGAAGTTCATTCTGCTTGGCCACTCCTTTGGGGGCTTCCTGGCTGCTTCGTATGCTATCAAACACCCTGACAGGTAGAGATGGGCATTTAGGATGTATGTCTAGTTTGTGGATGATGTTAGAAAGGAATGACTTCTTGTGGTGGCACCAATATAACCCTGCAGTTCCACAGCTGTATTCACCAAAAGAAGAATGGTGGCTTGCAGGAGGAGAGTTTCAGCTTGCAGTCCACTGATATCATGCTTTAATTGAACCTGAGGCTACAACTACATCTACTACTACTTGCATCTTGGATGGGTAAAAACAATTTTGATGGTGATGATTCTTGGACTTTTTTTTTTGGGGGGGGGGCTTCCTTGCTGCCTCCTATGCCATCAAGCACCCTGACAGGTAGACATTGACAGTACAGTATTTTGATTTTGCAATATGCACAATAATAACTGCTGAATGTAAGTATATTGATAGAGATCAGTAAATTTTTTCTTTGTTTCAATCTTTTTTCTTTCATTCCTTCTTTCTTTCTTTTCTGTTGTCCAATTAAAGCTTACACCCACACTGACGTATGTCATCTTGCATCTTGAAGTACTAAGATACTTTCTCCTCCATCTTTATCATTCTTTTTCTTTGTCAGCCCTCCTCTCTTCTTGTTCTCCCATCTTTCCTGTCACTGTTTATTGCTCTTCTTTCCTTTTCAGGTGGATTTACATTGAGTGACAAGCCTGATGGTTTCCTGTAGGCTATGAAACCATTTATGACGCTGGGTGGTAACCATATAACCAACCCATATGTGTTTCCTACGTGTCAACAAGTGGGTTGGCGGAGGGTTAGTGCCCCTCCCTGTAAAACAGCTAACTCAAAGTCAAACGGGATTATGGCATCTGGCTATAGATAGATAGATAAATAGGTAGAACTAACATGACAAGGGTCACAATGACCACTAGCATTACTTGGTGTTCAGTGTTAGTGGTGGAGTGAGACAGGGTGTATGCACTCCTTCTGGTTTTCACTGGATATGTGGATGAAATTAGTAGAGAGAGGTGAAAATGAGAATGTTGGAAAAGAAATGGAAGCTATTGATGAATGGTTAGAGGTGAAGTGTTTCAAATCTAATAAACACCACAGTAAACAGATGGTGTGTAGATATAATGGGAGTAACAAAGCTTAACAAATTATCTGTTATAACTGTCTTAGCTGCAATTCAGTCCCAACCCAGTATGGAAGGAATGCACAGCATAGACCATTGAGATGAGATCTCCTCTTGGATGCCAGGCTACACAGGTTTTTTATGCATCCTGTTATGTAGATATGACTCTTTTAGCAGAAAAAAAATATGTATATATTTTTGATAGGTGATGATACTTCCTTGTACCTGCAGAGTGCACCATCTTGTCTTGGCTGATCCATGGGGGTTCCCTGAGCGTCCATTGGATGTAGGTGAACGGTACAAGTTTCCATTATGGGTCAAAGCAGTGGGGGCGTTACTTCAGCCATTCAACCCTCTCTTTGTTATTAGGACAGCAGGACCATGGGGTAAGGAGTTTTTCAGTATCTTTAGAGCATGATTGATTAAGAAAATGTTAATATTATGCTGATATATACTGATCTTTCTCTGTGCTATGCTGTGTTGACTCTAACCAGGCATAAAATTCCCATCTCTCTATCTTGAATGTTGAACTGCAACAAGAGATTAACACAAGAATATGATGTTAGTCATAGAGAAGTTTTGTGGAAAGGATGTACAGCCATAATATTGTCTTTTTCTACCTCTGAGCTACAGGAAAAAATCTAGAAATGGATGAAAATGTGGACCAAATTAAGATGAGCAAACTGTAGCTAGAATAAATGAAAAAAATATGCCATAATAGTGAAGACATTACTCAGGTAAGAAAAATGCACTATAGGTTTTCATCAGCATGGGTTAGGGATGTGTTAAAAAATATCACAATCCTTTCCAAACTTTACGGTACTGTTACTTGAGAGAAACTGGCAGGTAGTGCAGTACTGTATTATAAGTAGCCATGAAACTAACAAGCAAATTTTCTGTTTTGCACTAGAATTAATAGTGAAAAAGACTATAAAAAAGGTGAACTACAAAGAGGATGTACTGTATCATAATCCCTTTCTTTCCCTCCCTTCAGGCCCCAAGTTGCTACAGAAGGCACGACCTGACTTAGTACGAAAGTTCTCAGACTTGGTGAAGGACGAGGAAATTATACCCAACTACCTGTACCACTGCAACGCACAGAATCCTACGTAAGCGTGTTATTTATTATTGTTTTGATTCACAGTTGTATTGGACTTATTATATCAGTGCTATCATGCAAAAGCATCCCTCCCCAATATACTCATTGAACCTAACCGTCCTTCAAGATTTGACAGTCTTTCACACCCTCTTGTTTGCTGTCATTCAGAACAGTCCATATTTTTCAATACAGGTGAAAGACATTAATCAGGTAATCACACATGCATAATTACTCCCTCACTCTTTCTCACTCTCTTACACTCACGTATTCACTTATTCTCTCTCACACTCTTTCACTCACTCTTACTCACACTGTCACTCACTCTTTCTTACTCACTGTCATTCACCCACTTTTGCTCACCCACTCTTCCACTCATTTTTAACTAACCAATTTTTTCATCCAGGGGTGAGTCAGCTTTCCACACTCTGATGGCTGGCTTCGGTTGGGCAAAATATCCAATGCTGCAGCGTATGGACTCACTTCGTAAGGGGCTGCCCATCACCCTCATATATGGATCTCGGTCCTGGGTGGATCACGACCCTGGATTCCAGATTAAGTATATGCGGCAGGACTCATATGTGGATGTACAGGTGAGTGTACCCTACTGTAACCTAGCCTCTGATTGCTACAACTCAAAGGGGGTAAATATAGAATGGTAGTATATATATACTGTGTATATATATAACCAAACCATACGTGCTCCCTACATGTCAACAAGTGGGTTGGTGGAGGGTTGGTGCCCCTCCCTGTAAAACAACTAACTCAGTGTCAAATGGCCACCCTTTATGGGATTATGGTGTCTGGCAATAGATATATATATATATATATATATATATATATATATATATATCCTGTGTCTGAACTGGAGGTCATGTGAGTCTCCATATCAAAAATTGGGTTGCAGGGATACCCGGCATTGCCTGGGCCATAAAAGCAAACACTCTACCAGTGACCTCAAATAGCCCAGATCTGAATTTTGACCTCCTAAAACCATCCTTAGGTCACCCTGATTCAGAATATATATGGATCTGGGGGTCTCAGGCCTTTGGTTTGGGTGTGATTGAAGAACAAACAAACAAGGCTGCTCCTTTATATATTCAGATATACACGTACAGTAATGGAGAGAGGGATGGCGTTGGTAACGAATGGTGGTGAATGGAATATCTCAAATTTGTTGTATGCTGATGATGCTGTACTACTGCAAATACCAGCCAAGAACTTGGTAGGATAGTACAGAGTTTTGCTGATATCTGTGAGCATCATGCCTTAAGAGTAAATGTAGAAAAGAGTAAAGTGATGGTTATTGAGAGAGAAGGTGACTCCTAGTGTGATGTTACAGTGAATGGAGAGAGACTGGAATTGGTGAGAAAGTTCAAATACCTGGGTACAGCAATAGAAAAGAGGAAAATGTGCAAAAGAAGTGGAAGGTAGAGAGACACAAGGAAGGAAGTTAGCTGGTGCCACGAAGGCCTCGAGAAGAAACAGAGGCTTGAGTGTTGCAGCTACATGAGGCTTACATGAAGGAGTGTTAGTGCCAATTTACCATATGGATTTGATGCTGGAGTGTGACATGAAAATGAAAAGTCAGGAGTGAGAGCAGTGGAGATAGGACTGCTGAGGAATGTATGTGGAGTATAGATAGTGGATAGGATACGAAGTAACGTGATTCACAAAAGATGTGGAGTGAGAAAGTCTGTGGACACCACAATTGAAGAGAGTGTACTGTGATAGTATGGTCATGTGGAGAGAATGAATATCAATAGAGTGGTGAAAAAGGTATATCTGAGCAAATCTGAAGGAGGGAGGAGGCGAGTTAGGCCAAGGAGAAGGTGGAAGGATATAGTGGATGAGTGTGTGAGGAAGAGAGGTTTGGAAGTCGGTGAGACTAGAGGACTGATAAGAGATTGAGCTGGCTGGATGAATGATATGAGAAGAAGTGCATGATCAGGGATTTGGCACCCCTTTTTAACATGACGGCGTCTGGATTGAGTCTGTCGGATATGTTTATGTGAAGCTACAGAATGTGGCAAAAGTTTTTGGCATATCAGATAGAGCCAGGATTCCGGGGGCTTGTAATGATGAGTGAATGGAAGCATGGCCCACTGGACAGGGCAAACTTGAGCTGTCTGGACGTTACTACTCCTCACCCTGCCCTAGGGTGGGAAAGGAGGTTCGGATGATGATGATGATGATGATGGTTGTATTCCACAGGTGATATCGGGTGCAGGACACCATGTTTATGCTGATCGGGCCCAGGTGTTCAATGGAATTGTTAATCGTATTGGGACATTCACGGACGAGGGCACCCTTCCTCCAGAACCTACTTCCTCACCCACTCCCTCTTTGCAAGGGTCACGGGATGCTGCAGAAACTATGGCCAATATGATCAATGTGAGACTCGACCATCTCAGGGAGGATGAGGAGGCATCACGGGTCTCAGAGGTGGATGAGGAGACTGATTGAGATAGGGTGACTCTAAGATGGGGTAGATCAAGGTTTTCATAGTGGACGTGATGGTAGATTGAATTTCTTATGTTGAATATTAGATAAAATAACAAACTAAGGTTGGGGAATTATGAGAAGGAATAGGTATCCTGGGTTTTGGAAGTGAACAAGGAGAGTGATTGAGACGTGGGGTTTTATAAGAGAAGATAGAATGAGGCTTTGGTGGATGGAAAATTGAAAATTTATGAAATTAAATAGTGGGAAAGGATGATTGACTGAAATTTTTAGATGAAATATATTGGGTGACAAAACAGACTGAGATTAAGGAGAAATAATATAAGAGAATTATAAACTTGAGATCTAGGTAGTAGAGAGGGTGGTAGATTGAAATTTTGAGATATTGAACTTGAATACAGTATTGTATGAAGAGACTGACAAGGATTATGAAGGTACAGTATAAGAGAAGAAAAACTTAGAATTGGATAAGATGTTAGATATTGGATGAAGAGATGAACAAAGATTAAGAAAGGACAGGTATACCCCAGTTTAATGATGCAATTGGTTAAGTTAAAAACCATCGTTAGGTGGGGTATCGTATATCGGGGTAGATTTAACGTGTAACCTATAGGGATGCATGTTACAGCCATGGGTGTCCCCCCAGCCAAGTCCTAAACCCACCCAACTGAGTCCAAAAACAAGTTTAAAGCCAATGTAAGTGGCCTAACAGCTGTAAAAGAAGCTTACCTAAGCCTAACACCTGTAAATAACTCACTATCACCAACAAATAAAATCAGAATATCGTCAAATATAAGTCTAGAAAAAAATCAAGCTTAGTAAGCTTTACCCCACAATGACAATATTCACCCACCTATGGCTAAAACACATTAATCTAAGTCTAAAAGCTGTTTATAACTCAATCTAAACACACAATTTTAGTCTAAAATATCATCAAAATTGGTAAAAAATCAAAACCCATCGTTAAACCGGGGTTTGGCCATCTTTAGGCGGGGTATGGTGGTATTTCTACCCCCATCATTAAGCCGGGGTGTCGCATCTAGAGGTATCGTATATCAGGGTGTACTTGTATAAGAGGAGGTACACAGACACTTGGGTGGTAAGTAAGCATGGTGTAAGATTAAGAAAATATGAGAGGAGATACACACAGTTGGGTAATAAGCATGGTGTAAGATTTAGAAAGTATAAAAGGAGATACACAAACACTTAAGTAGTAAGCATGGAGGTAGATTGAGGTTATAAAGATTTTGAATCATGGACGATGGGACACACTGATATTTTGTTGCTGTTGTGACTCAGACTGAAGTTGACAAAGTATAAAACAAGTTAGACTAGGAGCTTGGTAGTGGAAAGGATGGTAGAAGAAAGTAACCATTTCAGTCTGAATATATGTTAATTGGTTTGATTTTCCACCTTCAATCCAGCACAATATTATCGTTCTTTATTTTTGCATTCTCCAGACAGTATAGTTAACTTTGGAGAAATTGTATGTATTGATGGAGTAAGAATCTGGCTCCATCAGTACATTCACAGCCTACTTTACCTCTCCAAGCATATTAAAATTGTGTGAATGCTGCAAGATAAAATTTAAAATGTCATCAGATCAAAGTGGTTTAATATGTACTACAGTATATACGGTATTGTGTATAAGAACAGACATAAAAAGAAAAATGAATAAGATAAAAAAGTTACTGGAATTTATGATATTGAGAGTAGTATATAATGATAGAGGATGATGAATCAGTAAATTGTGAGATCTGTTTTATGAACAGAGTTGTATTAGGAAATGTTTGCTAGAATAAAAGAAGCACATAAATAATTAGGAACAGGAGGCTAAATTGAATGGTAGGCTATTAGTTGACAAGCATTACCTATTATCCTTTTGTGACTAAAGTTATTTATTGGTAAGAAAAGCAGCAGTTGAAGAAGTTTAGAGCTGTGACTGCTTCTTTTCTTCTGTTACTTTTTTATGGTATAGGTATGATCAGTACGAGTATCAGTATTACTTCTGTCGCTGTTGAGCAGGATTATTTTTATCCATCCATCCATCATCCAATCCTATGTTGCCTCATGAGGAGCATAGGAGCCTGGGGCTAGGCAAGTTGGTCCTGACATTTAAGATGAGAGGGTCCAGCTTCACTCATCCCTGATTGGCATTATGTTAGCAGTAAACCCCAGCCACCCCTTGGATATAAACCAACACAGGCTCAGTCTGACTGGAGCACTGTAATTTCCCACTAAACCACCAGGTACTGTAATTTGGTTATATGGTTACCATCCAGCATAGGAAATGGTTTCCTGGTGTACAGGAAACCATTTTGGCATGTCATCCAGTGTAGAGTTACCAGTAGCCAGAAGGAAGAGGAAAGAATGAAGGAAAGAAAGACAGAAGAGGAAGTGTAAAGTCACCCATAGGCAGAAGGATGAGGAATGAATGAAGGAAAGAAAGACAGAAGAGGAAGGAAGGAATAGAGGAGAGGACAGACACCCAATGCAGCACGACATCGAGTGAGTGGATGGTGAGTGTCCCCACCTACCACAACCATTATTTTTATCATTGGTTTAAGTGTTTCATAAAATGGAAGATTAACCAGAGATAAAAGATATTCAGATCAATGGATGTTTTGTGGGTTTTTAATGGCATTTACACTTTTTTAGAGAATTATTATCAGTAAGCAAGAAACTCAGCCACAAGTAAGTAGTGTCAACATCCAAGCTGAGATCCTTGCATTGTTTCATATCTTATTATACATTTGCAATTTCTTTTTTCACAACAGCTTCCAGCAGCTGTTGGGAATTAATTAGCAGGTTTGACATTTGGTTTAACTTTCAGTCAGGAGAAAACATCAACCATTCATAGCCAGCCTCAGTATGGAGATTCCTTAAAGGAAAGCATGGCATCATTTGATTTTATTTGACGTGTTGAATCATAATTCTGAGCTGTTTAATATTTTAGTTAGTGTAAATTCCTTATTCATATCACCAGTTTACATGTTAATTATAGTTTGCTTAGTGTGTAGTTTTTTGTCTGTATATTGCTTTCAGTATCAGTGTTACCTTAGATATAAGTGCAACAAATATCTGTTTAGGCTATGAGTGAACAGTACAATCATACTAAAGACAAATGAAGACTTACATAGTTGTTAATTATTCTTTACTGTTTTCATGTATCCACCCCTCAGATATCCTTTTGGATGCATCCTCACATTTATATTAAGACAAACCTGAATGTTTTGAAAAGATTTTCTACCATGTGCCTTTTAATACGTAGAAAACAGTACAAGAGGAATGAGAGTGTATTATAGTTAGGGATCATGCATTTACATATTTCAGTAAACAATTTAATTGAGTTAAAACCAAGAATTGAAGTACAGTACTTTAGTTGATGTACCGTGTTAGCCACCTAGCCAACTTTATCAGCCAGTGTATGTAGTTGTAAGTATACTATTTTTACTCTAACTTGGCCTAAAAAAAAACATCTCTTCATCATGATCACAGAATTGTAGTAGTAAATTAAATTTGTAATATAATGTTAGTCATGAAGAAGTGCTGTGGAGATGAAGTAGAGCTTTGTCTTTTACTGCCACAGACCTATGTGAAATTAAGCACAAAAGGACAAAAATCTGGGCCAAGTTAGCGTGGAAGAATTATAGTAATAAGTCGTTGTTAACTGTAACTAGAGTTTAATTTACTTCTCTCGTCCTTCAGCACATCCCACTCCTATTGAATACCTTGATATGCTGATGGCGCATATCTCATTATTAGATCAGACTGAGAGTTCTGTACCAAAACTTTTAATTGTTAGGTGGCTGGAAATCACTCAGTCTTTTACAGTCATTTTTAAAGCACATGATATCTGGGCTTCCTATATCACTGCTGACTGCACTCTGTAATGTGGAATGCAGGCTGACTATACCTATGATCCATAAAATTCGATTTAAAAATTTGGCTTGCATTCCACTTCATGAAATAAGGTATAAGCATACAGGCCTGAGGAACAAGGATGGATGTTTGCAGTTCATTTTTGTGGATAGTGCACCATAGGAGGATAAATTTGTACTCATCATCATCACTATCATCATCAGACATTTTCAAGAGTTGTGGTTTATTCATCATCTTCATTCTGACCTCATTCTCCCATTAAAGGGTGGGGTTGTGTAGAGGTCCATTTCTTGATTTAATAACCTCATCACTCAGTTGATGTATAATTTAATTATTCTTTCTGCTTCAAGGCAGTTTTATTTTTCTTAGGAGAGACACCTATCTGTAGCCCCTCTGGTTCAAAAAGTCTCTTCAAAACTTGATGTAATTATTGGACACTAGCAAAAATAATATTAAAAAGAGAACATTCTTTGACTGATAAGGTCAAGATTTAATTTAATACTACACATCTGTGATGAATGGAATGCTCAGCTGTCGGAAGGAAGCCTATGTAAGGGCGTCAGCATTGTTGTGGTGTATCATTAACATGTTGGTCCCAGGCTTACATGGACATGAACCCAGTGGACTGCAGGCTAGAGTTGCCTTTCTCCTAAAGTCCACCATCTTTTTAAGAGATTGGGAGGAATGTGAGAGATGTTTTATAATAGGGCAGTGGATCCACCTGATCATATTTCAGCCGCCACAGGAAGGCAGCCCTGTCCAACACCTGATGCATCATTAATAAACATATTCAGAAATTCTTGTGTTAATAATTGATCAATTTAAACACTGTGAATAATTGTTGATTATTCTAGTCACTGAAATATAATACTATGATTGGAGAAAGGTGGGCATATCATGACTTCATTGTGCTGTATAAAGAAAGTGCTGTGTGTTTTAGGATTGGAAACTCATGAAGTTTTCCGAACAATAATGTCTTTCACTAAAGCACAGCAGTGTATCATTTGTTAAACCGTTGTGCACACACATACACTGCTCCACCTGTTCACGCACTCCATATTCATATTTCATTCAAACCTCCCCCCCCCCCAGTCCATCCATCCATCATCCAATCCTATGTTGCCCCATGAAGAACGTAGGAGCCTGGGGCAAGCCAAGTTGGTCCTGACATTTAAGTTGAGAGTGACCAGCCTCACTTATCCCTGAGTGGCATCATGTGAGCAGTAAACCCCAACCACCCCTTGAACATAAACTTGCACAGGCTCAGTCTGATTGGAGCACCTTAATTACTCACTAAACCACCAGGGGCCATATTTTGCTTAGATGGTTACCACCCAGCATAGTAAATGGTTTCCTGGTGTACAGGAAACCATTATGCTTGTCACTCAGTGTAGAGTCACCCATAAGCAGAAGGAAGAGGAAAGAATGAAGGAAAGAAAGACAGAAGAGGGAGTGTAAAGTCACCCATAGGCAGAAGGAAGAGGAAAGTATGAAGGAAAGAAAGACAGAAGAGGCAGGAAATTTTCCAGTGTAGTAAAAGAGTCACTCAAGCTTACAGTGTTTACTTTGGTATAACGTGAACCTTATGTTAATGGATATGTTTTATTGCACTCTACTTGACTCACTGAACATGACTAAATCTCATCAGTATTTGAACTTTAAATGCACTTTACCACTATATTTGACTATGTAATATCACAGGCAAAAGTCTGCTAACATTTCCCTAGGGTATTGTAAGGTTTAGCTTTCTTCATGTTGCTGTGGCAGTGAGTTGAAATACAGTAACTTTCAACCATTCTGAAACAACAAAAAGCTACATCAGAGATAATAAGGATTCATGAGACCTAAAAGAGGCAGTGCATGCCACCTTTACTGTTCAGGTGCCCAACAGACCCTGATTATGATAATGGAGGAGCCACAATGTATAGTAGAGTTGAAGAAAATGGAAAAAAAAATAGAGAAAAGTGGACACAGCTGACGACATCCCCTGGGATGCAAGGGTTCAGGTCTTTGATCATTCACTAATATATCATAATAGTTTGAAAATTTTCATCCTTTTGTGTATATATCAGTACCTTCCATACATGACTTTCTCACACCCATTTACAGTTATGTATGTATATTGCCAGACACTTTAATCTCATAAAGGGTAGCCACAAACAAATCGCCTCCATGTCACCCTGTCCCCTGCCATTTCACTGCCCTGCTTCCAGCTCACACCCCTTCTCTTATATACGTCTTTAGTCCATCCTTCCACCTCATCCTTGGCCTCCCCCTCCCTCTCCCCTCCTCCACCTCACTCACATACACTCTCCTCGTCAGTCTCACACTCTCCATCCTCTCCACATGGCCAAACCACCTCAGTGTGTTTCTTCTAACACTTCCTATCACATCCACATCCACACCACAATGCTCCTTCACTTCCTCATTTGTCAGTCTGTCTCTCCATGTGACTCCACATGCTCCTCTCAAATAACTCATTTCCACTGCTCTCACACGTGACTTCTGTCCCTCCAGCAAGGTCCAAGCTTCACTTCCACACGTTAGAGTCGGTATCACAATGCTGTTGCAAGTTTTTCACTTCCATGCTCACTTTCCTGTTTCTTATCACTGCTTTCAAGGAACCAGCAACCTTTCTTCCTTGTTGTACCCTTTCAAGCACTTCACCCTCTAAACTTCCACCCTTATTCATCACACTACCCAAGTACTTAAACACTTACATTTTCCATTTTCTCCTCATCCATCCTCACTATACATTCACTGACTTCACTTTTCTCGAAGACCATAGCTTTACTCTTCCCTACATTCACCTTTAGATTCTATTTCTTACACACTCTCCTAGACTCATCCGCCAAGACTTGCAACTCCCCTTCGTTTTTACTTAACAACACAGTATCATATGCAAACAACAATACAGGGAGTTTCCAAACACTTCCCTCTCTCACTAGGGCCACTCCAACATCCACTGCCCTATCTTGTATCTCTTTATAAGCCCATCCATATACAGACTGAACAACCATGGAGACATGGCACATCCCTGTGTCAATCCAACCTTCAAATAGAAAAATTCACTCAGTTCACTATCCACATGCACTGCAGCCTTAGCACCCTCATGCATACTCTTCACAGCATTCAACAACTTCCCATCTACTCCATATATTCTTAATACTTTCCACAATCCTTGTCTATCCACCTTGTCATATGCGTTCTCCAAATCCATTTAGGCTGCATACAACTTCTTTCCCATCTCTAGGAACTTTTCCGCTAAAGATCTAAGAATAAATATCTAATCTACGCAACCTCTTCCCTCCTAAAACCTCCCTGTTCTTCTCCAATTAATTCCTCTGTTATTTTCCTAACTCCGTCAATAAGTATCCTACCATATACTTTTCTTATTACACTAAGAAGACAAATGCCGCTATTATTACCATGTACTTTTTCCCCTTTTCCTTTGTACAGAGGAATAATTATACCTGACTTCCAATCCTCCAGGACTCTGTCTTCATCCCGGGCCAACCTCACATCTTCCACATCCATTCTACTACTATCTCTCCTCCATGTTCAGCATTTCACCGCACTCCATCAGTTCCTGGGGCTTTCTCCATTTTGACTTTCTTCATTGCTTCCTCAACTTGCATCCTACAGATTTCTTCTCTGCTCACATCCCTCTGTCTCCCAGCCATTTCCCAGCCACTTACACTTGCTTTACTTTCATTCTCCATGTTCAGCAATTCCTTAAAGTGTTCTTTCCTTCTGCTTACTTTTTCTCCCTGATCTACCATTTTTATCTTTCACTCCCCAGCTAACTTTCTTGGCACCATGTCTAACTCTCTTTACCTCATTCCAGAACATTTTCTTATATTTTCTCCACTGCACAGTCAAATTCCTTCCAAATTCCTAATCCACTCTTTTCTTACAATCTCTTACTAATCGTTTCACCTCTCTCTTCCTCTCTACATATAACTCTCTCTTCCATGTGCCAACTTCTTCCATTCCTCTGTTTCTCATCCACTCATTATATGCTTTCTTCTTTTGTGCCACAGTCTCTCTCACCTCTTCATTCCACCATGCTGTTCCCTGCACCCCCTTTCATCTTCTTTTCACCCTACACACCACCTCACATGCTGCACAGATTTCTTCTGTGAATATCTTGCACACACCTTCCACGTCTCCCATCTGCTCTAATCCATATTTACCCAGTCGCTCCTCCACTTCCCTCGTATATTCTGCCTTTTTTCCATCCTCTTGTAAAATTAACACAATATTAAAGGATATTAAGGTGTGGCGGGAAAAATAAATCGTCGAGGAAGAGATATTACAAATCCTCCAAGAGCTGTGCTAGGTAACTGCTCAAATTTTAGACTGTGATTTTGTTTGTTTATGTTATTATGTGTAAATAGTTCATGTATTTTCATTATTGTTTTTTTTTTTTTCTAAGCTGCATAAAGACCTACATATATGAATGCAGTTTAGGAGCACTAATGGGTGAATTTGTGTGTGTGTGTGTGTGTGTGTGTGTGTGTGTGTGTGTGTGTGTGTGTGTGTGTGTGTGTGTGTGTGTGTGTTTTTCAGCTTGTTCCTTGGTCCTAGTGTCTTGATTTCAAGGAGCATGTGAGTATCCTGGAATGAAGTAGCCTACAAGGTGATGGCACCAATGTTGCTTCCTGAGTTGAGTAAACTACCCATAGTGACCCTGGAAGCAGTCACCCCCAACCACCACTACTGGCCCATCACCTTCACCCAAGGCCACGCCAACTGGGACGTCCTGGCTTGGCTGCTGAGATCTTGTGCAGGTGTAGCAGTTAAACTTGTGATGGCCACCACCCCTGTACCAAAACTGACACCCCGCACCCTGCTGCTGCTGCTAACCTGCCAGCACCTTTATATACAACTGATCCAGCTGCTCATTGGATCATTAAGGCCTGTTGGTTCGTAAACTGTGGCAAGACACCTTTGGTCTTCCCACTGAGGTTTGTCCCTTGCATATTCAGTCTGTACAGTTCGTCATCCATTTCCTATCCTTATGTAAAGATCTTGTATGTACTTGTATGCAAACTCTATAATATTCTTGGTGTTCATTCATTGTAATGATCTTGGCATTCATTCATTTTAATAATCTTGGTGCTCATTCATTTTTTTTCTCGATGTGAAAATCCTTTATGTACTTGTATGCATCACTTTACACTTTCTTTGACACTTCAGTTTACTTATTTAACTTGATGGGTGAATAAGAGTTGGGATGAATTGATGTAGTTTTTCATTTATTTGTCATACACTGTATCTTTCCCAACACTTCCAGAGCTGTGTACTTAGTGAGGTAAGTGGCTGCTCTGCTTTGCCAGTGCATGGACTAGTTGGGAGAACATCACCCATCACCGTCAGCAGCATCAACCAATACGTCATCCTCGTCATCAGCCAAACCATCTTCGGTTTCATCCAGGTCATTGGGGTCATCTGAAGGCTGCAGCAATGAGAGGAGAGGAGGAAAATGAAAATGGGTTCACTCCAGCACTTATGACAATTGTATGCAAGTACCTGTCTATTGGAATGCCCCAGGCCATACCCAACTGGTTGGCAGCACCACAGATGATGTTTATTATATTTTGTCAGTGTAATGCACAAATCCTGCACCCAGCACCACACAACACATGTAGTAGTGTCCTAAAGCACATCTGAAATGTGAACCCAGTGAACTGTGGGCTGAAGCTGCCCTCCTCCTGCAGTTCACCATCCACTTTTCTGGGGATAGGGAGGGAGCTGAGGAATGTTTGTCAGACCTGGCATTGAAGCTGACCAGTACACCACATGAAGGCATCCCTTGTTATATACTTTGCTAAGCCTAAATTGTTTGTAAAATGCTTATGTGATACATCTGTCTTTACTCATTGATGACAAACACTTCATAATGAAGCCATTTAGATGGAATATCAAAGTAACCAAAACTATAGGAAACTTATGGAAGGTTGTTCATGCTGTTATTTGAGTAGGGACCATTATAAATACTGTATTTCCCATTGTATCACCTCGGACATTACAACAATTGGAACAAGATTAAGAAATCAAGTACCCCGGAGTTTGGTAACATGTTAGAAATAATTTTCTGTGAAATGGTGGGTTAATCAACGGCATAAATTACTAGCCATGTGGGGAGGATGAAGAACAAGAGACTGGCTAGGAAAGTGTGTGTGCATGAGGTGGAGGGGGAGACCAGGGAAAGGATGGGAGGATGACCTGGAAATGTAAATGAGAGAGGAGGATATGGGTTGGAGGGAGGTCAGCCAAAGGACAGGACAATGTGGAAGTAGTTTGTTTCTGGTCACCCCATACAGGATTAAGTCTTCTGGCAATAGTAAGATAAATTGTTCCTATATATTGCCAGCAGCATTAATCCTTTAAGAGTTACTTCACTCGTGTTTATAAATGTTGTATGCCACCAGTAGCCAGAGTCAGGAGTTTGAGGATGTGGTTTCAGTTCCAATAGCTTTTCTTGGGATCTTCATGCATCCATGACAATAGATATGCATTATTATGTCATATGTTAATTTTGTTTGTGTGTTTTAGGTATAACTAACCATTACTCTTGTTTAAAATTGCCTTATATGTATAGCATAGTGGGATGGAAGGAGGGATGGAGTGGAGAGGTATATGAGAGAGGGGGGTGTGAACTGGGAGTAGGGCAGTGAAATGTTGGGGGACAGGGCGACATGGAGGCGATTTGTTTGAGGCCACCACTTATGCGATTAAGACGTCTGGCAATGGGTAGATAGAAAGATAGTATAGCATAATAGGTGTAAGTTGGTGGTGGTTAAACACCCAGTCCCCATTTTTGCCCATAGGTTGTGTACTCTTTCATACGAACAGAACTACTGGTAACATCAGGAGCCCTTTTGTATTAGGGTTTTGTATGAGTAACCACATTGTCATTTTGAGTAGTGCATGTGTGGATGGTAGAGAAAAAGTTGAGTGGTACCTTTGATACTTATAAGTGTAGATGTTATGGTAGGGGTTAAGAAATGCTAAAAGGGAAGATGATTAACCAGGTTGTACTTGTAAGGTGGAACCATTACTTCAGATTGTTAGGTGATGTGTATTAATGACTGTGGCATATGTCACCGGTATGCTGTTTGTTATACTCTCTCTCTCTCTCTCTCTCTCTCTGATGGGGAGGAAGGGGGATCCTACCTCATGCCTTTTCTTAGGTAGGAATTGGGGAAGAAATATTGGGGTGCTATGTGTGAACAGACAGTTCTAGTGGTGTGTCCAACCTGTCCAGTTTGCTCTATTTACCCAGGCAAAATAAAGTCATCTGTATGTAGCAGGATTATACAGTAATGAAAATCAGTGTAACTGCA
This sequence comes from Coenobita brevimanus, assembly GCF_032717465.1. Taxonomy (NCBI): domain Eukaryota; kingdom Metazoa; phylum Arthropoda; class Malacostraca; order Decapoda; family Coenobitidae; genus Coenobita; species Coenobita brevimanus. The sequence goes on from NC_137035.1 coordinate 5,593,182, forward strand.
CAGGAGTTAAAGTGACTCATTATCTCACAGGGCATTCGGCAAGTATCAGATCTGAGCCAGTGAGCAGGATTGTTAGTGTGGCAGGTGAAACTGATCAGCCAAGCCGCCCACTTCCTCCACCCTGTCACCCCTCATCCTCTCATCATCCACTGTGGAGGGTGAGCAGTAACACACAAGGCCTATATGTTGCCCAAACAAGCACTCTCTCTCAGTAAATGCCTTGTCACTCACCAATACCTGGATGATGCAAGGTTAGTCATATCTGCCTGTGTTTACTGTCATTGTATACAATTACCTTTGTCTGCGTCCAACTGTGTACTGGTCACAGAGTAATGTAACTCCACTGATATCTGGATGATGCATAGTCTGTCAGGTGGATTTATATTATTGACGAATCTGGCATGTCATTTTGGGCATAGTTTTTATTATTACGTGGTAACCATATAACCAAATTTTGGTCCTTGGTGGTTTAGTGGGTAATTACAGCGCTCCAACATTAAAGATGCATGGAGAGAGCATTATAGCCGTTTGTTGAATGAGGAGTTTGACTGGGACAGGGAAGGTTTGAAGCCAGCAGATCCAGTGTTTGGCCCTTGGCCTTTGATTGATGCTGCTACTGTGAGTGAGGCAATAGGCTGGATGCAGGTGGGGAAGGCAGCATGTGTGTCTAGGTTGACGGCCGAAATGTTGAAGGCCTCAGAAGATATAGGGGTGAGGTTAGTCACTGACCCAATAAATATGATTATTATGAGTGTGTTGTCCCAGATGATTGGTTGAAGAGTGTAATTATAAATGTGTATAAAGGGAAGGGTGATGCCCTGGAAAGAGGAAATTATAGAGGTATAAAGCTTTTAGATCAGATAATGAAGGTAATGAAGTGAGTTCTAGATGGTATAATTAGAGAAAGAGTGAATATTGATGAGATGCAGTTTGGGTTTATGCCAGGCAGGGGGACCACTGATGCCATATTCATTGTTCAACAGCTTCAGGAAAAATATATTGGGAAGAAAAGGGATCTGTATTTTGTTTTGGTTGATTTGGAAATGGCCTTTGACAGAGTCCCTAGAGAGGTGGTGAAGTGGGCAATGAGAAAGCTTGGCTTGGAGGAGTGGCTGGTTAGGGTGGTTATGGCTATGTATGTGGGTGCTCACAGCCAGGTAAGAGTGAATGGAGATTTGAGTGATGAGTTTTCCGTGAACATTGGTGTGCATCAGGGGTCAGTTTTGAGTCCCATGTTGTTTATCATGGTACTTGAAGCCCTCTCCCATGACTTCAGAAACAGACTCCCGTGGGAGATGCTGTATGCTGATGATTTGGTGTTGACTGCAGAAAACGAGAGGGAGGTGAAGGAAAGATTTAGGAAGTGGAGAGATGGTATGAGGCACAAGGGCTTAAGGATAAATGCAGAGAAAACAAAAGTGACGATATCTAGGGTTGGTGGCGGTACTGTCAAAGACGAGGGAGAGTGGCCATGTACAGTTTGCCACAAGGGGGTGGGAGGTAATTCCATCTTGTGCAGTGTTTGTGATAAATGGGTGCATAAGAGATGTAGTGGTATCAGAGGTAGATTGCGAGATAATGCTGATTTTATGTGTATGGCGAGTCGGGGAGAGCAGGTGGAGATTGTCTGGTGTGAAAGGATTGAACTTGCTGGTGAGTCTCTTGAGTGTGTGGAAGAGTTTTGTCATTTGGGAGACATGTTGTGTGCTGGAGGTGGGGCTGGAGCTAGCTCTGTGGCTAGGGTGAGAAGTGGTTGAAAGAAGATCAGGGAGCTGTTGCCTCTCCTGACATGGAGAGGACTCTCCCTGCATGCTAAGGGGTCTTTGTATGCAGCATGTGTTAGGAGTGCAGTGCTGTATGGTAGTAAGACCTGGGCAGTAAAGGAGGAGAATATTACCAGGCTCGGACATACAGAAATGACAATGATTAGGTGAATGTGCAGTGCGTCCCTGCGTGCAAGGTCTGAGGGGACTGGATTTACGATGGAGGAGTTGGGAGGTAGGATGGGACTGGAGTGTATTGGTGTTGTCATGAGGAGAGGTAGATTGAGATGGTTTGGGCATGTGGAGAGGATGGGGGATGATAATTGGGTGCCGAAGGTGAGAGGTGTTAATATTGGGGGTGGGGTTATGAGGAGTAGACCGAGAAAGACATGGGATGAGGTCATTAAGTGTGACTTCAGGGTTAAAGGGACTGAATAGGGAGGCTGCAATAGATCGTGCAGCATGGAGAGCTGCAATTAGGTGACCAAGGCCAACGCATGCAAGCATGTTGGAGCCTTCAAATATGAAAACGAATGGGATTGAGCCTGTGCAGGTTTATATCCAAGGGGTGATTGGGGTTTATCGCTCACGTAATGCTACTCAGGAATGATTGAGACTGGTCACTCTCATCTTAAGTGTCAGGGCAACTGCCCCGGGCTCCTATGCTGCTCATGGGGCAACATAGGATTGGATGATGGACGGATGATTTTTTTTTTTTTTTTTTTTTTTTTTTTTTTTCCCCCTACTACCGTAACTCCACTAAAAGATTGGGTTAGGTAGGATCCAGAAACAGAAAGAGAAACCTTTTACGTAGGATTTTGTTATTTTGTTGTACCATGATGCTACAGAGGGATGCCTTCATGGCAGTGGCACTGATATAACCATTAACCCAGTCTTGTTATCCCCTGAAAGGAGGAGGATTGACTGCAAGTTCAGAGCTTGTAATTCACTGGTTCACCTTCAGAGGAGCCTGGGACTACAACAGTGGGAAAAACATCATATTGATAGAGATGATGAATATCATGGTCATTATCATCTGGGCTAGGCAAGTTGGTCCTGACATTTAAGATGAGTGACCAGCCTTACTCATCCCTGAGTGGCATTACATGAGCAATAAACCCCAACCACCCTGACTGGAGTGCCTTAATTACCCACTAAACCACCATACTCTAGTTATATGCTCACCACCCAGCATAGTAAATGGTTTCCTGGTGTACAGGAAAGCATTTGGCTTGTCACTCCGTGTAGAGTCATCCATAGACAGAAGGAAGAAGAAAGAATGAAGGAAAGAAAAATAGAAGAGGAAGGAAGGAAAGAAGGAAGAGAAGAAAGGGCAGTCATCCTAGAGCAGCACTACATCGAGTGAGTGGATGGTGAGCATCCCCACCTACCGTGATAATATTTCTTTTTGTGCTGATATATAAAAAAATGAGTAAATAACTAAAAAAAAGGAAAAAAAAGAAGGGTGTGCTGTAGAATTGGGTGGGGGCAAAAAACCATGGCCTATATTGTCATCAGTTAAGGAAACTTCCTAAAATCTCTTCCTAAACAGTTATTCTGCTTATTACTCTTGTAACCCAGGTTCTTTCTCCCTACCAGGCTGCAGCAATCGACTCTCCATAGTAACACAGTTTCTCTATCCTTACCAGGCTGCAGCAATCCACTCTTCCTGTTGTCTAAGCTCCGCAACTCTCAGCTTCTATCATCCGTCATATCATCACTTACTAAAGTTTTGTTTATTGACCATAGGCAGAAGATGGTCATACTGTAGGTGTGTTTTGTACATATAAATGGTCGTACATTAACTGAACTGGATTTTTATGTTGAAGGTTTTGTCTGTTGGGGGGACTATCAATGCAGTTTTTTTTTTTTTTTTTTTTTTTAAATCCCAGGTTAGAGCTGTAATACGTATATAAAGAACAAACTTGTGCTTAATGTTCATCATGTTTCTTAGACACATACATGAATAGAGCTGGATCAGTGGATCTTTTTTCTAAAAGCCCCATTATGTCAATATCTGTTAATCATTGCATCAGGAAGACAATTTTCTAAAGCTATTACTAGTAGTTAACTCATACTAAGTCATGGATGTGTGCGGGCCAAAAATTAGGTACTGTAGCTTTTAATCACGTCACATTGAATTTTAACTGAGGCCATTTAGTATGGGGCACAAAGTGTTTGCTTTCAGAGACAATCTATCTATCTATTGCCAGACGCCACAATCCCATAAGGGGTGGCCATTTGACTTTGAGTTATTTGTTTTAAGGGGAGGGGCACTAATTCTCCACCAACCCATTTGTTGACACGTAGGGAGCACGTATGATAAGAGACAACACTGTAAAAGCCAGTCAGTTTCCCATTAGTTTCTTGTGATGGCCTGAATAAGTTAATGTAAGATAGATCCACAAAGGTTTCAAAGAATATCAGAATAATAGTTTGTCTGAATGCACAACTAATCATACGATTTTTACACCAACTTGGCCTATAATTAGCATCTCTTCCATTTTCATTGTACAGTAGTTGTAACGAGATTACCTAGAATAATGGGCTAGCCATGATGAAGTGCTATGAAGATGATGTGTTTCTGGCATTGAACTACAAGAAATTAAGCCACAAAATTATGAAAATTGTGTCAAGTTAAGGTGAAGAGAGTATAGTCATGTACCATCAATGTATAGTAAATGAATGTTATTTTGCATAAATAAACTCATGAATGTACATTTAATAAATCTTGATTCAGTTGCCTGTCTATACCCATTTTACCTTAACTTGGTCCAAATTTCTTTCAGTCTTCTGTTCTTGTGCTAAGTACTGTTTGGAGTATAGCTGCATGTGATGTTGGTATTGTCAATCAGTTATACCATTCTTCTGTGTCACTGTATAATGCAGCACTAAAGTTGCCACTACTCAAGCTGGTGGCAAAATAATAGTAACAATGGCATATGGAAATGCGTCAAAACTTACAGATTTTATACCTAGGAATATATATATTTTGAGGCCAAATAATTACCAGTATATTGCAGTGGCATCTTTAGTATTACAAATCGTAGATACAATATATAGCTACCTCACACTGTTTAGTTAGACATTTACCGTATGTTAAAATTTACCCTCTACATCTTATGCAGGAGAGAGAGGCAGGGTAAATAGAAGGGGAGATAGGATGGGGTTATGTGTGTGTGTGAGAGGAGAGAGAGAGGGGTACAAATAACAAGGGGAAATGGGATGTATGTGTGTGTGTGTGATAGAGAGAGAGAGTAAGGGGGAGACTTATGATAAAGGGATGAGAGTTAAGGAGGGAACGTATAATAAAAGGATAGAGAGAGAGAGGGAGAAGGGGGAGTTGAATGGTACATAATGAGAAATGGGACGTGTGTGTGTGATGTGTGTGTGTGTTAAGGGGGAGATGTATGATAAAGGAATATGAGAGAGAGAGAAAGGGGGGGTACGTATAAGGAGAGGTGGGATGTGACAGAGAGAGAGAGGGGAGGGTACTATAAGGGGAGGTGGAATGAGAGAGAGAGAGAGAGGGTACATATAAGGGGAGAGAGAGAGAGAGAGAGAGAGAGAGGGTACATATAAGGGGTGAGAGAGAGAGAGGGTACATATAAGGGGAGAGAGAGAGAGAGAGAGGGTGTGTGTATTAAGGGGGAAACAGGTGTGATAAGGGGAGATGGGATGTCAGAGAGAGAGAGCATTACAGGAGGAGGGGGGATTCTTACCTCAATTTATGGCGCAGAAAAAATCAAAATGCTTTCCATGCACTCACCCACGCCATATAAAGATATAATACTGGATGGTTTAGTAGTAATAGTAGTAGTTCATCTGAAATGTGAACGCAGTGGACTGCAGGTTGGAATTGTTGTGTAATGCTGATCATTATTTTCCCACCAATCACCAGTAATTTATCACAAAATTGTCTGAGATTTCCTCCCCATATCCCATACCCCTGTCATCCTGCTCATTATCCTGCCCCCCCCCCTCCCCTTCTAGCTATTTCGTCTTCTCTTTATAATTATCGAGATTGACTAGAAAAATAACAGTTTCAGCCTGCAATCCACTGGGTTCACATTTCAGATGTACTTGTGAGTAGAACTACAGTATTCCTACTACTACTACCACCACTAAAACCATCCAGTCTGATATTTTGATATGGCGTGGCAGAGTCCACAGTGAGCATCCTTACTTTTTTTTTTTTTTCTGGGTTATGAATTGTGAAAAGAACTCCCCCCCCCCTCCCTGACTCTCTCTCTCCATTAACATTTTTTCCCCTTCATTATTTACATCCTTTTTCATTGCCATGTACCTTGAATCTCAAATGTAACGTGTTGAACACTGGAGTACAAAATAAAGTGGTGGAAGACTATCTACCCTGTTTCATGTATCCTCTGTAGTAGTGTAGAAGACAATACTTACCAGGCCCCTGGATCAATAGGGGGGAATAAGGCCTTGGTGTTCAGCAGTGGTAAAATTAGTTCACATATTTTGTACCAGATGGCAGCACTGGTAAAATTAGTTCACATATTTGCCAATAGATGGCAGCACCGTCGACTCCGATAGGCGACGAAAGCGCCATCTACCAGGCTAAAAATCAGGAGGGGGCCATCAATAGGGAATCATAAGGCCCGGGTGTTCAGCAGTGGTAGAAGCTTCCAGGTTTTCCCACCAGATGGCAGCACCAGTCTTCTCAGGAACAGGAAAACATAAGACCCCTTCCCTGTGCAACCAAAAACAGTTCAATGGATGACCAATAGATGGCAGCACCATTGTTAGTGTTGCCATCTATTGGTCATTCTTTGAACTATTTTTGGTTGCACAAGGGAGGGGTCCTATGTTTTCCTGTTCCTGAGAAGACTGGTGCTGCCATCTGGTGGGAAAAACTGGAAGCTTCTACCACTGCGGAACCTGGTTTTATGATTCCCTATTGCTAAATCCCGGAGCTCACCAAATTTTTTTTCGCTCTCCCATATTTAGGAATTAAAACACACACAAGACGATTTTATTTGCCTGGGCAAAAATATTAATAATTAGATAAACTACATAAAACCGCTCTTCAGGCAGATGATGTGGACGAGGAGGAGGAGGGGGGGAAGGGGATTTGGAGGAAGACGAGGATTAGGAAAGGGACGAGGATTTGGTGTGGGGACGAGTATTAGTAGGGGGTACGAGGATTAGGAAGGGAGACGAGGATTAAGAAGGGGGACGAGGATTAGGATGGGAGACGAGGATTTGGAAGGGGGACGAGGATTAGGAGGGGGCGAAGATCAGGAAGGGGAAAAGAATTAGGAGGAAGACGAGGATTAGGAGGGGGCGAGGATTAGGAGGGGGACGTGGATTAGGAGGGGGGACGAGGATGAGGGGGAAGAAAGGGGACAAGGATGAGGGGGAAGAGAGGGGACGAGGATGAGGGGGAAGAGAGGGGACGAGAAGGAGGAGGGGGGATGAGGAGGAGGAGGAGGAAAAGGGGACAGAGAGGGGATGGGGAGGGAGAGGAGAGGGGATGAGGAGGAGGGGACGGAGAGGGAATGAGGAGGGGGTGGAGAGGGGATGAGGAGGAGGGGGAAGAGAGAGAATGAGAAGGAAGGGACGAGGATGATAAGAGGGGAAGAGGAGGGGGGACGAGGGGGAAGAGGAAGGGGGACGAGAGGCAGAAGGGGAGGATGAAGAGGTTGAGGGGGGTGGGGGTGAGGAGGATAGGAAAAGTGGGGAGGAGAGGATGAGGAGGGGGAGAGGATGATGATGAGCGGGATGTGGGGAAGAGGAGGATGAGGATGCGCGCGGTGGGGGAGAGGATGAGGAGGTGGAGGAAAGAGGATGAGAACGAGGGAATGGGGAGAGGATGAGGACGAGGGAGGAGGGGGAAGATGAGGAAGAGGGGGGTGGGGAGGAGGAGGAGGAGGAGGCTGGGGGAAGAGGAGGAGGAGGATGAAGGGGAGGATGAGGAAGAGAGGGGTGAGGGAAAAGAGGAGGATGAGAGGATGGGGGAGAGGATGAGGTGGAGTGGGGTGGGGGAGAGGAGGAGGAGGAGAGGGTGGGGGAGGAGGATGAGGGGGGTGGAGGAAGAGGATGAGTGGTTGGGGGAGGAGGAGAGGGAGTATGATGACAAAGTGGAGGGGAAGAAGGGAGAAGGGGGGAGGAAGAGGAGAAAGGGGGGGATGATGATGATGATGATGATAAGGTGGAGGAGGAGGGGGGGGATGGCGAGGAGGCTGGCACAGAGGAAGACGAGTGATAAGAAGAAGGGGGAGGGAGGACGAGGAAGAGAAAGGGGAAGGGGAAAGAGGAGAAGAGGGACGGGTGACGAGGAGGAGAAAGGGGATGGGGGCAGAGGTGAAGGGGGAGGGGGGATGAGGAGAAGAAAGGGGAGGGGGGAAAGGGAGACGGGGGAGGGGGGAAGAGGAGATGGGGGAGGGGAGGAAGAGGAGGAGGAGATGGAGAGGGGGAAGAGGAGAAGGGGATGGGGGGAGGAAGTTGGCAATCCAGGAGGTGGAGGAAGGTTGGCAATGAGGGAGAGAAGGAGGAGGCTGGCATTGAGGGAGGGGAGGGGGAAGGAGGAGGAGGAGGAGGAGGTTGGCACTGAGGGAGGGGAGGAGGAGGAGGTTGGCACTCAGGGAGGGGAGGAGCAGGAGGTTGGCACTCAGGGAGAGGAGGAGCAGGAGGTTGGCACTCAGGGAGAGGAGGAGGAGAAGGAGGAGGTTGACACTTAGGGAGAGGAGAAGGAGGAAGTTGGCACTGAGGGAGAGAAGGAGGAGGAGGTTGGCACTGAGGGAGAGAAGGAGGAGGTTGGCACTGAGTGAGAGAAGGAGGAGGTTGGCACTGAGGGAGAGTAGAAGGCTAGCACTAAGGAAGAGGAGGAGGAGGAGGTTGGCACTGAGGGAGAGGAGAAGGAGGAGGCTGGCACTGAGGGAGAGGAGAAGGAGGAGGCTGGCACTGAGGGAGAGGAGAAGGAGGAGGCTGGCACTGAGGGAGAGGAGAAGGAGGAGGCTGGCACTGAGGGAGAGGAAGTGGAGGAGGTTGGCACTGAGGGAGAGGAGGAGGTGGAGGAGGTTGGTACTGAGAGAGAAGAGGAGGAGGTTGGCACTGAGGGAGAGGAGAAGGAGGAGGCTGGCACTGAGGGAGAGGAGAAGGAGGAGGCTGGCACTGAGGGAGAGGAAGTGGAGGAGGTTGGCCCTGAGGGAGAGGAGGAGGTGGAGGAGGTTGGTACTGAGAGAGAAGAGGAGGAGGTTGGCACTGAGGGAGAGGAGGAGGAGGAGGTTGACACTGAGGGAAAGGAGGAGGAGGTTGGCACTGAGGGAGAGGAGGAGGAGGAGGAGGAGGAGGAAGAGGTTGACACTGAGGGAAAGGAGGAGGAGGTTGGCACTGAGGGAGAGGAGGAGGAAGAGGTTGGCACTCAGGGAGAGTAGAAGGTTGGATCTGAGGTAGAGGAGAAAGAGGAGGAGGAGGAGGAAGAGGAAGAGGAGGAGGAGTTGGAGGATTACATAGGATTACATGGGAAAGCAAACAGCAATAGACCTAATGGTCCTTTCGAGGCTGCTTGTTACAGAGTAAACTATGACTACAAGATCTAACTCTACATGCTGGAGAGTAAGGATAATAAAGCAAGAAGGTGAAAGAGGAGGAGGAGGAGGAGGAGGAGGGGGATGGGGAAGAGAAGGAGGAGGGGGGTTGGGGAAGAGGAGGAAGAGGGGTGGGTGGGAAGAGAAGGATGAAGGGATGGGGGAAGAGGATGAGTGGGTGGGGGAGGAGGAGGGGGAGTATGATGACAAGGTGGAGGAGAAGGGGGGAGGAAGAGGAGAAGGGGGTGATGATGATGATGATGATGATGATGACAAGGTGGAGGAGGAAGAGGGAGGGGATGACGAGGAGTTTGGCACAGAGGAAGACGAGGGATGAGAAGAAGGAGGAGGGAGAACGAGGAAGAGAAAGGGGAGGGAGAAACAGGAGAAGGGGGAGGGGGGACGAGGAGGAGAAAGGGGAGGGGGGAAGCGGCGATGGGGAGGGGGGAAGAGGAGGAGGAGATGGGGAAGGGGGGAAGAGGAGAAAGGGATGGGAGGAGGAGGTTGGCACTGCGGGAGGTGGAGGCAGGTTGGCAATGAGAAGAAGGAGGAGGAGGAGGAGGAGGTTGGCACTGGGGGAGAGGAGAAGGAAGTTGGCACTGAGGGAGAGGAGGAGGAGGAGGTTGGCACTGAGGGAGAGGAGGAGGCGGAGGAGGTTGGCACTAAGGGAGAGGAGGAGAAGTAGGAGGTTGGCACTGAGGTAGAGGAGGAGGAAGAGGCTGGCACTAAGGGAGAGGAGGAGGAGGAGGTTGGCACTGAGGGAGGGGAGGAGGAGGAGGAGGAGGAGATTGGCACTGAGAGAGGGATGGGAGGAAGAAGGTTGGCACTGAGGGAGAGAAGAAGGAAGTTGGCACTGAGGGAGAGGAGGAGGAGGAGGTTGGCACTGAAGGAGACAAGGAGGAGGAAGAGGAGGAGGAGGAGGTTGGCACTGAAGGAGACAAGGAGGAGGAAGAGGAGGAGGAGGAGGTTGGCACTGAGGGAGGGGAGGAGGAGGAGGTTGGCACTGAGGGAGAGGAGGAGGAGGAGGAGGAGGAGGTTGGCATTGAGGGAGAGGAGGAGGAGGTGGTTGGCATTGAGGGAGAGGAGAAGGAGGAGGTTGGCACTAAGGGAGAGGAGGAGGAGGAGGAGGAGGAGGAGGCGGTTGACACTGAGGGAGAGGAGGAGGAGGAGGATTACATAGGATTACACAGGAAAGCAAACAGAAACAGACCTTATGGTCCTTTCGAGGCTGCTTGTTACAGAGAAAACTATGACTACAAGATCTAACTCTACATGCTGAAGGATAAGGATAGTAAAGCAAGAAGGCTCTCCCCACCACCAAACCCTCCAGGAAAAAGTGAGAAAAACCACCATGCAGCATGGATAAACTGACATGGAAATTTCACAGGAAATACTGGAAAGGAAAAGTCACATTTTATAATACTTGGTCTATAAGCTACCCGTCTGGGCAACCTGAAAGAGAAAGTAAACAAATAAATTAATAGTTATGGCATGACATTATAAACCGGTACGTTAAGAAGGAGGAGGAGGAGGAAGAGGAGGAGGAGGAAGGTTGTTACAGAGGGATAGGAGGAAGAGGAGGAGGTTGGCACTGAGGAAGAGTCGAAGGTTGGCAATGAGGGAGAGGAGGAGGAGGAGGAAGAGGAAGGTTGGTATTGAGGGGGAGGAGGAGGAGGAGGTTGGCACTGAGGGAGAGTAGAAGGTTGGCACTGAGGGAGAGAAGAAGGAGGAGGAGGAGGAGGAGAAGGAGGTTGGTGCTGAGGGAGAGGAGGAGGAGGTTGGCACAGAGGGAGAGGAGGAGGAGGTTGATACTGAGGGAGAGGAGGAGGAGGAGGAAGAGGAGGACGTTAACACTGATGGAGAGGAGGAGGTTGCCACCGAGGGGAAGGAGGAGGAGGTTGGCATTGAGAGGGGGGTAGGATTAGGAGGTTGAGGTTGGCACTGAGAAGGATCAGGATTAGGATAAGTAGGTTGGCACTGAGAGGGGGTTAGATTTGGAGGAGGTTGGCACTGAGGGGGAGTAGAAATAGGAGAAGGAAGTTGGCACTGAGAAAGATCAGGATTAGGAGAAGGTTGGCACTGAGGGGGAAGGGGGGTAGGATTAGGAGGACGCTGGGACTGAGAAGGATCAGGATTAGGAGGAGAAGGTTGGCACTGAGGGGAGGTAGAATTAGGAGGTTGGCACTAAGAGGGGGATAGGATTAGGAGGAGGTTGGCACTGAGGAGTGTAGGATTAGGAGAAGGTGGAGGTTGGCACTGAGGGAGAAGGAGGCAACTCACCTGGAGATGTCTTGTGCTCCAGGGCGGCTTGGTCTGCTGGTGAGAGCGTGGGTGTGGTAGTGAGGGTGCTGAAATGAGACAATAGTGAGTAAATAAAATACCTATTAACTGGACACACACACACACACACACACACACACACACACACACACACACACACACACAACCTTAACATCCTATTGCATACTGTTTATACCTCATCATGTAGTTTGTTACCTACTCCTCCTACTAGCATACAATTTAATTTAAGGAGTCCTTGATTAATAAAAGGGTTGATGTAGACTGTATCCCAATCCATCAGTAACAAAAGTCTACCCTAAACTGAATGAGTCATGGAAATAGTAATAACAAAATATCTGTGAACACCATTACGTTGAGTGAGACGATTGAGAAGTGAAGGAGCGTAGGGGTCTTGATGTGGTTTGGCCAAGTGGAGAGGATGGAGAAAAAGACACTGACTAGGAGTGTGTAAAGTGACACGGGAGGGATAGGGAAGGGGAGACCGAGAATGAGACGGAGGGATGGGATACAGACGAGAAGGGGATATGTAAGCTGGAGAGAGGTCAGTCAGATGACAGAGGATAATGCGTTTGTGGCCAACCCTGACGGAAATCAAGCGTGTAGCGACACAGACAGATAATGAGACATAGATGTAGACATAGATCAAGATAGAAAGAGACATGTAAGGATATACAGGCAAAATAATATATAGTGTCACGGGAGTCAAACCCAGGCTGCTCTAAGCTTATATCAATAAAGACAAATAATCCAAGCAATACCATAACGTATCATTCATTTTACTCTTGCTAACTTCAAACGATTTTACTTGTTACTGGGACAGGTCTTCCCTTAGGTTTCGTAACATTTTTCACAGCGATTTATTTCAATATTACATCTTAGCCTTTTATTGTATATAATTTATCTCTCTTAACATCAATGCGTGTATTAACATGACGAGCTAATGAGGCAAAATGAGCAGAGCATATCGCCACCGAGGAAACGTTACGAAATAAATATATTAGAACTAAACATAATAATACATGCTATTTGTCATTTTTGTGTAGATACAAATCGCGTCAATAACAAAAGAGATAATACTGAAGTGTAATGTAGAAACTAAATCGCTAAGGAAGAGGTGTTACGAATCTCCAGGTCCACCAAGAATACAAGGGTGAGTCTGCGTTGCCATGCATACCACTGGTCTTCCCCCTCACACGAGCGACGTCTCTATCATCCTCACTCCGCGGTGACCAGCATAAAAATGGCGATATATCTATAACTTCACCTCCCAGCTGTGTGTTTTTGGTACAGGCGGATGTGTATATGGGTATTACAACACTGGATCACTTATGTATCGCCTGTGTACCTGAACAACATTATTTAAGCCAAAAATAATAGTCGAAAAGTGTTGCCAATAAAAGGAGGAAACATACTATCCCACTTACACTCTTAAAACAACTAAAAACAGCTTTACTTTCTAGTTCGTAATAAACTAATGGTTTGTATCCTGTTAATATCAGCAGTACCTATATTTTCCACTCCATATCTCTTTTATTTTCTTATTGTTCTTGTGCTACAATCCACACCTGGTCAACAGGTAATGCAGTCATGATGTGGGAACTGTTGTGTGTCAGTCTGTGCTGGAAAAGGTTCGAGATTTTGGTTCAACTGCTTCCTTTACGCCAGGTAATGTGTGTTTAAGCTGCAGTTATCATTGATGCGGCTGTCTGGCTGAACCCAAGGGAACACATGCCATGTAACAATAGTAACTGGACCATCAGCTGAGTAAATTAAACCCGAGTATTTAGGAAAATGCTGGAGCACTGGCAGGTTCGAAGCATGGTTGGTCTGAAGTGGTTGGTGTGGTGGATGAAAGAAGGGTGTAGTGCAGAAAGGGAAAAATAGGAGAGGATAGGCCAAGACTGATGCTGTGTGAGAACAGAACATTTGTTAGGGTAGGATGAGACAGGCCAGATGTCAGGCAAAGTTTTACTGTACAAAATACACCAGGTAAAGTGATTTGAAATGCTCAGGTAAACTTATACCTGCTGTTTCTGTTCTTGGTATCCAGACCTGACAGTCTTAACACAACACCACCAATCATTGGAACTTACTGTTTTAATGGTAATATTATTTTAGCTGCGTTGATTTATTTCTGAACTATTACTGTTAATTATGTATGCATGAAGGAGACATTTTATTAGGTAGTTACGCAGTGTGATTAAAACAGAAAACCTATCTACGTTAACAACACAGTTCGCAAACACGCTGATTTACTTCAGCCAAAACCTGTGCTGTATGTATAAAGTGTTCTAAACACAAACTGTGTATGAAACTGCCTATATATACGATTATCTCACTCAGGCAGCTAATAAACAATTTATAATTTAATAAGTCAATATCAGTGTAATAAAATATGAAAAACAAACCACCGATCATACTAGATAACCTATGGCGTTTGGTTTGTCGTGTCCATTGTGTAGGATCCTTTATGAATACCTCCCTAAAGCTCTCACAACACGCACGGGCCATAGCTATAAATTTTTCTATGCCTAAGTTTCGTATAAGATTCATTGACTACAATTTATCTCCATTCATAACGCTACCAAACACTTCACTATCGAACTAAGAGAGAATACTACAGTGGAAAATTCAAAAGACAAATGTATTTCTGATACTTCACTGTTGTAGGAACGTGTTTATTGCAAGAAATGCCTTGGATGCTTTGTGAATACAGCTGGCATAGTTCCCAGATCACAGTGTATTATGGGATGACGAGTTTACGAAGATTTACAACACAAGTAGATATGTATTAAAGACAGTATCGAAAGAATTAAATATTTTACGTATTACTAAGAAAATATCATGCCTTAATTTATTAAAAACGAGAAACCTGAGTTATTTTCATTTGTTTTTAAGACGGACGTGGGATGATGGTATTGGTCTGTAACTTGGCACCACCGTAAGAGTATTAAATTTGCCTTACATAAATTTGTTCAGGTATAAACGCGATACATAACTGATATCAGAGTTGTAACATACTTGTACCCACCCGCCTATACCAAAGAAACAAGCATGGATGTTACATTCGTGGAAATATCGTCATTTTTATGTGGGCCACCGAGGAGAAAGGATGAGGGGGACGTTGAGTGCTCGCTCTCGCTCTACGTTAGGGGTTCCCACACATGGGGACGTGTGAGGGATTTGGATATTTCAGGGGGATTTATACAGACATGATTAAAAATGGCCAAAGTATCATTCTGATGGTGTTCCTTGTACTTATTTTATGATCAAATGCTTTTTGGATTTTAAACGGGCGTGTGCCTGCGCTCCTTTCTTCCTATTTCTCCCATCTTTCCTGTCACTTTATTACTTTTCTTTCCTTTACAAGTATCTTTACATTGACTGACAAGCCTAATGGTTTCCTGTAATACAAGAAACCATTTACAACGCTGGGTGGTAACCATATAACCAAACCATACGTGCTCCCTACATGTCAACAAGTGGGTTGGTGGAGGGTTAGTGCCCCTCCCTATAAAACAAATAACTCAGTATCAATTGGCCACCCCTTACGGGAGTATGGCGTCTGGCAATAGATAGATAGATAGATAGATAGATAGATAGTACTAGGAGTAAGGTTAGTGTTTTGGATCTCAGATATTGTATAATAATGATACATAGAAATACCTCATTAAAATATTGCCAAACCTTTATAAGTATCTCTATAATACCGCTAGACTTCCTGCCGTTACACTGTACACAGTACTGCTAAATGGAAGTATATAACTCT
Organism: Coenobita brevimanus; assembly: GCF_032717465.1. Lineage (NCBI taxonomy): Eukaryota > Metazoa > Arthropoda > Malacostraca > Decapoda > Coenobitidae > Coenobita > Coenobita brevimanus. Next base: position 5,608,571 of record NC_137035.1, read on the forward strand.
TGACTCTATAATTTAATTATTTAAAATATACCTCTCCCCCCCAAGAGTTTATGACATGGACGTCTCTCCTGTTGGCGGGAAAGCCTATGATCTCCATGGCAACGCAGACTCACGGTGGTATGATCTCCATGGCAACGCAGACTCACGGTGGTATGATCTCCATAGCAACGCAGACTCACGGTGGTATGATCTCCATGGCAACGCAGACTCACGGTGATATGATCTCCATGGCAACGCAGACTCACGGTGGTATGATCTCCATAGCAACGCAGACTCACGGTGGTATGATCTCCATGGAAACGTAGACTCACGGTGGTATTATCTCCATGACAACGCAGACTCACGGTGGTATGATCTCCATGGCAACGCAGACTCACGGTGGTATGATATCCATGGCAACGCAGACTCACGGTGGTATGATATCCATGGCAACGCAGACTCACGGAGATCCTCCAACTAGCTTTTATTTCCTAACACCTCTACAGTACCTTGACCACTTAATCTGCACTCCACACTTCAATATCTTCATGTATGTTACTGATGTAACCTATATTTATATTAAATCAGGATAATAAATAAACAAGACAATGTCATTGTGTCACTGGCAGAATAAATCGCTAAAGGAGAGGTGCGACGAAGCCTACTATAGGCTATGCCACCTTAGCTAATAAATCAGCATAATTCATCTGGTTAATTACTTTGTGTGTGTGTGTGTGTGTGTGTGTGTGTGTGTGTGTGTGTGTGTGTAAGAAATGAAATAAGGGAGTAAATGTGGGAAAGAGTAAAAATTAAGGTATTTGAGAGGAATTAAGTGATGGAGTGTTTGTGATGCTGCAGGATTAGGAAATGGATTACGTGTGTGCCTTTAATACACTGCCAACTAACCTGCAGGAATCTTGTGTTGTTGTGATGACCTAGTCTGCTGGTGTGGGCGTGGTCTTGGTAGTGTGCATGAACTGAGCATGTACAGTATACCTATTAACTGACCACAGATTTACACACGCACACACACACACACACACACACACACACACACACACACACACACACACACACACACACACACACACACTACTTACAAACCACACATACTAAACATGCACGATACATATAAACGAATATCAACACACACATGCACAATATACGCATACAGGACATACTCAAAACAGAGCCTATAAAAGCACATGGACACGCATACACAATACACAGACACAGTTCACACACAACACATGATTACAGTATACACACTGCAAATATACTACACACACACACACACACACACACACACACACACACACACACACACGTTAACATTATACTGCATACTGTTTACATCTACCAATGTATTTTATTACCTGACTTCCTACCAGCAAACGATTTTCTTCAATCTAAGGAGCCCTCATTCCTCAACAAGGGATGTTCATGTGGGCTGCATTCTACTCCTTCAGTTATAAAAGCGTATCGTTAACGAAATAAGGTCATGGAAAAAGCAACAACAAAATACCTGGCCAGCATGTGGAGTTGACCTATGTGGAAAGACAGACAGACGAGGAAGTGAAGGAGCACTGTGGTTTTGATGTGGATGTGGTGAAAGCATAAGTTGAAATACTCTATGGTTTGGCAAAGTGGAAATGGAGAAACTGACTAGGAGAGTGTATGTAAATGAGGTGATGGGGAGAAAGAGGGAAGAAGAGGCCAATGATGAGAAGGAGGGATGGGGTAGTGAGGAGGATGTGAGCTGCACGGACGATAATGATGGCAGAGGACATGGTGATGTGATTCTTGCACATCCTTTACTGGATTCAGGCGTGTAGCGATACAGATAAATGAATATAGACAAACATATATAGACAGGCAGACAGACATATAGATATAGGCAAATACTGATGGACAGATACTGCCACGGAGATAAAAACATGATTCTCCAAGCTATATATAAAGATAGTGTTCCATTCACACTTACAACCTAGCAATCATTTTATTCTTCATATATTTCAACGATATTGTTTAACTTGGCGTGTTACTGAGGCTGATCTCTTCAGATTACGTAATAGCATGTCCTTAATAACTTATTCCAATATTACACATTAACCTTCTCTCGTATGTTATTTATCTCGTCTGACATCAACTGTTGCACTAACATTAGAAGAAGATAATGATGCATAATGAGCCGAGTAAATCGCTATGGAGGAAGTGTTTCTAAATCAATATATTTCACATAAAGATAGTACATGTTATTTATGTGATTTCAGTGTTCGTGTCAAGAACTTAAAAGATGCTAGTGAGGTGTTATGTTCAGAACAAATCGCTAAGGAAGACGTGTTGCGAATCACTAGGCCCACTCGAAATACTAGGGTGAGTCTGCGTTGCCATGGATACCACTGGTCTTCCCCCTCACACGAGCGACGTCTCTATCACCCACACTCCACGGTGACCAGCATAAAAATGGCGATATTTCTATAACCTCACCTCCTAGCTCTGTGTTATTGGTCCGGGCGGGTGTATATATGGTTATTACAACACTGGATCATTTATGTATCGCCTGTGTACCCGAACAACATTATTAAGCCAAAAATAATAGTCAAGAAGTGTTGCCAATATAAGGAGGAAACATACCATCCCACTTACACTCAATGCAAATAAAATCAGCTTTACATTCTACTTTGTAATAAAGTGATGGTTTGTGCCCTGTGAATGTTAGAAGTAACTATATTTTCTACGCCATATCTCATTTATTTTCTTATTATCCTTGTGTTAAAACCCACACCTGGTCAACAGGTAATGCAGTCATGATGTGGGAACTGTTGTGTGTCAGTCTGTGCTGGAAAAGGTTCGAGATTTTGGTTCAACTGCTTCCTTTACGCCAGGTAATGTGTGTTTAAGCTGCAGTTATCATTGATGCGGCTGTCTGGCTGAACCCAAGGGAACACATGCCATGTAACAATAGTAACTGGACCATCAGCTGAGTAAATTAAACCCGAGTACTTAGAAAAATGCTGGAGCACTGGCAGGTTCGAAGCATGGTTAGTCTGAAGTGGTTGGTGTGGTGGTTGAAAGGAGGGTGTAGTGCAGAAAGGGAAACTAGGAGAGGATAGGCCAAGACTGATGCTGTGTGAGAACAGAACATTTGTTAGGGTAGAATAAGACTGGCCAGATGTCAGGCAAAGTTTTACTGTATAAAATATACCAGGTAAAGTGATTTGAAATGCTCAGGTAAACTTATACCTGCTGTTTCTGTTCTTGGTATCCAGACCTGACAGTCTTAACACAACACCACCAATCATTGGAACTTAATGTTTTAATGGTAATATTATTTTAGCTGCGTTGATTTATTTCTGAACTATTACTGTTAATTATGTATGCATGAAGGAGACATTTTATTGGGTAGTTACGCAGTGTGATTAAAACAGAAAACCTATCTACGTTAACAACACAGTTCGCAAACACGCTGATTTACTTCAGCCAAAACCTGTGCTGTATGTATAAACTGTTCTAAACATAAACTGTGTATAAAACTGCCTATATATACGTTTATCTTCACTCAGGCAACTGATAAACATTTTACAATTTAATAAGTCAGTATTAATGTGATAAAATATGAAAAACAAACCACCGATCATACTAGATAACCTATGGCGTTTGGTTTATCGTGTCCATTGTGTAGGATCCTTTATGAATACCACACTGAATCTTTCACAACACCCACGGGCCATAGTTATATATTATCCTATGCCTAAGTTTCGTATAAGACTCTGTGACTACATTTTATCTCCATTCATAACGGTACCAAACACTTCACAATCAAACTAAGGGAGCATTACAGTGAAAAATACAAAAGACAAATGTATTTCTGATACTTCACTGTCGTAGGAATGTGTTTGTCTTAAGAAAAGCCTAGGATGCTTTGTGAAAACGGCTGGCATAGTTCCCAGATCACAGTGTATTACGGGTTCACAAGTTTACGAAGTTTACAACACAAGTAGCTGTGTATTAAAAACAGTAACGTAAGAATTAAATATTTTACGTATTACTAAGAAAATATCATGCCTAAATTTATTACAAACAAGAAACCTGAGTTATTTTCATTTGGTTTTTAGACCGACGTGGGATGATGGTATTGGTCTGTAACTTGGCACTACTGTAAGAGTATTAAATTTGCCTTATATAAACTTGTTCAGGTATAAACACAATACATACTTGATATCAGGGTTGTAATATACTTGTACCCACCCGCCTGTACCAGAGAAACAGGCATGGATGTTACGTTTGTGGAAATATCGTAATTTTTATGTGGGCCACCGAGGAGAGAGGATGAGGGGGACGTTGTGTGCTCGCTCTCGCTCTACGCCAGGGGTTCCCACACAGGGGACCGTGTGAGGGATTTGGATATTTCAGGGGGATTTATACAGACATGGTTAAAAAATGGCCAAAGTACCATTCTGATGGTGTTCCTTATACTTTTTATTTTATGACTAAATGCTTTTTGGATTTTAAACGGGCGTATTAGGAGTAACGATAGTGTTTTAGATATCAGACAGTACATAACAATGATACATAAAAATATAGCATTAAAATATTGCCAAATCTTTATATGTATCTTTAAAACACCGCTAGATTTCCTGCCGTTACACTGTATACAGTACTGCTAGATGGAAGTATATAACTTTAGACTCTATAATTTAATTATTTAAAATATACCTCCACCACTCCCCCCGAAGAGTTTATGACATGGATGTCTCCTGTTGGCGGGAAAGCCTATGATCTCCATGGCAACGCAGACTCACGGTGGTACGATCTCCATGGCAACGCAGACTCACGGTGGTATGATCTCCATGGCAACGCAGACTCACGGTGGTATGATCTCCGTGGAAACGCAGACTCACGGTGGTATGATCTCCATGGCAACTCAGACTCACGGTGGTATGATCTCCATGGCAACTCAGACTCACGGTGGTATGATCTCCATGGCAACTCAGACTCACGGTGGTATGATCTCCATGGCAACTCAGACTCACGGTGGTATGATCTCCATGGCAACTCAGGCTCACGGTGGTATGATCTCCATGGCAACTCAGACTCACGGTGGTATGATCTCCATGGCAACTCAGACTCACGGTGGTATGATCTCCATGGCAACGCAGACTCACGGTGGTATGATCTCCATGGCAACGCAGACTCACAGTGGTATTCCAGCTGGCTTTTATTTCGTAACACCTCTACCTTGGAAACTTATTCTGCACTCCACACCTCAGCATCTTTGTGCATGTTACTGACGTAAACTACATTTATATTACAACCATATATATGATTCCCTATTGCAAAATCCCGGAGTTTGCCAAATTTCTCTTCGTTGTCCAGTATTTTGGAATCAAAGCACACAGAAGACGAGTTTATTTGCTGGCAGAGATTATTCCTGAAAGAAAAGACTATCTCTCCCCTAACCTGGCCAACACTACGTAAAATCGCCTGGAAAAACAAGAGTAAAGTATCACGTCTTCGGACTGAAGGAGTTAAATTTAATTTTGTGGACGAGAAGGAGACTGGCACTGAGGAGGGGGAAGGAGGGGTAGGAGGATGAGGAGGAAGGGAACACGAAGAGGAGAAGGGGGGTATCAGGAGGGGGGACGAGGAGGAAAGGGAGGTGAGGACGATAAGGTGGAGGGAGGAGGAAGATAAGGAGGGGGAAGAGGAGAATGAGGAGAATAGAAGAAGGAGGAGGGAGGAGAGGAAAATGCGGACGAGGAGAAGGTGCAGGAGTGATGATGATGAGAAAGAGGAGGGGGGAAGGGGGGGACGAGAAGGAGGGAGGGGAAGAGAGGGCGGAAGGGGGGAGGGCAAGAATGAGGAGGTGGAGGGGAGACAAGGAGGAGGGGAAGAGGATGAGGAGGAGGGAACAAGAATCAGGAGGGGGAAACGAGGAGACGGAGGAGGGGATCAGAAGGGGGGGATGGGGAGGAGGGGGGATGAGAAGGAAGGGGGATGAGGAGGAGAGGGGGATGAGGAAAAGAAGAAAGGAGTAAAAAGGAAAGCAAACGGCAACAGAACTTATGATCCTTTCGTGGCTGTTTGTTACAGGGTAGACTATGACTACGAGATCTAATAATTCTACATACTGAAGGAAAAGGATAGTAAAGCAAGAAGGAGAGAGGAGAAGGAGGGGGAGACGGAGAGAGCAGAGGATGTGGAACGAGGAGGATGGAGAATGAGGATCAGGAAGGGGGATGAGGAGGAGGAGGAGGGGAGATGAGGAGGAGGGGGATGAGGAGGAGGAGGGGGGATGAGGAAGATGATGGGGAAAAGGAGGATGAAGGGGGATGAGGAGGAGGATGGGGATGAGGGGGAGGAGGGGGGATGAGGAGGAGGAGAGGACGAGGAGGGGGGGATGAGGGGGGGATGAGGGGGCAGAGGATGGGAACGAGGAGGAAGAGGGGTGATGATGATGATGATGAGGAGGAGGAGGAGGAGAACTTGGCACCGAAGGAGGAGAACCAGGAGCTTGGCACTGAGGGAGGAAGTGCAGGAGGAGGATGGCACTGAAGGAGGAGGTGGTGGAGGAGGGGTTTGGCACTGAGAGGGGGAGGTGAAGGAGGAGGTTGGCACTGAGGGGGGAGACATGAAGGACGAGGAGGTTGGCACTAAGGGAGAGGAGGAGGTGGTGCTTGGTGCTGAGGGGGGGGGAAGGAGGAGGAGGAGGAGGAGGAGGATGGCACTGGGGGAGGGAGGTAGAGGAGGAGGAGGTTGGCACTGAGGAGGAGAGGTGGAGGAGGAGGTTGGCACTGAGGGGGAGAAGTGGAGGAAGAGGTGGATGGCACTGAGGGGGAGAGGTAGAGGAGGAGGAGGTTGGCAATGAGTGGGGAACGTGAAGGAGGAGGTTGGCACTGAGGGGGGAAGGTGAAGGAGGAGGTTGGCGCTGAGGAGGGAGGTGAAGGAGGTGGAGAAAGTTGGCAGAGAGGGGGGGAGGTGGAGGAGAAGGAGGAGATTGGCACTGAGGGGGGGAGGTGGAAGAGGAGGAGGTTGGCACTGTGGGGGGAGGTGGAGGAGGAGGAGGTTGGCACTGAGGGGGGGGGGGGGCAGGAGGCAACTCACCTGGAGGTGCCTTGTGTCGAGGTGGGGCTCAGTCTGCTGGTTTGGCCGTGGGTGTGGCAGTGGGGGTGCTGAAATGAGGCAATAGTAAATTAAATACCTATTAACTTGACCCGGGTTCAAATCCCGCTGGGGCAGGGAACAGTTTAAGGATTTGAATTTCATAAATATCAGACTTTACTGATCTACCAGTAGACCCGCCGACATGTCGTAAAAATACCCCCGCTAATACCAATACACCAGTCCTGTATGAGACAGCCCTAGCATGTATTCAATATGGACGGTGGGTGTTAGCGCCGAAGTGGTGACATGTAAAGGTGTACGGTACATAGGAGGACTACTGGGCCTTGAAACCAGGATGTGAAGCCTATGCCCAGAGTCGCTCACATAAAAAAAAAAAAAAAAAAAAAAAAATGTACATCTATATTGCATACTGTTTGTATCCCATAATGTATTTTGTTACCTGACTCTTCCTTCCAGCACCCAATTGTCTTCCATTTCAGGAGTGCTCCATTAGTGAAGGGGTTCATGTTGGCTGTATCCAACTCCTTCAGTGCCAAAAGTCTATCCTAAACTAAATAAAGTCATATGGAAATAGCAACAACAAAATATCCGAGAGCACTATTACGTGAGAGACGAATGAGAAGTGATGGAGCGAGGTGGTGTTGATGTGGAAGTGGGAGGCACAATAAAAGACATACTATGAGATGATTTGGCTAAGTGGACAGGAGGGAGAGACAGGCACTGACCAGGAGTGTGTGTAAGCGTGGTGAAACGGGAGGGAGAGGGAAGGGAAGACCGAGGATTAGACGGAGGGATGGCATACAGACGCATCCGAGGGAGGGGATGTGTGAGTTGGAGAGAGTTCAGTCAGATGGCAGAGGACAACGCGTTTGTGGCCAACCCTGACGGGATGCAAGCGTGTAGCAATACAGATAGATAATTAGACAGAGATATACAGGTAGACGTAGACATACTGAGACATGCAAAGAGATATAGGCAAACTGATAGTGTCAACGGGGAAAAACACAGGCTGCTCTAAGATTATGTTAATAAAAATGAGTAATTCAAGCACTACTGTAAATCATCATTCATTTTACCATTGCTACCTTCAAACGATTTTACTTGTAACTGGGGCTGGTCTTCTCTAGGGTTTCGTAACCCATTTTACAGAGTAACTTATTCAGTATTACATCTTAGCCTTCTTTCGTATGTTATTTATCTCGTTTCATAGCAATTTTTCTATTCATTACGAGAAAATAATGAGCCGTAATGAGCAGAGTACATCACGACGGATGAGGTAATACAAAATAATTATATTACACTTAAACATTACAGTACATGCTATTTGTCATTAAAGTATATATGTAGTTGGCGTCAGTAACTTAAAAGATGCTACTGAGGTGTAGTGTGCAGAATAAATAGCTAAGGAAAATGTGTTACGAATCTCCAGGGCCAGTAGGAATTCGAATGTGAGTCTGCGTTGCCATGGATACCACTGGTCTTACCCCTCACATGAGAGACTTCGCTATCATCCACACTCCGCGGTGACCAGCACAAAAATGACGATATTTCAATAATTCCTCCTTCCAGCCGTGTCTTTTTGGTACAGGCGGGTGTGTGTATGGTTATTACAATACTGGATCATTTATGTATCGCCAGTGTGCCTGAACAACATTATTAAAGCCAAAAATAATATTCTTTCAGTATTGCCAATATAAGGAGGAAACGTACAATCCCAGGTACACTCTTAAGACAAATTATAACAGCTTTACTTCCTAGTTTGTAATAAAGTGATGGTTTGCATGGTGTTAATTTTATTAGTAACTATATTCCCTATGGTATATCTCTTTTTTTTTTCTTATTATTATCCTCGTGGTAAAATCAAGACTTGGTCAATATGTAATCCAGTCATGATGTGGTAACTGTTGTGTGTCAGTCTGTGCTGGAAAAAATTCAAGGTTTTGGTTGAACTGCTTCCTTTACGTCAGGTAGTGTGTTTAAGCTGCAGTTATCATTGTTGCGGCTGTCTGGCTGAACCCAAGGGAACACATGCCATGTAACAACATTAACTGGTCCACTAGTTGGGTAAATTAAACCCGAGTATTTATGAAAATGCTGGAGCACTGGCATATTCGAAGCATGGTTGGTCTGAAGTGTTTTTTTTTTTTTTGGGGGGGGGGGATATTCGTCCCAGTTGACTAGTGGTTGGTGTGGTGGATGAAAGGAGGGTGTAGTGCAGAAAGGGAAAATAGGAGAGCATAGGCAAAGACTGATGCTGTGTGAGAACAAAACCTTTGTTAAGGTAGGACAAGACAGGCCAGATGTCAGACTAAGTTTTACTGACAAGAATATACCAGGTAAAGTGATTTGAAAGGCTCAGGTAAACTTATACCTCATGTTTCTCATCTTGGTATGAAAACCTGCCAGTCTTTACTACAGCACCACCAAGCAATGGAACTTACTATTTTAATGATAATATTATATTAACGACGATGATTTATTTCTGTAATATTAATGTTAACTTTGTATGCAGGAAGGAGGCAATTTATTTGGTAATTATGTAGTGTGATTAAAACAGAAAACATATCTACACTCACAGCACATCAGGTAAACCCGCTGATTTAGTTCAGCCAAAATCTGTTCGTATTTACAAACATTTCTAAACATAAAATGTGTATATAACTGTCTTTATAGACGTTTGTCTTCACTCGGGCAACTAACAAACACTTTACAAATTAATAAGTCAATATTACAATGACAAAATATGAAAACTAAACCACTGTCATACGTGATAACTTATGGAATTGGGTTTATCCAGAAGACTAGTTAGGATCCTTTATAAATCCCAGCCTGAAGCTCTCACAACACCCATGGGCCATAGTTATAAATTATCGTAAGCCTAATTTCCTTATGATATTGCTTACTACATATACGAACATCTTGATTCATAATGTTTTCAAACACTTCACAACAGAACTACGAGTGAATATCAGTGAAACATGCAAATACCACTTTTGTTTAAGATAGTTCATGGCTACTGGAAATGTTTTAACGTAAGAAATGTGGAGGATACTTTGTGTATACGTCTGGCATAGTTCCCAAACCACAGTGTATTTAAGGGTTGACGGGTTTACGAGATTTACGACATAAGTAGCTTAGTGGTAATGACAGTAACATGATAACTCAATGTCTTACGCATTACTTTGACAATATCACTTGACACCAGAAATCTGAGTTCCTTTCATTTGCTTTTAAGACCGATGTGCGATGACAGTAATCCTGTTTAACTTGGCACCACCGTGAAACCAATATTTTTGCCTTTAATACACTTATTTAGGCATAAAAAGCGATACATAAATGATGCCATTGTTGTAATGACCCTGTACCCACTCCCCTGTACCAAAGAAACACATATGGAAATTACATTTGAGGAAATATCGACATTTTTATGTGGGCCATCGAGGAGACAGGACGAGAGGCAAGATGCTTTCTCTCTCTCTCTCTCTCTCTCTCTCTCTCTCTCTCTCTCTCTCTCTCTCTCCCTCCCCCCCTCTCTCTCTCTCTCTCTCTCTCTCTCTCTCTCTCTCAGGGGATCCTAAATGGGAGGGGTGGGGGGAATCTGGATATTCCATGGGGTGATTGAACAGATAAGGCTAAAATGGCAGAGGTGTCCTTTCTGATGTGCTGTTCATTATACCGTTTATATGATATAATTACTGACCAAATGCTTTGGATTTTAATCTGGGCTTATTAAGAAAAATGATTTTTTTGGGGGGGAGCTAAGATAATACATAATCATGCTACATAAAAATACAACATGTACAATAATCTTGTACCTTTATAAAAATGTCTATAACACCGCTAGATTCCTTGTCGTTACCATTTACAAAGAACCGCTAAATGGAGCCAGGGAACTTTAGAATTGAATTATTGAAAATAGTTCCCAGGGAAATGTTGCCTCCCCCCCCCCCAGAAGAAGAGTTGATGACATGAACGGTCTTGTTGGTGGGAAAGCCAATGATCTCCATGGCAACGCAGACTCACGGTGGTATGATCTCCATGGCAACGCAGACTCACGATGGTATTATCTCCATGGCAATGCAGACTCACGGTGGTGTTATCTCCATGGCAACGCAGACTCCCTGTGGTATAATCTCCATGGCAATGCAGATTCAAGGTGGTATTATCTCCGTGACAACGTAGATTCACGGTGGTATTATCTCCATGGCAATGCAGACTCACGGTGGTATTATCTCCATGGCAACGCAGACCCACGTTCGTAATATCTCCATGGGAACGCACTCACGGTGGTACTCCAACTGGCTTTATATCGTAACACTTCTACCTTGGCAACTTATTCTGCACTCCACCCCTCAGCTACTTTATGCATGTTACTGGTGTAAACTATATTTATATTAAAACCATACAATTAATAAACAAGACAATGTTAAGGTATTATAGGCAGAATAAATCGCTAAAGGATGGGTACTACGACACCTACTATGCCACCTTAGCTAATTACTCATCATATTACACCTGGTTAATGTGTGTGTGTGTGTGTGTGTAAGATATGAAATCTGAAAGTAAATGTGGGAAAGAGTAATACTGGGCGTGTTTGAGAGGAATGAAGTGATGAAGTGTTTCTGATGCTACAGGCTTTGGAAATGCATTGTGTGTGTGTGCCCTTAATAGACTGCTAACTCACCTGGAGGTCCTTGTGTGTTGCTGAGAGGGCTCAGGCTGCTGGTGAGGGCGTGGGGATGGCAGTGAGCATGGTGAAATGATAGACAGAGGAAATAAGCATGTATACCTATTAGTTAAACGTGGAGTTAATTATCACACGCGTGTATACTGGCACGCATTGATACAATACCCTCACAGTACACACACACACACACACACACACACACACACACACACACACACACACACACACACACACACACACACACACTAACATGCATACTCTTAACATCTAGATTATTAACGTTAATGTTTCATAGGAACGTATATGCTTTTCCAATTTATCTGATTATGTGTAGGGTTTTTATGAGTTATAATTAGATGTATTGTATATGGTATGTACGGTATATAATTTTGTTACATACAGCACGAAAATAACTTTGATGGACTGTCTAAGATAACCGATCTTCCAACATCTCCGCCAATCCCACCACCTCCTAAACCAATAATTAAACACTAATACTTCACATTTATTGCTGTTCCTGTTGCTTTATCTCGGAGTGTTTGGGGGTTAAGAGCAAACCCACCAAGCACAAGCAAGCAGGCGCCTTGCTGTGGCGGACAGCATCTGGCCAGGGTGGGAACAGGGTCCTTCCACATGGCGAGGTGCAAGTAAAATGGAGGCGGCATTGCCCCCAGGAAGATGAGTTGTGTATAGGAGATATGTGTGAGTAGCAGTATAAGCTGGGACTTTGACTACTTAGTAAATGTGGTTGGATTCCCTGCCTGGGAGTGTCGCGCAAGGACAGCTACCACGTCACTGCCATGGTAGTACCTCCAGAAACGATGGTAACCATCCACCTACTACTATTTTGGTGGGCTAACGGGTGCTACACCTTGCCTAAGGGTAACCCGGGACTATGCAAGGTAGGGGCGTCCATCTTCCCTAAGCCGGACACATCATGCGGCCACATAGCCAGATATTTGCCAGTGAAATAGTAAAAGCACTGGAGTATATGTGCAACTGGTCTAATGTAAACCCTTTCACGCCATGTATTACTACCAGTAGACGATTTTTTTCCACACAGGTCAACCCTCTGGTGGTGCAGGGGTTAATAAAGGCTGTATATAACCCCTCCAGTGCCAAGTGTGGTTAATGAAGGCTGTGTATAACCCCTCCAGTGCCAAGTGTGGTTAATAAAGGCTGTATATAACCCCTCCAGTGCCAAGTGTGGTTAATGAAGGCTGTGTATAATCCCTCCAGTGCCAAGTGTGGTTAATGAAGGCTGTGTATAATCCCTCCAGTGCCAAGTCTTCCCTAAGATGAACAAAATCGTGTGGAAACAGCAAGAAGGAAACAGGATATCGGGCTGTCACGTTGTAGGGGTTGAAAATTAAGGCTTCTACAAGACCTACAGAGAATGCTGAGTAATTCCTGCACTAACTTGTTTTGTACAGTGCTCTAACATGGCCCACACTCACTGTCCTATTGTCGCCATGGCAACGCACATTGACGGTGGTATTCCAACTGGCTTTATTTCGTAACAACATTACCTTGGCAACTTATTCTGCAATATACATCTCAGTATCTTTATGCATGTTACTGTTACAACCTACAGTATATATATATATATTAAACCATACAATTAATAAACAAAACAAGGTTGGGGTGATATAGGCAGAATAAATCTCTAAAGGACGGGTGTTACGAAGCCTACTTGACTGATTGATTGATGACCTAGGTTGTCTGTCTTTCAAGGCTTATTGCACAAAGGTCGGTGACAGAAAAAGACAATACTGTGTCTCTGCATCCTTGCCACAGCACGTCATCTTGACTAGCATCATATTTTAATGCTGGCCTACTGTTATAACTCAGCTCTCAAGGCGGACAGATGGTAATTTTAGGCCAAGTTTGAGTAGAAAGAGTATATACAATTTTTTTAAAATTATTCCTGTCACCTCCAGACGATTTTACTCTGCTTGATGTGACAAGACCGAGTTCTATAGAGAACACAGGAGACTCCGCAACACCTGCTCCTTAGCGATTTATTATCCTTATTACACATGGGTTAGAGCGCTCCGCTCTGACCGAAGGGTCGGAGGATTGAATCCACCCAAGGGTCATTGGTTGGCATCAGGAAGGGCATCCGGTCATAAAATGGTACACGCTCCAATCCAAAAGTCCTCTACCCAGAGGCAACACCTTAGCCCTTCGGGGATACCTGGGGTGAAAAAAAAAAAAAAAAAAAAAATCGCACCTTAAAATTTATCTTTCACATCACTAACTTGGACAGTTTTAATCAATAACATAAACAGGGATACCAAGGTGTAATGAGCAGAATAAATCGCCAAGGTAGAGGTGTTACGAAATAAAAGTTGGAATAAGCGAGTCTGCTTTACCATGGAGATCACCTCTCCTTGCTGGTATGAGAGAGAGAGAGTCAGAGAGAGAGAGAGAGAGAGCGACGTCCCCTTCATCCTGTCTCCTCCGCTGCTGACATAAAAATGACAATAAAATATTTCCACAAATGTAACATCCATGCCTGTTTCTTTGGTACAGGTGGGTGGGCACAAGCATATTACAACCCTGGCATTGTTTATATATCGCGTGTATACCTGAACAAGGTTATTTATGGCAAAAATAATACTCTTACAGTGGCGTCAAGTTAAAGGACAATACCATCAATCCACGTCGGTCTTAAAAGCAAACTAAACTCAGGTTTCAAGTTTGTAGTAAAATAAGACATCATATTGTCTTAGTAATATGTAAACTATTTAATTCTTAAGTTATTGTCTTTACCACATGGCTACTGGTGTCGTAAATCTGGTAAACTGATCCACCCATAATACACTGTGATCTGGGAACTGTGCCATAGAACATCCTAGGCATTTCTTATTATATACACGTTCCTGTAGCAGTGAATTATAATACGTACAATTGTGTGTTGTATTTTTCACGGTAATATTCACTCTTAGTTCCGCTGTGAAGTGTTTGGTAGCATTGTGCATGGAAATAAAAATAATAAGAGTCAAAGAATCATATACGGAACTAAGGCTTGGAATAATTTATAACTATGGGCCGTGGGTGTTTTGAGAGCTTCAGGGTGATATATATATATATATATATATATATATATATATATATATATATATATATATATATATATATATATAAAGGATCCCAACTAATCTTCTGGATAAACCCAACTAAATAAGTTATCTATAAAAAAAAATAGTATGACAAGTGGTTTGTTTTTCATATTTTGTCACTCTAATATTGACTAATTAATTTATAAAGTGTTTGTTGTTACATGAGTGAAGCTAATCGTATACACGGGCGTTATATACACAGTTTATGTTTAGGACAGTTTATAAATGCATCAAAGGTTTTGGCTGAACTAAATCAGCTGGTTTACCTAATGTGCTGTTAGTGTAGATATGTTTTTTGTTTTAATTACCCTACATAACTACCCAATAAAATGTCTCCTTCCTGCATACACACTTAATGGTAATAGTACAGAGATAAACCAACGTCGGTAAAATAATATTATCATTAAAATAGTAAGTTCCATTGCTTGGTGGTGCTGTAGTAAAGACTGGCAGGTTTTCATACCAAGACGAGAAACATGAGGTATAAGGTTACCTGAGCCTTTCAAATCACTTTACCTGGTATATTCTTGACAGTGAAACTTAGCCTGACATCTGGCCTGTCTTGTCCTACCTTACAAATGTTTTGTTACCACAAAGCAAAAGTCTTTGCCTATCCTCTCCCATTTTCCCTTTCTGCACTACACCCTCCTTTCATACACCACACCAACCACTTCAGACCAACCATGCTTCGAACCTGCTAGTGCTCCACCATTTTCATAAATACTCGAGTTACATTTACCCAACTGATGATCC
Organism: Coenobita brevimanus; assembly: GCF_032717465.1. Classification (NCBI taxonomy): domain Eukaryota; kingdom Metazoa; phylum Arthropoda; class Malacostraca; order Decapoda; family Coenobitidae; genus Coenobita; species Coenobita brevimanus. The sequence continues at coordinate 5,624,243 of NC_137035.1, forward strand.
AGTTAATGTTGTTACATGGCATGTGTTCACTTGGGTTCAGCCAGACAGCCGCATCAATAATAACTGCAGCTTAAACATACATTACCTGACGTAAAGGAAGCAGTCCAACCAAAACCTTGATCCTTTTCCAGCACAGACTGACACACAACAGTTACCACATCATGACTGGATTACGTATTGACCAAGTCTGGATTTTACCACGAGGATAATAAGATAATAAAGGAGATATACCACAGGAAATATAAGAAGTTCAAGTTATATTACCACCGAAAAAATCACTTTATTACAAACCAGGAAGTAAAGCTGTTTTTATTTGCCTTGGAGTGTACCTGGGATGGTACGTTTCCTCCTTGTATTGACGGAACCCGTACTGACGATCAGAAAGAAGGTTGTGGTAGGAAAGATGTCTTAAAATTTTTCTATTGAGAATTGACTCGAAAACTTTTGAAATACTGGACGTTCAAGCTATTGGACGATAGTTGGAGGGCTGGGAGTGGTCACCCTTCTTTGGGACAGGCTGAATGAGGTCAAACTTCCAGCAAGAAGGAAAGGTACAAGTTGACAGACAAAGGCGAAAGAATTTGCCTAGGCAGGGTGTAAGCACAGAAGCACAATTCTTGAGAACAACAGGAGGGACCCCATCAGGCCCATATGCCTTGTTAGTACTGAGGCCAGTGATGGCAGAAAATACATCAGGTGAAGAAAATTTAATGTCAGCCATGAGGAAGTCAGAGGGGGGAAGTGATGGAGGAACAGCACCGGAATCGTCTCTCTCTCTCTCTCTCTCTCTCTCTCTCTCTATATATATATATATATATATATATATATATATATATATATACAGGACCAAAGTAGGACAGGAGTTATAATCAGTGAACTGGAAAGAAATGGATCTGGACAGCCTGTGGAATGCATGTAGTAACTGCTTGGCTAAAAATTCTAAATCGGTCTGTGATGCGGCAAGAGTAACAACAAAGAAGAAAGGTACAGCATGGAGGGATGATGAGGGTAAGAGATCTGTGGAGGAAAAGAGGAAGAAGTGGCTAGAGTGGTTACAGGAGAGGGGTTAAACTGAAATAAGAACTGAATATATTGAGAGCAAGAAGCACGTAATGAGACTAGTGAGAGGAAAAAGGAGGTAAATGATGATCTATCTATCTATCTATTGCCAGACGCCATAATCCCGTAAGGGGTGGCCATTTGATTTTGAGTTATTTGTTTTACGGGGAGGGGCACTAACCCATTACCAACCCATTTGTCGGCATGTAGGGAGCACGTACCGGGTATGGTTTGGTTATATGGTTACCACCCAGCGTTGTAAATGGTTTCTTGGCTTACAGAAAACCATTTGGCTTGTCACTCAATGTAAAGCCACCTGTAAAGGAAAGAAAAGCAATAAGAAGTGGCAGGAAAGATGGGAGAAAGAGGAAGAGAGGAGGGCAGACACAGAAAAAGAATGATAAAGGCTAAGGAATCAGTAGGCAGCACTACATCAGGTGAGTGGATGATGGTCGCCACCACCTACCACTGTATCTAGGAAGAAAAATGAATGGAAATTACTCTAAATATAGGAAGTTATTCTGGAAAGACGTGCGAAAATGTAGAAGTGACAGCAAAGAGAAATGTGAATTTGTGAATGATGTATCTGTACAGTAAGTGGTAGATTATTAACCCGCGAGGATGAAGTAAGAACCAGATGGAAAGTATACTTTGAAAGCCTGATGAATAGGAACAGAGAGTAGAGCCACTGTAAACGTAATTGGTTTTAGGGGTGTGCAGAGAAGTAATACAGTGCCAGGAGACATGACACTTGCACAGGTGAAGAACACTGTGAAGCTGCTGAAAATGGGAAAGCAGCTGGGGTTGATAAGGGGAGTGCAGAGATGATTTAGTTGAAAGAGTGGAATAAAGTGCCTGTTCGAGATATATAAGAAGGGATGGATGAGTGAAACTGTGCCAGCAGGGTGGAAAAAAGGCTGTGCCTGTACCCCTGTACAAAAATAAAGGTGAACGAAGTGAGTGCAAGAATTATCGTGGCACAAGTTTATTGAGTATTGAAAGGTAAGGTATATGGAAGAATTATTACAGAGAAATTAAAAGAAAGATGTCTGAAGTCCTACTAAGTGATGAACAGGGTGGCTTTAGGAGTGGCAAAGGATGTGTGGATCAAATATTTGCGGGAAGACAGATAGTGGAGAAAGCTTGTGAGCATGACTCTGAGGTGTTTATGGCATTCATGTATCAGGAAAAAGCATACGGCAAAGTAGACAGAGAAAAATTTTGGAAGGTTTTGCACATGTACGGTGTGGATGGTAAGCTGCTAGGTGCCGTCAAGAGTTTTTATGATGGTAATGAAGCATGTAAGGGTAAATGGGCATATAAGTGAATGGTTCACAATTGGTGAGGGTGTGCGACAAGCTTGTGTGATGTCCTCATGGTTGCTCAATATAGGTATGGACGGTGTGATGAGAGAAGTAAAAGCACAAGTAATGGAGAGAGGGATGGCGTTGGTAATGAATGGTGATGGATGGAATATCTCAAATATGTTGTATGCTGATGATGCAGTGCTACTTGCAAGTGCCGGACAAGAACTTGGTAGACTAGTGCAGAATTAACTGATGTATGTGAGCATCGCACCTTGAGAGTATGTGTAGAAAAAAAGTAAAGTGATGGTTATTCAGAGAGAAGGTAACTCCTAGTGTGATGTTATAGTGAATGGAGAGAGACTGAAATTGGTGAGGGGACTCAGGTACCTTGGTACAGTGATAGAAAAGAGAGGAAAATGTGCAAAAGAGGTGGAAAGTAGCGTGACACAAGGAAGGAAAGTATAACTGGTGCTAAGAAGGCCTTGATAGGAAACAGAGGCGGGGGGGTTGCAGCTGCATGAGGCTTTCATGAAGGAGTGGTAGTGACAACATTAACACTTGGATTTGAGACTCTGGTGTGGCATGAAAATGAAGAGTCAAGAGTGAGAGCAGTGGAGATGGGACTACTGAAGAATGTATGTGGAGTACAGAGAGTGGATTGAATACGAAATACTTTAATGTGATTCGTGAAAGATGCGGAGTGAGGAAGTCTGTGAACACCAGAATCGAAGAGAGTGCACTGAGACGGTATGGTCATGTGGAGAGAATGGATAACAATAGAGTGGTGAAAAAGGTATATCTGAGCGAATTTGAAGGAGGGAGGAGTCGAGGTAGGCCAAGGAGAAAGTGGAGGGACATGGTGGATATGGTGGATGAGTGTGTGAGGAAGAGGTATGGAAGTTGGTGAGGCAAGGGGACTGACAAAATATCGACCTGGCTGGATGAATGTTGTGAGAAGTGCATGATCAGGGATTTGGCACCCTTTTTTAACGTGACAGCGTCCGGACTGACCCTGTCGGATACGTCTATGTAATGCTAGAGAAAATGGTGAATGTTTTTTTGCGTATCAGATAGAGCCAGGATTCCGGGGGCTTGAATGATGGTGAATGGAAACGTGGCCCATTGAACTGGGCAAACTTTGGCTGTCTGGATGTTACTACTCCTCATCCTCCTCTGGGGTGGGAAAGGAGATTCTGATTCTGATGATGATGATATCAAGGCCGTTAACCAGGACTTGAAAACAGACGAGGCGAACACAGCCTTACTAGGGGGGTCCGGGGGCATGCTCCTCCGGAAAATTTTTTTTAGCCCTAGCACCAAATAATGCAACTGCAGGTGAATCTGAACAGATTTGAATTAAGTAACTTGGAAAATTTCAAAAATGTTGCTACAGTTGTATGTTTTTATTAATGCCACCTTTAGGGGTTGGGTGTACTGCATTCAGTTATATAAATGTGTTCTGCAATACGGGATTTTCATACATGCTAGAATGGATTATTAGCATCATGTTAAACAGTAATGAAGCAAGTGTTGGATGCTGCATTGTACTGACTACAGAAGCTCAATTAAATTTTACTCTGATGATACTGAAGACTAGTTGGTCCGTCTCACCTTTAACATAACTGATTTGTTTCTACAGACAATCATTATGTAATTAGTGGTAATCATGAAGCACTGCGGGTTGAGGATGACAGGGATCAGTTTAAAGTTATGAACGCGATCAGAACAAGTCCCTGGACTTTGGGGTGGGGGTGGCTTGAGCAGGCTGTTAAACGAGGGGAGGGGGAGAGGAGATGCCAGACGAGGCGGCTGCCTGGTCTGCCTCAAAGTGGTTACGGGCATGTAATACACACACACACACACACACACACACACACACACATATATATATATATATATATATATATATATATATATATATATATATATATATATATATATATATATATATATTTATTTATTTATTTATTTATACATCATAAAGTTTATTCTTGCAATTTTCAGGGAATTCCCTTAGGCTTCAGAAAGCTCTCTGGTCTTGAAGGGTTTACTGAAGGCTCATTGTTCAACAGCTTCAGGAAAAATATATATAGGAATGAAATGGGAACTACTTTGTTTTTGTTGATTTGGAGAAGGCCTTTGACAGAGTCCCTAGAGAGGTGGTGAAGTGGGCAATAAGAAAGATTGAGATCGAGGAGAGTCTGGTTAGGGTGATTATGGCCACGTATGTTGGTGATCGCACCCGGGCAAAAGTGAATGGAGATTTGAGTGATGAGTTTTCCGTGGATGCTGGTGTGCATCAGGGGTCAGTTCTGAGTCCCTTGTTGTTTATCATGGTACTTGAAGCCCTCTCATGTGACTTCAGAAGTGGACTCCCGTGGGAGATGTTGTATGCTCATGATTTGGTTTTGACTGCAGAGAATGAATGGGAGGCGGAGGAAAGGTTTCGAAAGTGGAGAGGTGGTATGGGGTAGAAGGGCTTAAGAGTAAATGCAGATAAAACAAGTGATGATATCTAGGGTTGGTGGAGGCACTGTCAAAGAAGAGGGAGAGTGGCCATATGCAGTTTGCCACAAGGCCATGGGAAGTAATTTCATCTTGTGCAGTGTTTGTGGTAAGTGGGTGCATAAGGTAGACTGCGAGATAATGCTGATTTTAAATGTACGGTGTGTTGGGGAGAGCAGGTGGAGATTGTCAGGCGTAAAAGGACTGAATCTGTTTAAAATGCCAGCCGCCGGACCTCCCACCTCGCCACCCCCCACCCCACCACCAGGCCGCTACCACACCACCACCCCAGGAGGACACAACAGTGGGGCTAGTGACCCAGGTCAAGAGGGTCACCGGGACACTACTGTCCTGAGCCCCTGTTCCCCGCAACTGCCCCAACACCATTTTTTTTTTTTTTTTTAATGCGAGGAAGAAGGAACCAAAGGCCATGAGCCCGCAGTAACAGTTCCCTCCAAGAGAAAAACAAAATACAATAGAGAGCCAAATTCAAGATCCGATCATTTTGAGATGCCTGGACACACTGCGTCTGAAAGACTGGAGATCATAGGCAGCAGGAAATACAGACAGAGGGAGACAGTTCCAGAGTTGACCTGTTGCATAAATGAAAGACTGGGAGTAACGGTTAACTCTTGCATTAGAGAGTTGGACAGAAAAGGAATGAGAGTTTGCTGCCAGACGGGTGCTACGCGCCCGTCGTAGAGGTGGAGGAATGCAAGCAGACAGTTCAGAGGAGCAGCGACCATTAAAGTAGCGATAGAAAAGAGATAAAGATGCAACAGTGTGGCGAAGAGACAGAGGCTGAAGGGAGTCAGTAAGAGGAGGAGAGTTAATGAGACGAAAAGCCTTTGACTCCACCCTATTGAGAAGAGCTGTATGTGGGGAGCCTCCCCACACATGAGAGTTGTACTCCACACAGGGGCGGATAAAACCCCTGTATAGAGTCAACAATTGTGCAGGGGTAAAGAAAGAGCAGAGTCGGCTTAGCACACCCAATCTCTTGGAAGCAGATTTTACAAGAGATGTAATATGATCTTTCCAAGATAAGTCCCGAGTAAATGAAACCCCAAGCATGTTCAAGGATGATGCAGGATTAAGCTGAATGTTATTAACCCGCCCCATCCCGACGTTTTCTGGGCAGTGGTACGCCCCAGTCCCGACATTTTTGGACCTTTTTTTTTTTTGGCTCAAACATCCGCTTTTGGTGAGAAACAAGGAAAATTCATAGAGAAATCGCTCACTTGAGGTTTAAAATACTCGATCCAGGTACGAGTTCCTCCTTACCTGACTGGGTTTTCTAACAGGCTGGCACCAAAGAAAACGAATTCTATGGGAGGTTAACTATTTTATCCACTCATAAACAGTATTTATTTATTTACTTAGTATGAATTTATATGTAGTACAAGAGTATATTGGTTTTCAAACAGTAATATAGGCATTATAAGCATTTTTTCACTCACTAACTCATCACCATTCATGATCTTTTTTTCCCACCTTACCTGGTCATCATTTCTGACTGTTTCTTCCTCTAATGCTATGTAAACTTTGTCCTCCACATTGTCATCGATTGAGGAATCACTCTAGGCCTGAATGTCTTTATTGGCCAGGTCACTGGTAACAGGTGAATTGCCGAGACAATGGCGTGCAGGGGGGGGGAGAGGTTATGTGGTGTAAGGCATTGTCCCTGCTTGGCATCTTGTAGAGGAATAGAGGAAGGTGTCCCGTGTATAAATGCCAAAAATCACTCGCGAAATCACTCGCGAAAATTGAAAATTGTGCAAATTATGCAACTTGAAATGTTGCCGCGTTAATTCACGTCGCTGGGACATTAGTGCACATCATGTGTGGACGTTAATTCACGTCGCCGGGACGGCGTGGGTTAAACATTAGTGGGTATACCTGTGGAAGATTTTGTCGGGTTGATAGGTGTAAGAACTGAGTCTTAGATGCATTAAAAACAACAAGATTATTTTTACCCCGGTCAGAGATATGAGCCAAGTCAGACATTAGGTGTGCCATAGCCTCATCCCTTGATTGTTGAAGTAACTGTTGAGATGGGCATTGCGGGAACCGAATGGAAAGGTGAAGGGTGGAGTCATCAGCGTATGAGTGGATAGGGTTAGATGTACAGCTTAGAAGATCATTGATGAATAAAAGGAAGAGAGTTGGTGATAGGACAGAGCCCTGAGGAACACCACTGTTGATAGATCTAGGAGAAGAACGATGGCCGTCTACAACAGTGGCTATAGAACGACCAGAAAGGAAGCTAGCGATGAAGGCACAAATAGAAGGATAGAAAGCATAGGAGGGCAGTTTGGAAATTAAAGATTTAATCCAGACTCGATCGAAAGCCTTTGAGATGTCAAGTGCAATGGCAAAGCTTTTGCCAAAGTCCCGAAAGGAGGATGACCAGGAGTCTGAAATGTAGGTGAGAAGATCGCCAGTGGAGCGTCCCTGACAGAACCCGTATTGACGATCGGAAAGAAAGTTGTGATAGGAAAGATGCTTTAAAATTTTTCTATTGAGAATTGACTCGAAAACTTTTGAAATACAGGACGTTAAAGCAATTGGACGATAGTTGGAGGGTTGGGAGTGGTCACCCTTCTTTGGGACTGGCTGAATTAGAGCAAACTTCCAGCAAGAAGGAAAGGTACAAGTTGACAGACAAAGGCGAAAGAGTTTGCCTAGGCAGGGTGTAAGCACAGAAGCACAGTTCTTGAGAACAACAGGAGGGACCCCATCAGGCCCATATGCCTTGATAGCATTGAGAACAGTGATGGCAGAAAATACATCAACTGAAGAAATTTTAATGTCAGCCATGAAGAAGTTAGAGGGGGGAAGTGATGGAGGAACAGCACCAGAATTGTCTAAGGTGGAGTTGGAGGAGAAAGTCTGTGCGAAGGTGACCGGAGAAAGTCAACTACCTTGCGGGCGGGACAATCATCGTCAGAATTGGGGTGGGACTGAACCAGATTCAGTCCCAGGTAACACCGTGTTGACGGCTATTGTTACACCCTCAAGGGCAGGAGGCCCAAGTGTAGGAGGCCCAAGGCTACGGCCTAAAGAGTGTACCAGGGTAGAGAGACCCTCGGCTACAGCCTTAGTACACCCCAGAGAGAGAGTTGCCCCAGTGCTTCCCTCTCCTGCTGTTCTATCCTACGGGAGCAACACTGCACCGACGGCCCCTATACGTGGCGGTGAAGGAGCGGCCCCTGTATGCCCTTCAGTTGCTTCTTGTCGGGAAGATCAGCTCCCGGCTATGGCCAAAGTACGTACCAGGGTAGAGAGGCCATTGGCTATCGTACGTGCAGCTTTTCCCTACTATGGGAGCAACACCGCACCGATGGTCCCTATACGTGGCAGGAAGGAGCGGCCCCTGTACGCCCTTCAGTTGCTCCTTGTAAGGCGGGTAGGTTTACAGCCCCGGCCAAAGCACGTACCAGGGTAGAGAGGCCCTTGAAGATAGCATCAGTACGTACCGGAGAGAGTGTGGCCCCTGTGCCCCCTACTCCTGCTTTTCCCTACTACGGGAGCAACACCACGCCGATGGCCCCTATTCGTGGCGGGGAAGGAGCGGCCCCTGTACGCTCTTCACTTGCTCCTTGTACGATGGGTAGGCTCACAGCCACAGCCAAAGTACGTACCAGGGTAAGGCGACCCAAGGCTCCGGCCTCAGGACGTACCGGAGAGGACACGGGCTACGTGAGTCCTTCTCCTGCCTCTTCCCCCTGTGGGAGCCCTTCATCACCACCCGGGAGTGTTAACCCGGAGGTGTCACTAGAGTGATGGCAAGGCCTGATACCAGACCTACCTCCTACGCCTGGGAGATCCTTGTTCCTGCCCGAGGCCCGACAGAGAAGTTACCGCAGCCCAGCCCTGTTGGCGCCTCTCCCCATAGGCACCCGCAGTCCCAGGACCCCCAGGCCAGACCCACAGGCTCCCGACAAGGGCAACCCAGGCTCCCTCACCCCACGGAGCCTGAGACGATAGGCCCGACTCCTCCAGCTGTTCGGCCCCAGTCCCGAGGGCCACCTCTCAGGTCGAGGCCCCCAGACAGAAGGGCCTCCCTGCACCCCACCGACGAGGCTCCGACTCAAGGGCCACCTCTTAGGTCGAGGCCCCCAGACAGGAGGGCCTCCCTGCATCTCACGGACGAGTGTGACCCGGGCAGTGACTCCCCTGTGGGTAGCATATTGCCCTCTGCAGGCCAGGTCCCCCTAGGGTTCTCCCCTCACGCCCCTGTTACGAAGTGAACATTACCCAGGAGATACAGGTAAATAGCGATGCCCCTTGTGCTGAGAACAAACCAGGGGAAATAACAGTGAACAGGGACCGAGTGAAGACCAGTGTAAAACCAGTGACAGTTACTATTAGTCCAAAAGAACTCGGTGCCCGGCAGGATAGAGATTGAACATTAACGTAATTGTATGAGTCCCCCAGTAAAAGAGCTTTCTGTGACTGAATAGAGACTAGGGTGCGCGGGTAAATCAAAAGCATGTGTAATTCACCGGGTCAGTCATGATCACTTGATGGTCGTGATCGTCAGCTTTTACCCTCCCGGAAGGGAGCTGAGAGCTCATATAGTCCGATCTAAGGGCAAGGCTGTGACCTTCACACACTCACACACCCGTCCCCTTGCTCAAGGGGGACAGTAACCACCCACTTCGTCAGTGAAACTTTTCGCAACCTGAGCGAGGCGCGAACTCCCGTCTACCAGATGGCAAGCGAGAACGTTACCACTGCACCAGCGAGCGGTGTAGTGTCGCCGCGATTAAGTGACTGTGTCAAGTGTCGCGATCCGCACCCTGCCTTATTTATAGTAGTATTTCCCCCACGGACTTTTAATCTTGTTTATTCCCTTTGTTGTCGACATAGTGTATATCCTGCCTAAGAGTGACATACGAATATTAACATATCTAATTCAGGACATCAATGTATGTGCATTGTATTGTGTACTAAGCGTGACTGTATCTTGTGGTGTTGAAAGTTAACTGTGTGTCCCTGTCCTCTGTATCTCAAATATCACTCTGTGTTTTATTGTAACGGTTAGAATTAAGGCAATAGATGTGTTAAGGTATACTGCCTGGTTTTTATGTCCTGTTCCTTTGTGGGTGCTTTACTTCTGGTCCGGAAAGAGGACCCCGCTTCAGTCGCTAGTGTTTTTGGGACGAGAAGTCGACCTAAAACCACCAGCATAACACTGGTGGCAAGCGGTGGTTCTGGATCCGAGTAAAAGCACGGAGGAACGATAAAAGGAAACTTGCACAATGGCAGCCAAACCTCTCATTCAGTTGCCGAAATTCAACCGGGACCAATGTGACACTGAAGTGTATTTAGATATGGTCAAACCCCTCTTAGACATAGGGTTCGACTCGGACAAAGAAAAGATTGCAGTCACATTGCCTAACCTGGGTAAAATAATCGCCACTGTCGCACCAAAAATCGTCTCAGAACTGACATGGGACCAATTCTCACAAATTGTGAGACAGGCTTTCATGCCTTCCATAGGCAGAGTTGTCGATCTCTCTCAACTCAACGCCCTCACCTATGACGGTAACCTAGACGACACATTCGTCCAGGCTCGGTGCCTCATCAGCGCCGCTTATCCTGAGGCAACCACAAATACTCGGGATATACGCACATTCAATGCCCTGCTGAGGATTCTCCCTAGCACTGTCAGGGAGCATTTCTCCATCTATGATCCCTCAGGGAACATGGACCAGGACCTGGAACTCGTCAGACATCTCCTCGCCACCCGTCCCATACCACAACCACTGCACGCGGTGACAAGATTCCCCACAAACCAGAACCCCCCACCAAAACCAAAACCGCCGCCTCACCAGTCACCCACGGAGCCGCCTTCTACTACACCCAGGGCTTACCCGCAGAAGAAACGCCCCAACCCCAGGGATCAAGGCAACCTCATCACGATATATCCTCGGGAGTTTACGGCTTGCAGTCGCATCTCCCCCCTGCACAACATAAGAGAGCAGCTCAAGGCAAGCAGGAGCAGGAATTTTAACCAAGGGCGTAAGAAAGTCTCCTCCTTGGATGACAACGCCCCAGAAGACAACGCGCCGCCACTAGCCTACCCAGGACTGGATGACGAGGAACTCGACGACCACGCCCAACCTCAGCAGACGGATTTTTAGGCCCACTCCTGCACCTCCCCACGGTGGCGGGGGCCACCTCACACAGCTACAGACCCCCAGTCAACAACAAAATTTGGCTGAACGGGGTCAAGGAACGACTACTGGTAGATACAGGAGCAGCCACACCTACTCCCGCCACACCTCTGCCTTCGGCCCTCTTCTCCCCACCCCAGCCAACCTCGTAGACGCGGGGGATGGCCCCCTACCCATCCGTGGGGAAACACGGGCCCTTCAAATCAACACTCACCGACGAGTATCCATCAACCACCCATTCATCATATTTGATTCCACCTGTAATCAATATGATGGATATCTTGGGCTGGACCTCCTCCAAAAACTCCACGCGACCATTGACTGTCATCAGCGACGCCACTTCAGTCCAGCCCGCCCCAACCAAGCATCAATCAACCTGGAAAAAAAAAATCTGGAAGAAAAAAGAGCAACACCACCTCCCCCACACCACCCAGACACACACACTCACCGGACACTCACCTGCCCCAACCCACCTGTACATATGACCCCAACCCAACCTCACTCAACGCCTCACTTCATCCCCCTCCATCCCCACCCCCCACTCCACGTCTTCTGGACCCCTTCCCATCTTTTCCTGCCACTATCGCTTCCACAATCACCATTCCACCCCACCACAAAGCTTGGGTAAAACTTAACAGACCCTCAGGTACCTCCGTCCTTTTTTTACCATCCATACCCACCGGACCACTCTCCTCCTGTTTAGTGTCACCCACCTTCCTTCCCCCACATGCCCATGAGATCCGTATCGCAAACCTCGCCACAACACCACTAACTCTACCACGAGGACTCATCATTGGCGACACGAAAGAAACCGAACCATGCCAAGCACCACCCCCTGATCATCCCACTCTCCCCGACTTACCATCATATCTATCCCCTTCCCAAACCAACAGCCTCCGACAACTCCTCCTGGACTTTCAGGACCTATTCTCCTCCAGCCCAACAGACCTTGGCCACACTACTTATCTCAGCCACGAGATACACACGACCGGACCTCCCATTCGCCAACCATCACGACGAAAAAATCCGAAACAACAGGCAGAAGAAGACCGGCAGGTCCAGGATATGCTTGATACCGGTGTTATCTCCAACTCCACTAGCCCGTGGTCCTCACCTGTTGTACTCGTGCGAAAGAAAAACGGGACCATGCGCTTTTGCATCGATTACCGCAGAGTCAACGACGTTACTATCAAAGATGCTATGCCCCTACCCAGGATTGACGACTCGCTTGACTCCCTGCACGGATCGACTTGGTTCTCTACCCTAGATCTGTAATCAGGCTATTGGCAAGTCCCTGTCCACCCAGATGACAAGCACAAGACCGCCTTCTCAACATTGAACGGGAAGCATTACGAATTCAATGTTCTTCCCTTTGGACTCTGCAATGCCCCCGCCACATTTTCCCGCCTAATGGAGTCTGTTCTGAGCGGGCTAACCTGGGAGACTTGTTTGGCGTACCTAGACGACGTCATCATTTTCAGTCACACCTGGGCCGACCACCTCCACCGCCCCAAACAGGTTTTCCAACGTATATGCCAGGCCGGGCTCAAACTGAAACCAACAAAGTGCATTTTGGCCGAAAGATCAGTCTCCTTCCTTGGACACCTAATTAACGCTGAAGGCATCTCCCCAGACCCAGACAACTACGTGCGATCGCCGACATCCCCCTACCTCGCGACGTACAGGAAACTAGAGCCTTCCTAGGCCTAACTTCATACTACAGGCGGTTCATAAAAGGATTTGCAGACATCGCCAAACCCCTACACGACCTAACAAAAAAAGGTGAACCATTCATATGGACAGAACCAAGGAAAACTGCATTCACCACCCTCAAGTCCAAGCTGACCTCTGCCCCCATCGTCGCTTTCCCAGATTACAACCTCCCATTCCGTCTATATACCGACGTCTCGCCCATTGCCATAGGGGCCGTCCTTGCCCAAGTGCAAAACGGCCGCAAGCATATCATCGCCTGTGCCAGCTGCACCTTAAACCCTGCAGAAAGAAATTACGCAGCCACCAAACGCGAGTGCCTCGGAATCATCTGGTCCCTCTATTACTTCCGTTCCTACATCTCAGGCACCCATGTGATAGTCATTACGGACCACCAATCCCTACAGTGGTTACGCCAGTCAGACACCACCAACGCGCAACTCATACAATGGCGAGAAGCACTCGAGGAGTACGATTTCGAGATCTCATACCGACCAGGCAAGCTCCACACAAATGCCGACGCCCTGTCCCGTCTACCCATCAATGTAATTTCAGCAGAGCCAGACCTGATCCAAATGTGGCACAACAAACAACGCCTTACCTGGATCCCGCCGAACACATTCACCAAACTCCACCCTCACGGCGAGCACCTGTTCGATCCCAACGGACACATCGTTCTAAGCCCTACCACTGCCCACGACACTATGCTGCACCTCCACGCCAACAGCGGCATCCACCTGGGGACTGAGAAACTCCTACAAGTCTTTAGTGACATGTACTGGACACCTAACCCATCTACCATTGCCAAGAACATCATACAATCCTGCCGTGCCTGTGCTTTGGGGAAGGACATCACTCACACACCCGGCCCTTCAGGAAAATTAACAGCGCAGAAACCTTGGCAATTGCTTTCCCTAGACGTCGTCGGCCCCCTCACACCCAAAGCAGGGTACAAATACATTATCACATTCGTGGATGTGTATTCAAAGTTTATCATCGTATGCCCCGCCAAAGATCACAGTGCAGTATCAGTCGCCGACGCCCTCACACGCCATGTCTTTCCTTATTTTGGCATTCCCCAAGCACTGCACTCGGATAATGCCCCAGAATTCACTGGCAAAGTCTGGGAAGAACTGGCGAATATATTTGGATACCATATCTCCCACTCATCCCCCTTCTGGCCCCAAGGTAACAGCATCTGCGAGAGGAGCCATCGCTCCCTCATGAATCAGGTCCCCACACGCATTATGCAAACAGGGAACGACGATTGGCCTGCCCACGTCAAGATTATCCAATGGGGCCTAAATACATGCCCACAAGAAGACGGGATAACACCACATGAGCGAGTTTTCGGGGAAACCCAGCTCCTCCTACCCCTCCGCCACCACCTCCACCCACCCACCTCGCCCTCCACCACCTCAAACGCCGCCTCCACCACCTACACACCCAACAGGACCTGGCTCCCGACACCAACCACTCCAACCCATACAAACTCGGTCAGTCCGTCGTCGTAGCGCACCTTCCCGCCCCCACCAAGACCTGCCCCCGGTTCAATGGCCCCTTCAAAATTATTCGAGTCCCCAACCCCTACCAAGTAATCATTGACCAACAAAGACAACACCGCACATACCGAAATCGCCACGTGCGACCCTTCCACCCACCCAACAACGACAACCCCCGCACCCGCGCGCCCCACACCTCTTCCCGCACACCTGTCCACACCGAGCCTTCCGAGAATTACCCCCCAGACTCCTACTCCTACTCCTTCTCACCCCCACCCTCCACCTCACCAACGGCCAGCCCACCCCCGAACACACCTGATCCCGACACACCACCACCACCACCTACACCACCACCACCTACACCACCACCACCGCCCAACACTGCCACCTCCTCACAGCCCACAACTCACCTCCCTACCACCTGTCCACCCACCACCTCCCGCACCACACCGCCTCCACCGTCTACATCACCACCACCGCCCAAAGCCACCACCTCCTCACAGCTCACCACTCACCACCCTACCACCTGTACACCCACCACCCCCCTCCTGCATGACCATTCTCATTATATGCGCCACACCGCATCCCCACTCGCCTCCCCCCCTAACGGCCGCACACCCTCACCACCGCCACGTGCACAACCACCCTCACACTCACTACCACCACCACCAGATCAGGACGCCTTTCACGCCCACCCTCCAGGTACACTCCAACACCACCTCCCATTGCACGCCCATCCCACCACCCACCACCAGATCAGGATGCCTTTCACGCCCACCCTCCAGGTACACTCCAACACCACCTCCCATTGCACGCCCATCCCACCACCCACCACCAGATCAGGACGCCTTTCACGCCCACCCTCCAGGTACACTCCAACACCACCTCCCATTGCACGCCCATCCCACCACCCACCACCAGATCAGGACGCCTTTCACGCCCACCCTCCAGGTACACTCCAACACCACCTCCCATTGCACGCCCATCCCACCACCCACCACCACGAACCCCCCCTACCCCAAACACCTCCCCCATAACCCTCCCCCTCCACCAAGCACGATGGAATCCTCCCAAGTCCCAATTCCCCAAGGTACAACGCTCCTCCCACCGACCCATCCCCCATAAAACCACCAATCTCCCGTCACTCTCCAGCATTCAACTTCTATCTCCTCACCATGCACCATTCCCCGAGATGAAAGTCACAAGGGTGCACTGGCTACCCCACAACCACCCACATGCCAGAATCTGAGGGACCCCCCACCTTCTCCGCCTCCTACGCAGGACCCATCCTCCCTCCGGCTCGCTCTCAGCCCCCACGAGGAGCCTAACACCTTCACCTACCACTGGGTCAGCCTCCTACAACACCTCATCCCGGCCCACCAGACATCCACCTCCACGACATACCACCTCCAGTCACGGGGTCGTGACTTTTCCACCACGGAGGGTGGTAAAATGCCCGCTGCCGGACCTCCCACCTCGCCACCCCCCACCCCACCACCGGGCCACTACCACACCACCACCCCAGGAGGACACAACGGTGGGGCTAGTGACCCAGGTCAAGAGGGTCACCGGGACACTACTGTCCTGAGCCCCTGTTCCCTGCAACTGCCCCAACACCAGGTGACCGGAGAAAGTCAACTACCTTGCGGGCGGGACAACCATCGTCAGAATTGGGGTGGGACTGAACCAGATTCAGTCCCAGGTAACACCGTGTTGACGGCTATTGTTACACCCTCAAGGGCAGGAGGCCCAAGGGCAGGAGGCCCAAGGCTACGGCCTAAAGAGTGTACCAGGGTAGAGAGACCCTCGGCTACGGCCTTAGTACACCCCGGAGAGATGGTTGCCCCAGTGCATCCCTCTCCTGCTGTTCTATCCTACGGGAGCAACACTGCGCCGACGGCCCCTATACATGGCGGGGAAGGAGCGGCCCCTGTACGCCCTTCAGTTGCTTCTTGTTGGGAAGATCAGCTCCCAGCTATGGCCAAAGTACGTACCAGGGTAGAGAGGCCATTGGCTAACGTACATGCAGCTTTTCCCTACTACGGGAGCAACACCGCACCGATGGTCCCTATATGTGGCGGGGAAGGAGCGGCCCCTGTACGCCCTTCAGTTGCTCCTTGTAAGGCGGGTAGGTTTACAGCCCCAGCCAATGCACATACCAGGGTAGAGAGGCCCTTGAAGATAGCATCAGTATGTACCGGAGAGAGTGTGGCCCCTGTGCCCCCTACTCCTGCTTTTCCCTACTACGGGAGCAACACCGCGTCGATGGCCCCTACACGTGGCGGGAAAGGAGCGGCCCCTGTACGCCCTTCACTTGCTCCTTGTACGACGGGTAGGCTCACGGCCACAGCCAAAGTATGTACCAGGGTAAGGCGACCCAAGGCTCCGGCCTCAGGACGTACTGGAGAGGACACGGGCTACGTGAGTCCTTCTCCTGCCTCTTCCCCCCGTGGGAGCCCTTCATCACCACCCGGGAGTGTTGACCCGGAGGTGTCACTAGAATGGTGGCAAGGCCCGATACTGGACCTACCTCCTATGCCTGGGAGATCCTAGTTCCTGCCCGAGACCCGACGGAGAAGTTGCCGCAGCCCAGCCCTGTTGGCGCCTCTCCTCATAGGCGCCCGCAGTCCCAGGACCCCCAGGCCAGACCCACAGGCTCCCGACAAGGGCAACCCAGGCTCCCTCACCCCACAGAGCCTGAGACGACAGGCCCGACTCCTCCAGCTGTTCGGCCCCAGTCCCGAGGGCCACCTCTCAGGTCGAGGCCCCCAGACAGGAGGGCCTCCCTGCATCTCACCGACGAGTGTGACCCGGGCGGTGACTCCCCTGCGGGTAGTATATTGCCCTCTGCAGGCTGGGTCCCCCTAGGGTTCTCCCCTCACGCCCCTGTTACAGAGTGAACATTACCCAGGAGATACAGGTAAATAGCAACGCCACTTGTGCTGAGAACAAACCAGGGGAAATAACAGTGAACAGGGACCGAGTGAAGACCAGTGTAAAACCAGTGACAGTTACTATTAGTCCAAAAGAACTCAGTGCCCGGCAGGACAGAGAATGAACATTAACGTAATTGTATGAGTCCCCCAGTAAAAGAACTTTCTGTGACTGAATAGAGACTAGGGTACGCGGGTAAATCAAAATCGTATGTGTAAGTGTCGCCGCGACTAAGTGACTGTGTCAAGTGTCGCGATCCGCACCCTGCCTTATTTATAGTAGTATTTCCCCCACGGACTTTTAATCTTGTTTATTCCCTTTGTTGCCGACGTAGTGTATATCCTGCCTAAGAGTGACATACGGATATTAACATATATAATTCAGGACATCAATGTATGTGCATTGTATTGTGTACTAAGCGTGACTGTATCTTGTGGTGTTGAAGGTTAACTCTGTGTCCCTCTCCCCTGTCTCTCAAATATCACTCTGTGTTTTATTGTAACGGTTAGAATTAAGGCAATAGATGTGTTAAGGTATACTGCCTGGTTTTTATGTCCTGTTCCTTTGTGGGTGCTTTACTTCCGGTCCGGAAAGAGGACCCCGCTTCAGTCGCTAGTGTTTTTGGGACGAGAAGTCGACCTAAAAACACCAGCATAACACTGCTGGTGAGTCTGTTGAGTGTGTGATGAGTTTTGTTATTTAGAGACATGTTATGTGCTGGAGTGGGGCTGGACCTAGCTCTGTGGCTAGGGTGAGGAGTGGTTGGAAGAAGTTCAGGGAGCTGTTACCTCTCCTGACACTGAAAGGGCTCTCCCTACTTCTAAGGGATCTTCGTATGCAGCATGTGTTAGGAGTGTAATGCTGTAGGGTAGTGAGACCTGGGTAGTAAAGGACGAGGATATATGCAGGTTCAAACGTACAGAAATGACAATGATTAGTGGATGTGCAGTGCGTCCCTGAGTGTAAGGGCGGGGGGGGGGGGCTGGGTTTACGATGGAAGAGTTGAGATGTAGGATGGGAGTGGAGTGTGTTGGTGTTTTGATGAGAAGAGGTAGTTTGAATTGGTTTGGGCATGTGAGAAGCGTTAATGTTATGGGTGGGGTTGCGAAGGGTAGATTAAAAAATACCTGGGACGAGTCAGAGTTAAGGGACTTGTTATGCCGAGTGTTTTTAGGCCGACTCCTCGTACTAAAAACACTAGCTACTGAGCGGGGTCCTCTTTCCGGACCGGAAGTAATGCACTAACAAAGGAACAGGACATAAAAACTAGGCAGTCCACCTTTAACACATCTATTACCTTAATTCTAACACCTTGACAATATTATATAGAATGATATTATGGGCAGAGGATACAGATATACAAAGTTACGTTAGTACAGCACGGGATGTTCACACACACACTATAATTATACTTTACAATAGGTTAAGAGTCCATAAGTGAATGAGACTAACTTGCATTAAAGTCCAAAAGGTCTTAGTGTGCTGGGGCAATCAAGATGTCTGGGCTTGATGAGCCGGGGAGGGATTATTACTATAAAAGAACAAAGGGAGTAGAGCACTATAATTCACTGTTTGGGCTCGGCGCGGCAACTCTCGCCCGCGCGTACACTGACAAGGGGGGGGGGACTACTCTAGACTGGACTTGGGAATAGCACTAGTTGTACGAGCCCAGAACTTATAGTCTTTTCCAGGGGAAGGTATTTACGGACACTTTTTGGTGTAATCCCGCTGGTTCACTCTGTCACTGGATCACTATCTCTGTCTCACTACAGGAAAGGAAAAGTCACTATTCTTGCCCGAGTTTCTGGGGCGATATCACTTTGTCACTATAAGGTGTAGGTCCTCACTCTGGTCACGGTGCAGGGAGATCCTCTTGCCTGGGGTCTCGACCTGTTGTAGGCCCTCCTCTGGTCACGGTGCAGGGAGACCCTCTTGCCTGGGGTCTCGACCTGTTGTAGGCCCTCCTCTGGTCACGGTGCAGGGAGACCCTCTTGCCTGGGGTCTCGACCTGTTTTAGGCCCTCCTCTGGTCACGGTGAAGGGAGGCCTGCCTATGTTGGCCCTAGGGACTGGGGCCAAACAGTTGTAGCAGACGGGCCTGACGTCGTAGGGTCTGCGGCAGGGGGAGGTCGGCGTCGACGGGTTGCTGGGCTCGCCTGAGGGTCCGAGAGCTGCGGAGGTCTGCTGGGGGACGCGCCGTCAGGTGTGGGCTGCGGCCCCGTCTCCTGCTGGTACCTGGGGAAAACAAGAATTTCCCAGGGGTGGGAGGTAGGTCCCGACTGGGACCGGGCCTCTGTTCAGGTGACACTTTCGGGGCAACTCTCCCGGGTGGTGTCCAGCTACTCCTGCAGGAGTTAGCTGACTTTAGAGGACACACGGAGGCCGTGGTCTCTCTTGCACTTATGGAGGGTAGCACAGAGGCGACTCTCTCTCTTGTTTTCACAACTGCCGTGGCACCAGGTTGATCGGTCCTGGGACCCACTTGTGGCTTGGTGTGAGGGTCTCTTACCCTTGGAGTGGCTAGGGGTGTGAGCCCCGTACAATCCACTATTGGGCCTCCTGCTCTATTTGTTATAGAGGGTTCTCCTCCCTCGTCAAAGGACCTCCTGTCCTGGTTGTGGCAGAGGGTATTACGCCCTCATGGCTCACGGTGGCAGAGGATACAAGCCCCTCGTGGCTCACCAGGGTTGTTGCGGCAGAGGATGGTACTTCCCCGTGGCTCGCGGTGGCAGTAGGTGTAAACACCTCGTGGCTCACCTAGGGACCTCCTGTCCCGTTGGGGTGAAGCTGTGGTCGTCACCACAAAACTACGAGGGACTGATGTTCTATCAGTCCCACCCCACTGCTGTCGAGGGTTAACCCACCATGTAACTTGTTGCGGGTCTAGGCTCACCTGGTGTTGAGGTAGTTGCGGGAAGAAGGGGCCCAGGTCATTGGTGGTTTGATGACCCTCTTGTCCCGGGTCACTAACCTGACCGTTATCTCCTCCTCGGGTGGTGAGGTGGTGATGGCCCGGTGGTGGTGTGGGGGGTGGCGGGGCGGAAGGTCCGGTCGCGGGCATTTTACCACCGTCGTTCGTGAAAAAGTCACGACCCCGTGACTGCAGGTGGTAGGTGATGGTGGTTGGTGTCATGTTGACTGGGGTGAGGTGCTGCAGGAGGTTGATCCAGTGGCTGGTCATTCTGGTCGGTTCGTGGGCTGGGTTGATTAACAGCCGGATGGAGGATGGGTGGTTTGTGCGGCGTAGGCGGCGAAGAAGCTGGGGCGTCTGTCGGATTCTGATGGGCGGCTGGCCGTGAGATAGCCACTGGACGCAGGTGATTTTCATGCTGGTGGTTGGAGCTTGGTGGGGCGGCTGTAGCTGAATGCTGGCTAGGGTTGGCGGGTCGGTGCTTTTATGGGGGATGGGTCGGTGGGTAGGGGATTTGACTTTGGGGAATTGGGACTTGGGGTTTTTCCATCGTACTTGGTGGAGAGGGAGAGTGATGGGGGAGGTGTTTGGGGTAGGGGGTCTTTGTGGTGGTGTATGGTGGGTTGGCTGGTTACCGTGGGGTGGTGTAGGTGTATATCTGGGTGGTGGGCATGAAAGGCGGCCTGATCTAGTAGTGGTGGTGGTAAGGGTGGGTGTGGGTGGTGAGGGTGGCTGAGCACGTGGTGGTGGTGAGGGTGTACGGGTGTTGGGAGGTGAGGTGGGTGGCCTGGTTGTGTGGCGGGTATAGTGAGCATGGTCGCTGGGTAGGGCGGGCGCGTTTGCTTGGGTGGTTCTGGGCGTGGTGCGGGAGCAGGTGGGCGAAGGTGGAGGAGTATGATTTGAGGAGGTAGTGGTTTTGGTTGATGGAGAGGCAGGGGATGGAGGAGGTGTGGTGTGAGGGGTGGTGCGAGAATGGGTGGAGGAGTGTGGTGTGGGCGTTGTTGAGTATGTGGTGGTGCCGGGTGGTGGTGGTGGTGTAGGCGGCGGCTGGGGTGAGTCAGGATCCGGGGTGGTGTGGTTGTAGGTGAGGTGCTGGGTGGGGGTGGTGGTGAGGGCGGTGGTTGAGGTGGGTCAAGGTCTGGGGTGGTGGGGGGTGGTGAGGTGGTAGGTGAGGTACTGGGTGGGGGTGAGAAGTAGTAGGCGTGTGAATGTCGGGGGTAATTCCCGGAAGCGTTGTCATGGCCAGGTGGTCGGGCAGAGGTGCTGGGCGTGTTGTTATTGTTGAGTGGGTGAAAGGGTCGCACGTGGCGGTTGCGATACGTGCGCTGCTGGCCGTGTTGATTGATGATGACTTGATACGGGTTGGGGACTTGAGTTATGGTGAAGGGTCCGATGAATCGTGGTGCAATTTTGTTAGGGGTAGGGAGTTGGGCGACGACGACGGATTGGCCTGTTTTGTAGGGGTTGGTGTGGTTGGTATCGGGTGTAAGGTCTTGTTGTGCTTGTAGGTGGTGGAGGCGGCGTTTGAGATGGTGGAGAGGGTCGGTGGGGGAGGGTGGGGAGGGTGGCTGGAGGTGGTGGCGGAGCGGGAGGAGGAGCGGGGTTTCCCCGAATATTCGCTCATGTGGTGTTATGCCGTCTTCTCGCGGGCATGTGTTCAAGCCCCATTGAACTATTTTGACGTGGGCAGGCCAGTCTTCATTTCCTGTTTGTGTGATGCGAGTGCGGACTTGATTGAGGAGGGACCGATGGCTTCTTTCACAGATGCTGTTGCCTTGTGGCCAGTAGGGGGATGAGTGGGAGATGTGGAATCCGAATATTTTAGCTAATTCCTGCCAAACCTTTCCGGTGAATTCTGGTGCATTGTCGGAGTGCAATGCCTGGGGAATGCCAAAGTATGGAAACACGTGGCGAGTCAGAGCATCAGCGACAGATACTGCACTGTGGTCTTTAGCAGGACAAGCTATGATGAATTTTGAGTAGACGTCCACGAAGGTGATTATATATTTATATCCTGCCTTAGGGGTGAGTGGTCCGACGACGTCAAGGGATAGCAGTTGCCAGGGTTTTGCGGCCGTTAGTTTTCCGGATGGGCCTGGTGTGCGGGTGATATCCTTTCCTAACGCACAGGCTCGGCAGGATTTCACGATGGTTTTGGCGATGGTGGTGGGGTTCGGTGTCCAGTATATGTCGTTGAACACTTGGGTGAGTTTCTTGGTGCCCAAGTGGATTCCGTTGTCGGCATGGAGGTGGAGCATGGTGTCATGGGCGGCTGTGGGGCTCAGGATTATGTGGCCGTTAGGGTCAAACAAGTGTTCGCCATGCAGATGGAGCTTTCTGAAAATATTTGGCGGAATCCAGGTAGGGCGTTGGTTGTCTTGCCACATCTTAATCAGGTCGGGTTCTGGTGAGATGGCATTGATGGGTAGTCTTGATAGGGCGTCGGCGTTCGTGTGGAGTTTGCCTGGACGATACGATATTTCAAAATCGTATTCTTCTAAGGTTTCGCGCCATCTAGTGAGCTGGGCGTTCGTGGTGTTGGACTGGTGCAACCATTGTAGGGATTGGTGATCCGTGATGATGATCACATGGGTGCCTGATATGTATGAGCGGAAGTACTCAAGTGACCATATTATCCCTAGGCATTCACGTTTGGTGGCCGCGTAATTCTTTTCCGCCGAGTTGAGGGTGCGGCTGGCACAGGCGATGATGTGTTCGCGGCCGTCCTGTACTTGTGCAAGGACTGCCCCTATTGCGTGGAGTGAGACGTCTGTGTACAGGCGGAATGGTAGGTTGTAGTCCGGGAAGGCGACGACTGGGGCGGAGGTGAGTCTGGCTTTGAGGGTGGTGAATGCGATGTGTCGGGGTTCAGTCCAGGCGAACGGTTCTCCCTTTTTTGTAAGATCGTGAAAGGGTTTTGCAATGTTCGTGAAGCCTTTCACGAAGCGCCGATAATAGGAGGTTAGTCCTAGAAAGGCCCTGGTTTCGTGCACGTCGCGGGGTGGTGGAATGTTGGCGATTGCACGTAGCTTATCGGGGTCGGGGGAGATGCCTTCTGCGTTGATCAGGTGTCCGAGAAAGGAGACTGATCTTTCAGCTAGCACACATTTGGTTGGTTTTAGCTTCAATCCGGCCTGTCGTATGCAGTGGAATACCTGTTTGAGGCGGTGGAGATGGTCGGCCCAGGTATGGCTGAAAACAATTACGTCATCCAGGTAGGCTAAGCAGGTTTCCCAGGTGAGTCCGCTTAGCACAGATTCCATCAGGCGGAAGAATGTCGCAGGGGCGTTGCAGAGTCCGAAGGGAAGGACGTTGAATTCGTAGTGCTTCCCGTTTGATGTAGAAAAGGCGGTTTTGTGTTTGTCGTCAGGGTGAACAGGAACCTGCCAATAGCCTGATTGCAGGTCTAAGGTAGAGAACCAGGTGGATCCATGTAGTGAATCTAGGGAGTCGTCGATCCTGGATAGTGGCATAGCGTCTTTGATGGTAACGTCATTTACTTTGCGGTAATCGACGCAAAACCGCATGGTTCCGTCCTTTTTTCGCACAAGTACTACAGGTGATGACCATGGGCTGGTGGAGTTTGATATGACACTGGCATCTAGCATTTCTTGAACCTGCCGGTCTTCTTCTGCCCGTTGTTTAGGATTTTTTCTGCGAGATGGTTGGCGAATGGGAGGTCCTGTAGTGTGAATTTCGTGGCTTAGGTAGGTGGTATGGCCGAAATCAGTGGGGCCGACGGAGAATAAGTCTTGGAAGTCCAGGAGTAGTTGGTGGAGGCTGTTTGACTGGGCAGGGGAGAGATGTGGTGGTATGTTGGGGAGGGTGGGGTGATTGGGGGGTGGTGTTGAACATGGTTCTGCCTCTTCTGTGTCGCCGATGATGAGGCCTCTGGGCAGGGTTAAAGGTGTTGTGGCGAGATTGGCAATACGTATCTGGTGGGCGTTGGGAAGGAGGAAAGTGGGGGAGACTAGGCAGGATGCTAGGGGTCCGGTGGGGATGGATGGTGAAAAAAGGACTGATGTACTTGAGGGTCTGGTGAGTGTAACCCATGCTTAATGGTGGGGTGGAATGGTAACGGTAGAGGCAATAGTGGCAGGGAATGAGGGATTTTGTGATGGCAAGGGTGGAGTGGGGGGTGGTGGTGGGAGGGAATTTACTGAGGCATTTGGGGAGTGTAGGCTTGGGTTACATGTACAGGTGGGCTGGAGAGGGAGCGTGTGGTGGTGTGTTGTGTGTGGGTGGTGGGGGGGTGGTGTCGGTGTTTTTTTTTTTCTTTTTTTTTTTTCTTGTCGGTGAATGCTTGGTTGGGTTGGGCTGGACCGAAGTGGAGGCGACGTTGATAGCAGTCAATGGTCGCGTGGAGTTTCTGAAGCAGGTCCAGGCCAAGGTAACCATCATATTGGCTACAGGAGGAGTCAAAAATAATGAATGGATGGTCGGTGGAGACTCGTTGGTGGGTGGTAGTTTGTAAGGCCCTGGTTTCCCCACGGATGGGTAGGGGGCCATCCCCGGCGTCTACGAGGTTGGCTGAAATGGGGAGAAGTGGGCCGAATGCTGAGATGTGGCGGGAGTAAAAGTGGGAGTAGAGACAAGACCTGGCTGCTCCCGTATCCACCAATAATCTTGTCTTGACCCCGTTCAGCCATATCTTGTTGTAGACTGGGGGTTTGTAGGTATTTGAGGTGGCCCCCGCCACCGTGGGGAGGTGCGGGGGCGGGCCTAAAAATCCATCTGCTGAGGATGGGGGTAGTCGTCGTGCTCGTCTTCTTCCGGTCCTTGGTAGAGCAGTGGTGGTACGTCGTCCTCTTGGGCGTCGTCTTCAAGGGAGGAAACTTTTCTACGGCTTTGTTGGGGGTTCTTTCGCCGATTCGCCTTGAGTTGTTCCCTTATGTCATGAAGGGGGCAGGTGCGGCTGCAAGCCGTGAACTCCCAAGGGTTTATACTGATTAAGTTCCCTTGTTCCCTGGGGTTGTGGCGCTTCCTGTTCGGGTAAGCCCTGGGTACTGTGGGAGGCGGGTCTGCAGGCGTTTGGTGGGGCGTCGGCTTGGGTTTTGGTGGGAGGTTGTGGTTTGTGGGGAACTTTGTCACTGCGTGAAGCGGTTGTGGTGTGGGACGGGCGGCGAGAAGGCGCCTGACGAGCTGCAGGTCTTGATCCATATTTCCTGAGGGATCTTATATGGAGAAATGTTCCCTGACTATGCTCGGGAGGATCCTCAGCAGGGCGTTGAAGGTGTGAGTGTCCCGAGTATTTACTTCAGCTTCGGGATAAGCGGCGGTGACGAGGCGCCGAGTCTGGGTGAAAGTATCATCCAGGTTACCGTCATAGGTGAGGGCGTCGAGTTGTGAGAGTGCGACAACTCTGCCCATGGAAGGCATAAAAGCCTGTTTCACTATCTGAGTGAACTGGTCCCATGACAGTTCTGGGACTATTTTGGGTGCGACATTTGTGATAATTTTTCCCAGATTCGGTAGTGTGACTGCAATTTTCTCCTTATCTGAGTCAAACCCTATGTCTAGAAGGGGTTTGATCATGTCCAAATAAACATCCATGTCACATTGGTCCGGGTTGAATTTTGGTAATTGAATGTGCGGTTTAGCTGCCTTTGTGCAAGGTTTCCTTTTACGTTCCTCCGTGCGTTACTCGGATCCAGAACCACCGCTTGCCACCAGTGTCATGCTGAGTGTTTTTAGGCCGACTCCTCGTACTAAAAACACTAGCTACTGAGCGGGGTCCTCTTTCCGGACCGGAAGTAATGCACTAACAAAGGAACAGGACATAAAAACTAGGCAGTCCACCTTTAACACATCTATTACCTTAATTCTAACACCTTGACAATATTATATAGAATGATATTATGGGCAGAGGATACAGATATACAAAGTTACGTTAGTACAGCACGGGATGTTCACACACACACTATAATTATACTTTACAATAGGTTAAGAGTCCATAAGTGAATGAGACTAACTTGCATTAAAGTCCAAAAGGTCTTAGTGTGCTGGGGCAATCGAGATGTCTGGGCTTGATGAGCCGGGGAGGGATTATTACTATAAAAGAACAAGGGGAGTAGAGCACAATAATTCACTATTTGGGCTCGGCGCGGCAACTCTCGCCCGCGCGTACACTGACAAGGGGGGGGGGGACTACTCTAGACTGGACTTGGGAATAGCACTATAGTAGGACTCGCGCACGTTTGCGGCTGTGGTGTGGTCCGCACCTGTGTACAGTGTTGCCACGTTTTCTATACCGTTATCTCTCTCTCTCTCTCTCTCTCTCTCTCTCCTGGCGGGAAATGTGTGAGCCACTCTGAGTACTTTTGATTCTTTTATAAGTTATTTATAATTGTGCTTTCATCTGTTAATTTGGTTTTGTTATATTTAGTAGTAGATGGAGTGTCAAAGTTACTGTCTGCTGAGAGGTTTGTTACGTTACTGATTCATACACCCCGACGTAGTGGGGTGTGGGTGTAGGTGTGGGTGGGAGTGTGGATGTGGGTTTGTTGGGGTGGTGGTCCAGGGGGGAGGGGAAGTGTGAAGGGGGATTTGACCTGAGACACCCAGGAGGGATTAAGAAGGGAGGGAAGGGGAAGGGGGGGCTGGATTCACCTACCACATGGCGGGAAATGTGAGCCACCCTGAGTACGTTTGATTCTTTTATAAGTTATTTATAATTGTGCTTTCATTTGTTAATTTGGTTTTGTTATATTTAGTGATGCCGACAATGCATTCAATGCATGCCCCTCTCCTGCCTCTCTCTCTCTCTCTCTCTCTCTCTCTCTCTGTAGGGAAGCTATCTGTCAGTGCTGCCACTCACAAGAATTATATGAATTATTTCTTTTACTTTGGATATTGGCATATTTCTTCTTTTTTCAGGCTCATTCTATTATATCCATAACTGTAATATTATTAACCACCCTAAAACTACGCTAAAAAACATTAAAAGTGACTGCTATTTCTTTTAGCAACACTGTACAATATGTATGCCATGTTTCTGTGTTACTGTATAAATATTTTATGCATAATTAGATTACTGTTGATTCATCGATCAAAATACACAAGTGTAAGTTTTATTCATCTGAATTTATCGAATTTGTGATGCCTTGTACATAAATAGCTTCCGTTTCACATCGCAAGTTGAGGAAACGTGGCACCATTGTAAACAGGTGCGAGCCACACCACGGGCGCTTACGGGCGCAAGGCCGACTATAGTTGTACGAGCCCAGAACTTATAGTCTTTTCCAGGGGAAGGTATTTACGGACACTTTTTGGTGTAATCCCGCTGGTTCACTCTGTCACTGGATCACTATCTCTGTCTCACTACAGGAAAGGAAAAGTCACTATTCTTGCCCGAGTTTCTGGGGCGATATCACTTTGTCACTATAAGGTGTAGGTCCTCACTCTGGTCACGGTGCAGGGAGATCCTCTTGCCTGGGGTCTCGACCTGTTGTAGGCCCTCCTCTGGTCACGGTGCAGGGAGACCCTCTTGCCTGGGGTCTCGACCTGTTGTAGACCCTCCTCTGGTCACGGTGCAGGGAGACCCTCTTGCCTGGGGTCTCGACCTGTTGTAGGCCCTCCTCTGGTCACAGTGCAGGGAGACCCTCTTGCCTGGGGTCTCGACCTGTTATAGGCCCTCCTCTGGTCACGGTGAAGGGAGGCCTGCCTATGTTGGCCCTAGGGACTGGGGCCAAACAGTTGTAGCAGACGGGCCTGACATCGTAGGGTCTGCGGCAGGGGGAGGTCGGCGTCGACGGGTTGCTGGGCTCGCCTGGGGGTCCGAGGGCTGCGGAGGTCTGCTGGGGGACGCGCCGTCAGGTGTGGGCTGCGGCCTCGTCTCCTGCTGGTCTCTCCCGGGTGGTGTCCAGCTACTCCTGCAGGAGTTAGCTGACTTTAGAGGACACACGGAGGCCGTGGTCTCTCTTGCACTTATGGTGGGTAGCACAGAGGCAACTCTCTCTCTTGTCTTCACAACTGCCGTGGCACCAGGTTGATCGGTCCTGGGACCCACTTGTGGCTTGGTGTGAGGGTCTCTTACCCTTGGAGTGGCTAGGGGTGTGAGCCCCGTACAATCCACTATTGGGCCTCCTGCCCTATTTGTTATAGAGGGTTCTCCTCCCTCGTCAAAGGACCTCCTGTCCTGGTTGTGGCAGAGGGTATTACGCCCTCGTGGCTCACGGTGGCAGAGGATTCAAGCCCCTCGTGGCTCACCAGGGTTATTGCGGCAGAGGGTGGTACTTCCCCGTGGCTCGTGGTGGCAGTAGGTGTAAACACCTCGTGGCTCACCTAGGGACCTCCTGTCCCTATTTGTTATAGAGGGTTCTCCTCCCTCGTCAAAGGACCTCCTGTCCTGGTTGTGGCAGAGGGTATAACGCCCTCGTGGCTCACGGTGGCAGAGGATACAAGCCCCTCGTGGCTCACCAGGGTTGTTGCGGCAGAGGATGGTACTTCCCCGTGGCTCGCGGTGGCAGTAGGTGTAAACACCTCGTGGCTCACCTAGGGACCTCCTGTCCCGTTGGGGTGAAGCTGTGGTTGTCACCACAAAACTACGAGGGACTGATGTTCTATCAGTCCCACCCCACTGCTGTCGAGGGTTAACCCGCCATGTAACTTGTTGCGGGTCTAGGCTCACCTGGTGTTGAGGTAGTTGCGGGAAGAAGGGGCCCAGGTCAGTGGTGGTTGGATGACCCTCTTGTCCCGGGTCACTAACCTGACCGTTATCTCCTCCTCGGGTGGTGGGGTGGTGGTGGCCAGGTGGTGGTGTGGGGGGTGGCGGGGCGGAAGGTCCGGTCGCGGGCATTTTAGGACTCAATAGGGAAGCTGCCAGACATCGACGAGCACGGAGAACCGCCATTAGGTGACCAAGGCCGACGCATGCAGGCATGTCGGAGCCTTCAAAAACGAAAACAAAAATTACAGATCCGCCTCATTCATACCATTGCTCAGTATGTGATCATTGGCTTATTGATCACTACAACCGTAGGACCTTTTCTTGTTTAATTTATTTTATTTTTATTTTTGCTTGTGATGCTTATTTTCTTATTATATGATCTTTTTCTCAGTCACTACAGTGCTTATTGTTCTTTTTTATTTTTTTCGTACGCATCTCAATAGCAAAATGAGGAAGTGCTGTATCTCTCCCTCACCATCCACTCACTTGATATAATGTTTCCATCAGGTGACTCTGCATGAGTTACAAGTCAAAGATTTACTATATTGATAGGTAACCATATAACCAAATGACAGTGGTGGTCTAGTGGGTCAAGGTAATCCACCTGGGTGGGGCCCATAAGGGATCTAAAGGGTGAATGAGCTGGTCACCTCTGCGTTTAAGCAGGACTGAGTAGCCTAGCCCCAGGACCCAATGCTCCTAATGAGGCAGAAAAATAGATAATGGATGGATGGATATCTGTTCCCACGAGTTCAAAAAGCTAATGCTAAAATGAATGAAAATTGTCTGGAAATAGGAAAAATGAAATAAAAAAAAATACTCCAGTGTGGTAATTAATGTTTTATACTGATAGTTATATCAATGAATCATAACAGTCGACATGTTTTACTTTCCTATACACTAATCTCTCTCTCTCTCTCTCTCTCTCTCTCTCTCACACACACACACACACACACACACACACACACATGGCCTACCAAGTATCTACCTGTCCAAAGGCTTCCATACGGTAATTAACAGAATAATGTCAAGCATAGGCTATTTTCATTAATGATTAATGTAATCCAAAGCATACCACTGCTATATTTTTTGTCAAGACAATAAAATTTTCCCATAAAATCCCAAACCCCAGAGCAGCAGGTTTATTCTGGATATCACCGACCAAATCTCTCTCTCTTCAGGTTATGAAACGAAGGACTTCCAGGCTAGCCGGTGGAAATTAGAAATACCGACTGATCAGTAGGCTGCTAGGTAGGTTACCTTTTTACTGCACTGTATGCTTCTTTACAGTCCCTTTTTAGGTATTAACTACTTTTATTCGGAAAATCATCAGTGACCTTTGTAACTATGAGCCTTTTAAAATTGTTCTAGGTAGCCATTAGGCTCTAACCGAGATAGTTTTGGTTCTAAATGGTGATGGTGTATCAGTGTAGGTTTATGATAATGTTTTATGCTCCTCTGAAACTGAAATAATAATGAAGTAACTCAAGAATCAGTTGCAGATATATAAAGGGTGTTGGAATATCTAAATTGAAGGATCGAATTCTAGACTGAAAATTGTCAAACAGGACCCGCCGGTTTCAGCGTCTATATAAACACACCAACACCGTTTTAGCAGTGTTTTTTCTTCACGTTCAATTAATTATGCCTAAGTGGGAGAATTGCGGCTGTAGAGAAATATCTTTCTTTACTGTATCATAACGTGGGATGCGCTTTTTCTTGTGTTCATTGGAGTTCGAGAGAAATTTGGAGGAAAAAGAGCGAGGGTGTAAATTTCGTGGGTGATAAACAGGTGCAAAGATGGCGGGTGCGGGGGATGACTGGGAACGGGAGAGCAGCTCCCCTTCACCTGTCCAGACCCCAGATAATCAACACGAACTCGAGGCCCGGGCAGCCCTAGAGGAAGAGGTGAGTCTGGTGTATATTTGAGGCCAGGGAAGTAAATCTACATAGCCTGGTAGTCCGTAAGTAGCCCTTGTTATGATGGGCAGTCCTGGGCTTTGTTGACATGATGTGTCCTACTGTATTTACCTCAACTCTTACTTGCTCCACTCTCCGTGTCTTATTTTCAACCCACAGAACAGTTAAATTTCCCCCATACTTAATGGTTTTGTTAAGTAATAGTTGTTAATATTAAAAAATTGGCGTGGGAAACACATGCAAGGCTTTTCATTGCTAGATGAGTTTGATGCTTGGTGGTTACGAGTCAATAAAAATAAT
Organism: Coenobita brevimanus; assembly: GCF_032717465.1. Classification (NCBI taxonomy): domain Eukaryota; kingdom Metazoa; phylum Arthropoda; class Malacostraca; order Decapoda; family Coenobitidae; genus Coenobita; species Coenobita brevimanus. The sequence goes on from NC_137035.1 coordinate 5,655,243, forward strand.
ATTTAAGTTTTCCATACGGTTTTATTGTATATTTAAGGTTGTTATTAAATTATATATGTTAATTGAGAAAGGAAGCCAAGGGAAATAGTATTTTGTCAAAAGAGTGTGAAAGTGTTTATCTGATGTTTGTTGGTTACGAGTCAGGAAGAGGAATACCGGTATTTAAGGTTTTCAATTGATATTCCACTAGGTTTATGAATATTATTAAATTATAAATGTTAATTGAAAGAGGTAGCCACAAGAGATAGTATTTTGCCAATTGAGTGTGAAAGGAATGCTTGTCGGATGATATATACTTGGCGCTTGAGTCAGAAATTTATTTGCTTTATACGTAATTTAATCACTATTATTAAATTATAGATGTTATTATAGAAATATAGCCATAGGCTATATTGCTTACCAAGTTCACAGTGAGAATAGTGTTTGATTATGCTTGGTAGTAATAAGGTACGGTACATACAGCATTTCATCAGACTTTTTATATGGTAGATGGTAATGTAGGATGAAGAATGAGAGGCTGACTAGAAGAGCATGTGAGTGAGGAGGAGGGAGAAACCAAAGATAAGATATACGGTATATAAGGGAGAGTGTGTGTGAGTTGGAGGTGATTGTCTATCTATCTATCTATTGCCAGACACCATAATCCCGTAAAGGGTGGCCATTTGACACTGAGTTAGTTGTTTTACAGGGAGGGGCACCAACCCACTTGTTGACACGTAGGGAGCACGTATGGTTTGGTTATATGGTTACCACCCAGCATTGTAAATGGTTTCTTGGCTTACAAGAAACCATTTGGCTTGTCACTCAATGTAAAGCCACTAGGAAAGAAAAGGAATAAGAAGTGACAGGAAAGATAGAAGAAATAGGAAGAGAGGAGGGCAGGCACAGAAAGAGAATGATACCATGCTGTTACAGTACATAGCAGAGCATTTTATTAAGACAAGATTTACTATTTCATGGCAACCTTATTTATTTATTATTACTGTTATTAGATTTTATTGGTGGTAGGTGGGGGCACTCACCATCCACTCACTCGATGTAGTGCTGCTTTGGGTGTCTACTCTTTCCTCTCATCCTTCCTCCTCTGTCTTTTTTCCTTCACTCTTTCCTCATCCTTCTGCCTGTAGGTGACTTTACACTCCCTCTTCCGTCTTTTTTTCCTTCACTCTTTCCTCTTCCTTCTGCCTACGGGTGGCTTTACACTGAGTGACAAGCCAAATGGTTTCCTGTACACCAAGAAACCATTTACTGCACTGGGTGGTAACCATATAACCAGATTATGGTGCCTGGTGGTTATAGTGGGTAATTAAGGTGCTCCAATTGGATTGAACCTGTGTAGGTTTATATCCAAGGGGTGGTTGGGGTTTATTGCTCACGTAATGCCACTCAGGGATGAGTGAGGCTGGTCACTCTCATCTTAAATATCAGGACCACACTGCCTAGCCCTGGGCTCCTATGCTCCTAATGGGGCAACATAAGATTGGATGATGGATGGATTACCATAGATTTTATGGCCTCACCCCTATTTTTCATTAATTTTTGGTTTAAAAGAAAGATTTCTGTGTGTTCAGATTTTTTTTTCAATGGTCATCTATATCAATACCATATTTTGCCATTTTAAACCCCTCCCTCCCTTGGCGGAAAAAAAATCATTTCTGGCAAAATGATAATTTTAAAAAATGATCGAAACATGAAAACTCATTGGAAAAAGAAAAAAATGCTTACCTGATATTAAAAAATGGCCATACCAAATCCAGGCACCTAACTGGGGGAGGGGGGCTTTACCCCCTAGACCCCTCCTTAACATGAACCATCCAGCCACAAAAGGACCAACAGATTTGTTGCTGATTGATTTCCTTTCTACGTTGCAGTGCCACTAAACCTAACCTTCAAAGCCACTCAAAACTAGGCCAGTCACGTACCTTAGAAAGCCACAGCTGCATTGGTGTGTTCATCTGCATCAAATTTGGCAGGTATAGGGATGTCTGCAGCCTGGCGCACCAAGTTTAACTGCTACAGGAGTAGATATCAATATTTGCATTTCCAGGCTGTTATGATGCACCTTCAGCCGAGTAATATACTGTAGGCTAATCAAAACTAGTGTAAGTTTTTTTTTTTTTTTTTTTAATGCATTGCCTGTCAGATATTTTTGCAGTTTTCAATGTGGACGAGCAGTTAGCTATAATTTATAAGAGTCATATGCGTTGTCAGCTTGAATGTTGCTCGCCCTTGTGGAGTGGATGTGGAGAGGTTGCTTTAAAACAACTAGACAAAATTCAGAACAAAGCTGCTGGAATTATTAATAACCCTTCTATTATAAATAAACTACCTCCCCTACAGGTAAGATGGAATGTTGCCTACAGATATTTTTATGGCAAATGCTCAGACGAAGTTGTGTCCATTGTGCCACCTCTCCATGCCTTCCCTCGTGTTACACAGGCATCAGGTAGCACTCATGACTGGAATGTCACTCAGCCATATTGCAGAACTTCTGCCTATCAGAATTCATTCATTCCCTGAACTTCATCTCCCTGGAACTCGCTTCTCCAGAGTTGTTTTCCTCCAAACTTCAACCTTCAGCTGTTCAAGTACAACTATTACAGATATTATATGAATGGAGGACACTAGTAAACTGGTGTATGGATTTTTTTTTTTTAATTCATTTGTTTTTCATTCCTCTGTTTTGTTATTAAAAAAAAAAAAGTACAGTTAGTTGTCATATTTCAGCTGGAATATTATAATTTCATAACTAACAGGTAGCTCATATGAAGTGCATCTGGAAAGAAGTATATGATCAATACAGTAATATCTGTTGACAGTCTTGTTTGTGAGATGGTGTCAGGATTCTGGGAGCTTGAATAGTGAATGATTGTATGGCCCACGTTACCTTGTCACTTTGCATACAACTGATTAGTTTGCTCTCTGTCGTGTTTTCTCTTTCTTTACCTTCTCGACCATTTCTCGCTCCATCCTTGAGTAGGAAAAGGAGATTAGGATGCTGGTGATGGTTATTAGAGGTAATATTTATTATTATTATTATTATTATTATTATTATTATTGTTAATATTATTATTATTATTGTTAATATTATTACTATTATTATTATATTATTGTGGTAGGTGGGGGTGTTCACCATCCACTCACTCGATGTAGTGCTGCTCTCAGGTGTCTGCCCTTTCCTCTCCTCCGTCCTTCCTTCTTTCCTTCCATCCTCTTCTGTCTTTCTTTCCTTCAGTCTTTCCTTGTCCTTCTGCCTACTGGTAACTTTACATTCTCTTTTCTGTCTTTCCTTCATTCTTTCCTCTTCCTTCTGCCTGTGGGTGACTCTACACTGAGTGACAAGCCAAATGGTTTCCTGTACACCAGAAAACCATTTACTACGCTGGGTGGTAACCATGTAACCAGCTTTTGACGCCTGGTGGTTTAATGGGTAGCAAATTATTGCGTTCCAATCGGATTGAGCCGGTGAAGGTTTATATCCAAGGGGTGATTGGGGTTTATTGCTTGCATAATGCCACTTAGGGATGAGTGAGGCTGGTCACTGTCATCTTTAAATGTCAGGACCAACTGTCTAGACCTAGGTTTCTATGCTCCTCATGGGGCAATGTAGGCTTGGATGATGGATGGATGGATTATTATTATTATTATTGTTATTATTATTAGTATTAGTATTATTATATTCTTTTTCAGCTGAACAACATCCAGAACATCATTCACTTAACGAAGAAACTTATTGACGACCTCAATTCTCGCTTTGCTGGCTTCCAACATCCTCCTTCGCTTTACCTCACAGTAAGTAAAGTTTATGGGACGGTTTAACCCCTGGCATGTGGGTGACATCCTTTTTAATTTATTTATGCCCATCATCATCATCATCATCATCTCCGACACCTTGCTTCTTCCTAGGAATTCCTGGACAGAGGTGGCTGTGACAGTAGTGCTTCCAGGCTACCTTTTCCTTGTACACCTAGCTCTCAAGCATTCATCTTCCTCTTCTTTCTTCTATGTACTGTTCCACTCCCTTCTTCCACACCACATAAAGTCTGCCCCTACCAATACTGCCCTGTCTCATTTTCACACCCTTTCTCTGGCACCTAATCTGTGTGCTGCTAACAGGACACTGCTGGATGGACTCAAGTAGTGGAAATGAGTTATATGAGAGGAACTTTTGGGGAGACAAACAGACAAATGAGGAAGTGAAGAAACATTGTGGTGTTTATACAGATCTGTTAAAAAGTATTAGTACCAGTACTTTTAGATGCTTGGGCCATGTGGAGAGGATGGAGAAATACAGACTGACCAGAAGAGTGTAGGTAAGAGATGGAAAGGGAGGGGAAGACCGAGGATGAGATTGAGGGATGGGGTGGAAGGTTGGATATAGCTTTCATTAAAATGTTCAGCATGTGTGATTTGAAAAGCATTTTAAAGCCATCACGGGCTAAAACGTACAGAAATGGCATTGATTAGGCGGATGTGCAGTGCGTCTTTGAGTGCAAGGTCTGGAGGGGCTAGGTTTATAATAGAAGAGTTGACAGGTAGGATGCGACTGGAGTGTATGGATTTTGTGATGATAAGAGGTAGATTGAGATGGTTTGGGCATGTGGAGAGGATGGGGGATGATAATGGGGTGCTTCTGAAAAGCTCCAGCCTGATAGAGGGCACCACGGACTCTAGTTTAACACATTCCCGTGCTGTTTAAAAAGCCTATTTCTCTTTGTTAAATATCAACACTGTTGTGTGAAACTGTGAATCACAGTAATGTCATATTCCATAATATAAATAATACAGACAGAAACCGTTATTATAACATAGTGTGAATTGTTTTATCATATACAGAAAGGAAATAGCTAATCATCCACTCACTAAATGTAAGGATGCCTTATGGTTTCTACACCAAGTGACAAGCCAAATGGTGTCCTGTACCCAGGAAACCATTTACTATGCAGGGTGGTAACCATATAACTGGGGTTTTTGGCCAGGCTGTGTCCCTCAAGATTCCCCTATCTAAAATCACTTAGTCGTGGCAAATGTTTTGGAGAGCCTCGGAGGGCCCAGTACATGCCCAGAGCCCCAACTAAATGGGCAGATTCGCATGGCCGTGTGGAATGTGAAAGGTGTGAACAAGGAGAGCAAGAGGGTGGAAGTGGTACATGTGTTCAAGAGTGCAAGATATGCCACGATGGCAGTGTATGAAACAAAGATGAAAGGGTGTGAGTGGAGGAATGAGAGAGTGTAAAGTGTGTGAGGTCGGGCATGAATGGGTGAGGAAGATGCAAGGAAGGAGTTACTTTGTTGATGAATGAAGTGTTTGCAGAGTGGATTGAGAAATTACAAATGTAGGAAGGAGTTACTTTGTTGATGAATGAAGTGTTGCAGAGTGGATTGAGGAATTGCAAATGTATTAGGTCGAGATGTATGTATGTCAAGTTCAAGTTTGGGAAGGTAAAAGTGGCTGTGATTGTAGCATATGGACTGTGTGATGACAGGAGTGAGAGAGAGAGAGAGAAAGACAGGTTTTGGGATGAGCTAGACAAAGCAGTGAGAGAAATGCCCAGGAGCTATAAAATGATCATAATGGGCAATATGAATGGAAGAGTAGGTACTGGTCCTGAGGATGACATAATGAGTTGTAATGGAGTGCCAAGAGAAAATGATAATGGGAAGCAACTGAAGAATATGTGTCAGGAAAGGAGGTTTTGCATATGTAACTCATATTTCAAACACAAAGATGCACAAATATACATGGTGTAGAGGGAAGGGGGATCGTGTTGAAAGGGGCCTGATTGATTATGTGCTCGTAGAGAGGTCGATGCTGGGAATGGTTGCTGATATGTGGGCTGTGAGAGGACGATGTGGAGGTCTGTCAGATCATATGATTGTGGTATGCAAAATCAAGCTGAGAGAAGTGAGGTGGACCAGGAGGGAGAGGAGCAGTCAGTGAGAAAGACTGAAAGTCAAGAAGCTGAGGATCAAAGAAATGGCAGATGAATATATGACCAAAGTAGGGGAGGAGTTAGAATCGGTGAATTGGAATGAAATGGATCTGGACAGCCTGTGGAATGCATATGGGAATTGCCTAGTTAGGAATGCTAAAGTGGTGTGTGGTGTGGCAGGAGTAACAACAAAGAAGAAAGGCACAGCATGATGGGATGAAGAGGTTAAGAGAGCATTGGAGGTAAAGAATAAGTGGCTGGAGTGGTTACAGGACATGGGTTAAATTGAAATAAGAACTGAATATATTGAGAGCAAGAAGCACATAAAGAGACTAGTGAAGAGGAAAAAGAAGGAGGTAAATGTTTATCTAGGAAGAAAAATTACCGGTAATGCAAATTACTCTGAAAATGGGAAGTTATTCTGGAAAGAGGTGCAGAAATGTAGAAGGGACAGCGGAAAGAAATGTGAAAGATGTACGGTAAGTGGTAGATCATTAACCCATGGGGATGAAGTAAGGACCAGATGAAAAGATATTTTGAAAGCCTGATGAATGGGAACAGAGAGAGCAGAGCCACTATAAACATGATTGGTTTTGGGGGTGTGCAGAGAAGGAACGCTGTAATAAGAAACAGGACACTCACATAGGGGAAGAACGCTGTCAAACGGCTGAAAAATGGGAAAGCAACTGGGGTTGATGGGGTGTATGCAGAGATGATTAAGTGTAATGGAGAGAGCGGAATGAAGTGCATGTTGAAGTTATGTAACAAGGCAAGGATGAGTGAAACTGTGCAAGCAGTGGAAAACGTCTGTGATTGTACCCCTGTACAAAAATAAAGAGTGAAGTGAGTGCAAGAATTATCGTGGCTTAAGTTTATTGAGTGTGGTAGGGAAGGTATGTGGAAGAATTATTATAGGGAAAGTAAGAGAGATATCAGAAGTCCTAGTGAGTGATGAACAGGGTGGCTTTAGAAGTGGCAGAGGATGTCTGGATCAAATATTTGCAGTAAGACATGGTGGAGAAGGCTTGTGAGAATGACTCTAAGGTGTTTATGACATTCATGGTTTCGGAAAAAGCATACGACAAAGTGGAGAAGAATTGTGGAAGGTTTTGGTCAAGTACGGTGTAGATGGCAAGCTGCTAGGTGCTGTCAGGAGTTTTTATGTTGGCAGTGAAACGTGTAAGGGTAAATGGGCATATACGTGAATGGTTAGCAATTGGTGTGGGTGTGCGACGTAGTTGTGTGATATCTCCTTGGTTGTTCAATATATATATATGGATGAGGTGATGAGAGAAGTAATAACACGAGTAATAGGTGCTGTCAGGAGTTTTTATGTTGGCAGTGAAACGTGTAAGGGTAAATGGGCATATACGTGAATGGTTAGCAATTGGTGTGGGTGTGCGACGTGGTTGTGTGATATCTCCATGGTTGGTAAATATATATATATGGATGAGGTGATGAGAGAAGTAAAAACACGAGTAATGGAGAGGGGTATGGCATTGGTAATGATTGATGATGGATCAAATTTGTTGTATACTGATGATGCAGTAGAACTTGCAAATACTGGACAAGAACTTGGTAGACTGGTGCACACTTTTGCTGATGTCTGTGAGCGTCGTGCCTTAAGAGTGAATGTAGAATAGAGTAAAGTGATGGTTATTGAGAGAGAAGGTGACTCCCAGTGTGATGTTACAGTGAATGGAGAGAGACAGGAATTGGTGAGAGCATTCAAATACCTTGGTACAGTGGTAGAAATGAGAGGAAAATGGAAAGTAGAGTGACACAAGGAAGGAAAGTAGGTGGTGCAATGAAGGCCTTAATAAGAAACAGAGGCTTGATTGTTGCAGCTGCATGAGGCTTACATGAGGGAGTGTTAGTGCCAACTTTAACATATGGATTTGAGACTATGGTGTGGCATGCAAATGAAAAGTCAAGATGAGAGCAGTGAGATGGGACTGCTGAGGAATGTATGTAGAGTACAGAGTGGATAGGATACAAAATTATGTGATTCGTAAAAAATGTGGAGTGAGGAAGTCTTTGGACACCAGAATCGAAGAGAGTATGCTGAGATTGTATGGTCCCATGGAGAGAATGGATAACAGTAGAGTGGTGAAAAGGTATATCTGAGCGAATTTGAAGGAGGGAGGAGATGAGGTAGGCCAAGGAGAAGGAGTGATATGGTGGATGAGTGTGAGGAAGAGAGGTTTGGAACTTGGTGAGACTAGGGGACTGACAAGAGATTGAGCTGGCTGGATGAATATTGTGAGAAGCTCATGATCAGAGATTTGGCACCCATTTTTAATGTACTGTAACAGGATCTGGATTGACTTTATCGGATATATTTATGTGAAGCTACAGAATGTGATGAATGTTTTTGGTGTATCAGATAGAGCCAGGATTTCGTGGACTTGAATGGTAAGTGAATGGAAGCATGACCCATTGGATTGGGCAAGTTTGGGCTGTCTGGACATTGCTACTCCTTACCATGCTCTAGGGTGTGAGAGGAGGTCTGGATGATGATGATGATGATGATATGTTCATTGAGGGCAGTCACACCATTTCATTGGTCATGTAATATTACATTTCTGCTACTTAGAGGAAGTGAGGTTCATAATGTATAGTTGGCTCAGACTGTAAATTAAGCCTAGTGGGTATCTTGACTCATTCAGTCTCTGTGTTGGCTTAAATTTAATGTTGAGTAAACACTGGCAGTCATCATCGCATTTCATCTGGTAAAGGAGACCATCCCAAAACCAGGATCATTTATGCGACATTGTTTGGCGGACTCGCCGAGGACCGATGTTGAATGTAAAGCAAGCCAAGGCATCTGCCATCACTGCACATACAGGGAATCAAGTTCTGTAATCACAGTCTGCATAGCTGGATGTAGAGGAGTTCAAGGTAAGTGATTGTGGAATGAGTGAGAAGTGAAAAACCTAAACAGGGGACAGTCCTGTCCTGCACATTCATGACAGGTTGACTCGATGAGTCAAGATACTCTCTTAGCCAATTACCGTATATATTAAGAACTTCACTTCCACAGCATGTAGTAGAAATGTAATGTTGCAGGACCAATGAAATGGTGGGGTTGCCCTCAAGTGGGAGGGGGGGGGTTTGGGGTGTGGGGGATGTGGGGGTAGGAGAGGGTAGGGGGTGGGAGGTAGGGGATGTGTGGGTGGGAGAGGGTAGGGAGTGGAGGATAGGGGGGTTGGAGGGTAAGGGATGGTGGGGGAGTGGGTGGTGGTTCAGGGGATGGTGGGAGGCAGTGGCAGGGCTGGTTAGGAGGTGGGGGTGGGGGGAAGGGCGATGATTGGATGGTAGGGGATGGTGTATGGGGGAATGATAGGGGGTGGGGTAGGGGAGGGAGGGTGGAGGGGCATGACCGCATATGCAGACACCAGTCTTTTTGGCCCTAGTACCCTCTGACAGCATATGCGGACACCCGTCTCTTAGGGGTTAAACAGTACGGGGATGTGTTAAATTAGAGTCTGCAGTGCCTTTTATCGGATACTAGTTTTGAAAGCACCCTATTGGGGTGCAGAAAGTGAGAAGTGTTTGTGTTGGGGGTAGGGTAGTGAGAGGTAGACTGAAAAAGACCAGGGACAAAGTCATTGAGTGTGACCTCAGTGTTAAGGGACTAAATAAGGAAGCTGCCAGAGATCGAGCAGCATGGAGAGCTGCCATTAGGTGACCAAGGCCAACACATACAAGCATGTTGGAGCCTTCAAAAACGATTTGTTCATTAGCCATAATAAAATTATATCATTGATTACAGGGGTTAAGGAAGGTTTTATCAGTTTGGGGGAGTTAGATATAGCACTCGCTACCCACATGTTCGGCTTTTCTCGTCATAGTATTGTAGTAATGGTAGTGGTTTCAAACAGGCCCATCTATATATGAACCCAGCAAATTGCTGACTTTAGTTGCCCTTAGTCTACAGTCCACCATCCTCCTTTTGGGGGATTGAGGGATTTGTATAATGGGGCAATTCCACCACCTGGTCATGTCAGCCCCACCATGTAAAGACATCCCACATCAGCACTGCTAGCTATACAAAAGGATTTAACTGTCCTCAGCAAACTTCCATCCAGCACATGTCATAAACCCTCCAAGTTCACCTTATCGTAAGCCTTTAACAGTCCATACTTGCAAAATACATCTGTGGATTTAGAGAAGGCTTCTCATACATTGGACTGGAAGGATTTACAGTGTGTGTTGAAGTGTAGCTGTAGTGCCACCTTTAGGTTACAATACACCGAGAGACAAGCCGAATGATTGGTAGCCAAGGAAGCCACATGCTGTACAGGATGGTAACCACATAACCAGATGTATGCATGGTGGTCAACATGATCATGGTGCTCCAATTGGATGTAGCCCATGAGGGCTTGCATCTGAGGGCTGGTTGGGTTAATCTCTTACTGTATATAATAGTGTTATGGAAATTAATCAGTCACCCTCACCTTCTGTATGGAGACTAACCTATCCTTGGTCCCCCTTTGCTCCTGATGGAGTATGGTGGCAGGGTGGCTCAGTGGTAGAGCATTGGACTTGGGACAAGGGGTTGTGAGTTCGAGCCGTGCCCTGTAGCTGCCATGCCGGGAGGGGTAGCGCCCTCCTGTCACCTAGCAGGGCTATATGATCTAGTAATGCCTAGCTCGTGGGAACATTTCTCATTTCTGAGGGAGTAGTAAAGGATTAGCTACTGTAGGTAGATATGGTAGTGAATGTGTGTGTTTTGGTGTGTCTGTGTGTGTGCTAACAGCAGTAGTCGTAGTAGTGGTAGTATAGTAGTAGTAATAGTGGCAACCCAAGGCTCATCAGGATATGAAGTTAGTGGAGAGCAGGAAGCTGGCCACTTCAACCAGACGCTTCTAAAGATCTGTTCTTTATATTATGCCGAAAGATTATCTGTGTTGCGATACTGCTACTTATATTTCAACCCCATTACAGGAATACACAGAGCAAACAGGGAAGCTGCATAGGTTTGAGGCACGGGAACAAGAAATCCTCGAACAGCTGAGCATGGTTTGTAGTAGTGATGGGCAAGACTCGAGGGTGCAAACCAACGGCTGCCATGAGGAGCCACATGAGGCCCAGCACCAGATGCACGATGAGATGGAGTCACCTTTCCACCCACCCTCTCATGCTTCTAGTAAGTCCTGTACTGTATTGTTTTCTGTTGCATGTGGTACACATTATTGCAAATCCCGTCCATACAGTACCTGCTTGGTGTTCTAGTGCTACACCAATCTGTCTAGCCATTACCCAAAAGCAAGCAGCTGCCTTCCTGTGGCAGACAGCACCTCTCCAGGGTTGGAGCATGATCTTCCCACATGGCAAGGCGCAGGGAGAATGGAGGAGGCATAGCCCGGAAATGACATATGTGTATGAGTAGTAGTCTCTGGTCTGCCTTTACTACTTGGCAGATGTTCTTGAGTTCCCCATCTGGGAGTGTTGTGCAAGGACAGCTACTGGGCCATTTGCAGCAATGGCCTTGTGCATCATGCTAAGAATCTTGAATGAAATTTATAAGAAGAAATGACCAATCCCAGTTTGCTTGAGGCAAGTGTTGCTATTGTGCAGATATACAAGGTGGAGAGAGAGAGAGTGATGATAGCCACAGCTAAATGGACATAACCGTATTAACACTTTGGAGAGACAAGCTGACGAATGAGGATATAAAGGAGCGTTGTGGTGTTGATGTGGATGTGATAGGAAGCGTTATGAGGAACACACTGAGGTGGTTTGGCCATGTGGAGAGGATGGAGGGTGAAAGACTGACGAAGAGAGTGTATGTGAGTGAGGTGGAGGGGGGAAGAGGGAGGGGGAGGCCGAGGATGAGATGGAGGGATGGGGTGGAGAGGTATATGAGAGAGGGGGGTGTGAGTTGGGAGCAGGGCAGTGGAATGGCGGGGGACAGGGCGACTTGGAGGCAATTTGTTTGTGGCCACCCCAAACGGGATTGAGGCATCTGGCAATAGATAGATAGATATTCATTTTTTTTTTTTTTTTTTATCAAATTGCTTTTGGTTGATTTTGCTATAAGGATATATGCATTTAAGGTTGAATAGAATACCAGCATTACTAATACTATAACAGAATATACATGTGAAAAAACATAGTCAGGTTGCATAAATGTTTATACTCTTTCTTTATTTTTGATGTTATTTTATGTGCTGTTTTATTCATTTTACTCTCTTCGTTCACCAGTGTTCATTCTACAATAATATATGTAGCTACTGTTTAAAATAATGAGCAAACAGCCAACATCACTATTACCAACACTGTAAAAACGTCAAAAAACGTAGGCAGTTTGCATAAACGTTTGTACTCTTTCTTTATTCTCAATATTTTTTGTGCTGTTTTATTCATTTTAGTCTCTCTTTGTTCTCAAGTGTTTGCTCTACAATAATATATGTATCAAATAATAAGCAAACAACCAACATCACTATTATGAACAACATAAAAAAAGTCCAGGTGCACTCCATCAGTGCGCCATCTCATAAATATTCATCCATCCATCATCCAATCCTACGTTGCCCCATGAGGAGCATTGGAGCCCGGGTCTAGGCAGGTTGGTTCTAACATGTAAGATGAGAGTTACCACCCTTACTCATCCCTGAGTGGCATTATGTGAGCAATAAACCACAACCATCCCTACACAGGCTCAATCTGCTCGGAGCACCTTATTTATGCTCATGTTTTCTGAAGTGCACGTTGGAGATATGTAAGAAGGCATGGATGAGTGAAACTGTGCCAGCAGAGTGGAAAAAGTCTGTGATTGTACCCCTTTACAAAAATAAAGGTAAGCAAAGTGAGTGCAAAAATTATCATGGCATAAATTTATTGAGTGTAGTAGGGAAGGTATATGGAAGAATTATGACAGAAAGTATGAGAGATATCAGAAGTCCTAGTGAGTGATGAACAGGGTGGCTTTAGGAGTGGCAGAGGATGTGTGGATCAAATATTTACAGTAAGACAGGTAGTGGTGAAGGCTAGTGAGAATGACTATAAGGTGTTTATGGCATTCATGGATCTGGAAAAAGCATACGATAGAATAGACAGAGAAGGATTGTGGAAGGTTTTGCGCATGTACACTGTAGATGGTAAGCTGCTGGGTGCCATCATGAGTTTTTACGATGGATGTGAAGCATGTGTAAGGGTAAATGGGGATCTAAGTGAATGGTTCACGATCTGTGTGGGCATGCGACAAGGCTGTGTAATGTCCCTATGGTTGTTCAATATGTATATGGATGGGGTGATAAGTAAAAACAAGAGTAATGGAGAGAGGGATGGCATCGGTAATGAATGGTGGTGGATGGAATATCCCAAATTTGTTTTATGCAAATGATGCAGCGCTACTTGCAAATACCGGGCAAGAATTTAGTAGACTAGTGCAGAGTTTTGCTGTTGCCTGTGAGCGTCATGCCTTGAGAGTAAACGTAGAAAAGATTAAAGTGATGGTTTCTGTGAGAGAAGGTGACTCCTAGTGTGATGTTACAGTGAATGGAGAGAGAGAGACCGGAATTGGTGAGAGAGTTCAAATACCTGGGTACAGTAGTAGAAAAGAGAGGAAAACGTGCAAAAGAAGTGGAAAGTAGAGTGACACAAGGAAGGAAAGTAGATCGTTTCGTTTTCGTTTCGTTTTTAAAGGCTCCAACATGCTTGCATGTGTCGGCCTTGGTCACCTAATGGCGGCTCTCCACGCTGCACGATCCATTGCAGCCTCCCTGTTCAGTCCCTTAACCCTAAGGTCACACTTAATGACCTCGTCCCATGTCTTTCTCGGTCTACCCCTCATAACCCCACCCCCAATATTAACACTTCTCACCTTCTTCACCCAATTATCATCCCCCATCCTCTCCACATGTCCAAACCACCTCAATCTACCTCTCCTCATCACAACACCAATACACTCCAGTCCCATCCTACCTCTCAACTCTTCCATTGTAAACCCAGCCCCTCCAGGCCTTGGACGCAGGGACGCACTGCACATCCACCTAATCATTGTCATTTCTGTACGTCTGAGCCGGTGAATGTCTTCCTCCTTCACTGCCCAGGTCTCACTGCCATACAGCATTACACTCCTAACACATGCTGCATACAAAGACCCCTTAGCACGTAGGGAGAGCCCTCTCAATGTCAGGAGAGGCAAGAGCTCCCTGAACTTCTCCAACTACTTCTCACCCTAGCCACAGAGCTAGCTCCAGCCCCACCTCCAGCACACAACATGTCTCCCAAATAACAAAACTCTTCCACACACTCAAGAGATTCACCAGCAGGTTCAATCCTTTCACGTCTGACGATCTCCACCTGCTCACCCCGGCATGTCGTACACATAAAATCAGCATTATCTCGCAGTCTACCTCTGATACCACTACATCTCTTATGAACCCATTTATCACAAACACCGCACAAGATGGAATTACTTCCCACGCCCTTGTGGCAAACTGCACATGGCCACTCTCCCTCGTCTTTGACAGTACCGCCACCAACCCTAGATATCATCACTTTTGTTTTATCTGCATTTACCCTTAAACCCTTTTGCCCCATACCATCTCTCCACTTCCTAAACCTTTCCTCTGCCTCCCTTTCATTCTCTGCAGTCAACACCAAATCATCAGCATACAACAACTCCCACAGGAGTCCGTTTCTAAAGTCACGTGAAAGGGCTTCAAGTACCATGATAAACAACATGGGACTCAAGACTGACCCCTGATGCACACCAACATTCACGGAAAACTCATCATTCAAATCTCCATTCACTCTTACCTGGGTGTGAGCACCCACATACATGGCCATAACCACCCTAACCAGCCACTCCTCCAAGCCAAGCTTTCTCATTGCCCACTTCACCACCTCTCTAGGGACTCTGTCAAAGGCCTTTTCCAAATCAACAAAAACAAAATAAAGATCCCTTCTCCTACCAATATATTTTTCCTGAAGCTGTCGAACAATGAATATGGCATCAGTGGTCCCCCTACCTGGCATAAACCCAAACTGCATCTCATCAATATTCACTCTTTCTCTAATCATACCTTCTAAAACTCTCTCCATTACCTTCATTATCTGATCTAAAAGCTTTATACCTCTATAATTTCCTCTTTCCAGGGCATCACCCTTCCCTTTATACACATTTACAATTACACTCTTCAGCCAATCATCTGGGACAACACACTCATAAATAATCCTATTTATCAGGTCAGTGACTAAACTCACCCCTATATCGCCTGAGGCCTTCAACATTTCGGCAGTCAACCCAGACACACCTGCTGCCTTCCCCACCCTCATCCTGCCTATTGCCTCACTCACAGTAGCAGTATCAATCAAAGGCCAAGGGCCAGACACTGGATCTGCTGGCTCCAAACCTTCCCTGTCCCAGTCAAACTCCTCATTCAACAACCGGTTATAATGCTCTCTCCATGCATCTTTAATATCCTCACTGTTCACCACTACCCTTCCTTCATCATTCTTCACACACTGCTCACCTATGATATCCCGATTATCCCTCTTCACCTGACCTGCCACTAGCCACTAGCTATCTAACCATCCCCTAGTGAAACAGGAGCTCCAGCTCTCCCTATCACCAGCATTCCCATTCCCCTCAGGAGTACTACCCTGTTCGGCCCATGCTACGGCCTCCTCGCTTGGTAAAATGATATATGAAACATGAATAATTAAATCTTCCCAACAGAATTTTCACTACCAATATCCTATCGCTTACTCTCAAAACATTCATAACATATTCCACCGATTTCTCCGCAACCATCACACCAACACCTCCATATCCGTCTGTCCCCCCCTGCCAAAACAACTTATAGCAACAGTCCTTCCCAACAATCTTTCTGGCTGATTCACCCCTATACCGGACTTCCTGCAAACACGCCACATCCACCCACCTCCTACTGAATGCCTCAACGACTTCCCCTGCTCTTCCCCTCAAACTTCCCACATTCCATGAACCCACCCTCATCCCCATGGGTGATTTACTGTCCTCAGGCTTGCTTTGAAACCTTTTTTGTTTTGTCATCTTCAGTATTAATAAATGGGGACAGACACAGCACAGGTCCCACTCACTGCACAATCCCAGGTCCAGGCAATGGATCTGGGACCCCTAGCCCACCAGCTTACCAGTGGCTGTGGTAGTGGCCTCGGGGCACCCTGCCAGGACAGCTGCAGGGACACCCTCCAAGCGCGTCTTGGCACTGCAACTATCCCGCCATTATACACCCACTGATAGGGCAGCCTCCTGGGGCGCTACTCCCAGGTTCGGGCCCCTCTCTATTGGGCAGAAGCGGCAGCCTGGGAACCGCAATGCCCTGTACCCTCTAGCACAGGCCCGAGCCCCATCTCGCCCTGGACCCATGATCTATGCCAGCAGAACCCCCGCCACGCCTCCCCCCAGAAGTCCGCCACTAGGTAGCGGGGGCAAAGTTTTCTGGCCGCATGCCCTTGCTGGCGCCAACCCCTGTAACGTAGTGGGATACGTTGTGTGAAATGTTAAGTGCATGTGGTGTAGTGCATAGATAGTTAGAGGAAATGTTTGGGAGAGTATGCTGGTCTACTCTCCATGTTACTGTCACACTGAAAAGGTCTTGATAGGAAAACAAGTCTTCTGTGTTGCAGCTGCACGAGGCGCTTACATGGAGGAGTGTTAGTGCCAGCTTTAGCACATGGATTTGAGACTATGGTGTGGCATGAAGATGAAAAGTCAGGAGTGAGAGCAGTGGAGATGGGACCGCTGAGGAACGTATGTGGAGTACAGAGAGTGGATAGGATACGAAATAATGATTCATGAAAGATGTGGAGGGAGGAAGTCTGTGGACACCAGGATCAAAGAGAGTGTACTGAGATGATATGGTCATGTGAAGAGAATGGATAAGAACAGAGTGGTGAAAAAGGTATATCTGAGCAAATTTGACGGAGGAAGGAGGCAAGGTAGGCCAAAGAGAAGGTGGAAGGATATGGTGGATGAGTGTGAGGAAGAGAGATTTGGAAGTCAGTGAGTCTAGGAGACTGACAAGATATCGAGCTAGCTGGATGACTACTGTGAGGAGAAGCGCATGATCAGGCATTTGGCACCCGTTTTTAACATAACAGTGTCCGAATTGAAATTATCGGATACATTTATGTGAAGCTGCAGAATGTGGCAAAAGTTTTGACATATCAGATAGAGCCAGGATACCAGGGGCTTGAATATGAGTGAATGGAAGCTTTGCCCATTGTATTGGACAAACTTGGGCTGTCAGGACGTTACTACTCCTTGCCCTGCCCTAGGGTGGGAAAGGAGGTCCAGATGATGATGATGATTGTTATTTGTTTCTGACGATATTTTGTGTGCTACTTCATTCACTCATTTCTAATTGTTAGTATGTGTTTGTTCTACAGTAACATATGCATTGAGGAATGAACAGAACACAAACTCACTGTTGCTGACACAGTACATACAGCTAAAGGATGGATATACTGTATATGCATACATTAGAAAAATTAAAAACTTACGTACAGTAAATGTATCTATACTTACTGCCCAGTGATATTTGTAGAGCACAGAAGAATAGGATGACATTGGCATGCATTTTAAGCCTTGTCCCATGAACATCGAGCAATAAATGGATTATTGGCAAATATTTTACTGCGTTGACGTAAAAAGCGTCACTGGCCAGCTCAGGAGAGTTTTTCATTTGACGTAAATAATGTCATTGGCTGGCCAAAGTGTTAATTCTTGCAACTTCCATATAGTAATGGAAGCCAGCCACATGCTTTATTTCTCAGTCCATCATAACTCTTTAGCTATTGCCTCAATGGGAGGATAGGGGTCTGGGGGCTATAGTAGCCGCAGCGAGAAATGAACGCTGTGGTGGGGCAGCCGGTCATCCGGGGATTCCCCCACTGTAGCCATATCCTCATGTCACCGACCATAGAGGTAGGATGTCACCGACCATCGGCCACCGCTGCAGCCCCGCTCCATGATCCTTACCCTGTGTCTCTGGCTTTCTCTTTCTCTCTCGGTTTCTATATAAACTGCTGTATTTCCGAAACTAATTATGAAATTATTATGACTTTTGTTCCACACCACCTTTGAGGTAAAAATCAAGGAGAGTTTTCTGTATAAAGGTTTCCCCCCCCTTGTCTGAGGGCAGGTCAGTTTTGGCGAGTGTATAATTATAGTTCAGGCGGAGGTATCGGCAAGGCCGCACTCCCCCGCTCATATGCCACATTTAGGAGGGGGGGGAAACCTTTATACAGAAAACTCTCCTTGATTTTTACCTCAAAGGTGGTGTGGAACAAAAGTCATAAAAATTTCATAATTAGTTTCGGAAATACACCAGTTTATAAAGAAACCGAGAGAGAAAGAGAAAGCCAGAGACACAGGGTAAGGATCATGGAGCGGGGCTGCAGCGGTGGCCGATGGTCGGTGACATGTAAATATGGCTACGGTGGGGGAATCCCAGGTCATCCAGGCTGCCCCACCACAGCGTTCATTTCTCGCTGCGGCTACTATAGGTTACTTAATCCCGACTTTTAAAGGCAGGTGACCTGTTGCTAGCCTTTAAATGGCTTTATGTGAGCATTGAGCCCCAGCCATCCCTTGATTGTAAACCTTTGCAGTAAAGATTGCAGATCAGCCTCATTATACAGTTGAGTTATGTTCCTAGAAAACCAATGAGATAATGATAGAACATAGGGATTGTGCCAATCATATAAGCAAAATTGCTGATCATACATCAAAAAATGGTGCTTTTGAGGGGGCCGTAGTGATTGTAGAAGTGAAAATGGTGATTGTATGTAAAAAATATATATATATATATATATATATATATATATATATATATGATCATATGAGTTAATGAACACAAAATGACCAGTTGTTAAGTGAGGTTGACCTGTATTGTTTTTCTGTCTCCACAGGCACAGAGCCATTGGGTAGCGATGAAGCAACACGATCTACGCCCCAGTCTCCACTACGATCCATGGTGCGGGCCCATCTCCCAAACAAGCAGCGCACCACCGTCCAGATCACGCCTGGCAGGACTTTAAAGGATGTGTTGGCAAAGGCACTCAGCTTCCGAAAACTCTCGCCAGATGTCTGTGTCGTGTACAAGAATTCCAATCCCAAGGTAAGAGAGAGAATGATATAGCAACTGTACTGATATATTTTGGTGCTGTATATGGTTTTCCATATATTCTGTCATGAGTAAAAGTTTGCTGAAAACCTGCTAGCATACTTTCTTTATTTCTTATTTCTGCTGAACATCAGAGTATCCCACCTTTTCATATTCCTTTGTAGTGATTCATAGTATTCCTCATATGAGCAGACTGAGCCATCTCAGCAGCACATGAGAAAGTAGGTATAGAGTAACACCTCTAGTAAGTCAACCCTGCAGAAGATGGAATTTCCAGTAAGTCGAACTCATACTGAGCCTTGCCATTTTGTGGGAATTCCCCACAGACTTGTGGGAGAATTAGCCTTTCATGGGAACTTTCGTGGGAGGACATTTCAGCCATTAAATCTGTGGGAATTTTTTGTGGGAATTTTATCTCCACTTAGAAACTTTTATGGATATTCTGTCTTCTTTGGGAATTTTGTGGGAAAATGCATCCCGGCAACATTGCTCCTGGCACTCGGGGCTGGTAGCCGGCTGAAGGTAAACACACAGTCAGTCTGCCTCTGACTGTCGTCAGGTGAAGTTTATGGTGGCCTTGCACTGTCACTTATTTGAAGTGTTTCACTTTTGCATTTTAGTTTATTATATTCCAAGTCGTACATTTTAGTGTATTATATTCCAAGTGGTACGTTTTAGTTTACTTGATTGTAAAATGAAGTAACTAAGTGCAGAACTTTACATAATTAAATGATTCTTGAGCCCCTCTACCTCTGTCTCCAATACCAGCTGCCTTACCTACAAAAGCTCTTTGCACAGACATCCACCAATTTAAGAAATTAAATGCACCGAATTGTTTTCTGCTGTTATTTGCTGATGCCTGTGAGCATCTTGCCCTGAGAGTAAATATAGAAAAGAGTAAAGTGATGGTAATCGAGAGAGAACGTGACTCCCAGTGTGATGTTACAGTGAATGGAGAGCAACTGGAATTGGTGAGAGAGTTCAAATACCTGGATACAGTGATAGAAATGAGAGAAATTTGTGCAAAAGAAGTGGAAAGTAGAGTGACACAAGGAAGGAAAGTAGCAGATGCTACGAAGGCCTTGATAAGAAACAGAGGCTTGTGTGTTGCAACTGTGTGAGGCTTACGTGAAGGAGTGTTAGTGCCAACTTAACATATGGATTTGAGACTATGGTGTGGCATGGGAAATGAAAAGTTGGGAGTTAGAGCAGTGGAGATGGGACTGCTGAGGAATGTAAGTGGAGTACAGAGAGTGGATAGGATACGAAGATGTGGATTGAGGAAGTCTGTGGACACCAGAATGGAAGAGAGTGTACTGAGGTAGTATGGTCCTGTGGAGAGAATGGATAACAATAGAGTGGTGAAAAAGGTATATCTGAATGGATTTGAGGGAAGGAGGCAGCAAGATAGACCAAGGAGAAGGCAGAGAGTTATGGTGGATGAATGTGTGAAGTAGAG
Organism: Coenobita brevimanus; assembly: GCF_032717465.1. Taxonomy (NCBI): domain Eukaryota; kingdom Metazoa; phylum Arthropoda; class Malacostraca; order Decapoda; family Coenobitidae; genus Coenobita; species Coenobita brevimanus. Next base: position 5,675,762 of record NC_137035.1, read on the forward strand.
AGATATGGAAGTCGGGGAGGCTAGGGAACTGACGAGATTAAGCTGGCTGGATGAATGTTGTGAGATGTACATGATGAGGAATTTGGCACTTCTTTTTAAAGTGACACCATCCAAATTGACTATCAGATATGTTTATGTGAAGCTACACTATGTTGCGAAGTTTTTAGCATATCAGATAGAGCCAAGATTCTGGGGGCTTGAATGGTGAGTGAGTAGAAGCATAGCCCATTGGATTGGGCAGACTTAGGCTGTCTGGATGTTACTACTCTCCACCCTGCCCTAGGGTAGGAAAGGAGGTCCAGATGATGATGATGATGATGATATTTCTACTGTTGTTGGTTTGTGGTCAGAGATTCACATACGGTACGGTACTTTCCCAGCTCTATCGGTCTTGCCTGACCTAACCTAGGTTAGCCTAGGCTATGCAACCTACTTTCCTAGCCTAGCGTATGACATGCACCGAATTGTTTTTATGGTTTATTTTTATTGCTTTACAAATGCTTCTTTAGTTTGGTGTTGATGAACAAGTAATCACATATAATTTGAGACTATTGGGGGAGGTAATATAGTCCCCCCCCCACCCCCCGGTTAGTCAGAAAATCCAGTACCGTAAGTCAAACTACCCTAGAACCCCATATAGCTCAACTCCTGTACACCAGGAAACCATTTACTGCACTGGGTGGTAACCATATAACCAGATTATGGCGCCTGGTGGTTTAGTGGGTAAAGAAGACACTCGAATCGGATTGAGCCTCTACAGGTTTATATCCAAGGGGTGGTTGGGGTTTATTGCTCATGTAATGCCACTCAGGGATGAGTGAGGCTGGTCACTCATCGTAAATGTCAGGACCAGCTTGCCTAGCCCCAGGCTCCTACACTCCTCATCGGGCAACACAGGATTGGATGATGGATGGATGGATAATAGGTTTACTGTACTATAATGACTGCCCTCTCTATAGAGATATCATAAATCTTGGACACTTACAAATTTCTCATGAACAGGTGAGGATGTCCTGGGATGCTGACATTGCCCTGTTGGAAGGAGAGGAGATCATCGTGGAGGTGCGCGAGAAGTTCCCCGTCACCACCTCAATATCACACAACTTTGTATGTATTGCAGTAATGTGTTTTGTTTTGTTTGTAAATGCTCCAACATGCATGCATCAGTCTTGGTCACCCAATGGCAGCTCTCCAAACTGCTCATTCTTTCTACTTCAGGCAACTACGCAGCAACAGGCCTAACAATATAGGTATTACTGTAGCTAATGACCTTCTTTGCTTTACGCAAGCAGATCCGGAGAACATTCTTCACTCTGGCCTTCTGTGATAACTGTCGTCGATTGCTGCTTCATGGGTTTGTGTGCCGGACTTGTGGGTATCGTTTTCACCAGCGCTGTTCCGTTGGGGTGCCAACGTTGTGCCAGCAGGACCAGCGCATCACAAACAACATATATCAGCAGTAAGTGACTCAGACCTTTAATTTTTGTGCTTTGTATCATTTATATCATTTATAAGGTCTCCAACTGCTTGCATGTGTCAGCCTTGGTCACCAAATGGCAGCTTTCCACATTGCTTGGTCTCTTGCATCTTCTTTCATTTCTTTTTTTCCATATGCAGTATACTTCTGCCAGACATGGGTGGCCAGTTCTAGTATGTGCCCCTAAGTGTGTCAGTCACTCACAGAATCGCTGTACCATGTTGAAGGATGGGGTCCAGGCTTTAAGGGGAGGATGCTGAAGGGTGGATGATAGGAAATAAGGAATTAACTAGGAGAGTTGTCTGTGAATGTTGTGCCATGAGAGTAAATGCAGAAAAGGGTAAAGTGATGGTTATTGAGAGAGAAGGTGACTACCAGTGTGATGTTACAGTGAATAGAGAGAGACTGGATTTGGTGAAAGAGTTCAAATACCTGGATACAGTAATAGAAAAGAAAGGAAAATGTGCAAAAGAACTGAAGTAGATTGACACAAGGAAGGAAGGTAGCTGGTGCTATGAAGGCCTTGATAAAAAACAGTGGCTAGTGTTGCAGCTGCGCGAGGCTTACATGCAGGAGTGTTAGTGTCAGCCTTTAACATATGGATATAAGACTATGGTGTGGTATGAAAATGAAAAGTCAAGAGTAAGAAAGTGGAGATGGGACCGCTGAGGAATGTATGTGGAGTACAGAAAATGGATAGGTTAAGGAATAATGTGATTCGTGAAAGATGCGGAGTGTGGAAGTCTGTGGACACCAGAATCGAAGAGAATGTACTGAGATGTTGGTCATGTGGAGAGAATGGATGACAACAGAGTGGTGAAAAAGGTATAGCCTATTTGAGTGAATGTGAAGGAGGGAGAAAGCGAGCTAGGCCAAAGAAGAAGGTGGAGGGGTATGCTGGGTGAGTGTGTGAGGAAGAGAGGTATGGAAGTTGGTGAGGCTAAGGTACTGATAAGAGACTGAGCTGACTGAATGAATTTTGTGCAGAGAAGCACATAACGATGGCTTTGGCACCGCTTTTTAACATGACAGCATTCGGATTGATGCTATCAGATAGGTACCGGTATACAGTATGTGAAGCTACAAGTATGTGGTGAAATTTTTTGGCCCATCTGATGGAGCCAGAATTCCATGGGCTTGGAATGATGAGTGAATGGAAGCATGGCCCACTGAATTGGGCAAACTTAGGCTGTCTGGACATTGCTACTCCTCATCCTGCCCTAGGATGGGAAAGTAGGTCTGGATGATGATGATGACTAGGAGAGTGTATCAGCAACACCCCCAGGCGTTGTTCTCTCTACAAGCATGTAATCAATCTGGCTTCTTTCAGCACTGTCCCCACTCCCTCTGTACCATGTATATTCGTATGCATCTTTATGCTCAAAATATGAATTGCAGTAGCATAAACTCCTTTCCTGACATGTGCCCTCCAGTTGCCATGCATTATTGCCTGGTGCTCTGTTATGACCCATTCTATCATTTACAGTATTAATGTCGGTTCTGTCACTCATGTCACCCATCACAAACACTTTGTAACTTATAGGCATCTGTCCTATTACTTCATCCAGCTGATTCCTGAACGTATCTTTTTCTGCCTCACCGTTATTGTTGCAAGGCATATAGCTAGTTACACGACAGTCACTACCACTGTCATCTTCATGAACTGGAACTTTGCATACAGTGAGTCCTTAAGTTTCTCATCCAATTGGTACCTTGATGTTGGTGCAGCCTTAATTTTGTGAATCCAAAAGTATTAATTCATTGGTAAAAAATCTAACTGGGTGTGGAGCCCCTCCCAAAGTCGCTCTTTTTCTGATTTTTGAGATATAATTCTCATAAAACAGGATACCAGAATAACTGACAACCATATGAATATGATAAAAATGTTAAGGAACATGAAATAAATGGATCACCAACCTGAAAAAATATACTGCAGTGCATAGTGTACACTATAGCAGGGTTCCGAGGCTGGGGTACTGAGGACCCGCAGTGTCTCCCTCCCCCACTTCCATGATCTCTGCTGATGCCTTCAGTTCCTCCTCCACTGCTTTTCCAATATCTTGCACTGTTTCGAAGACTTCAAACTCTTGAACATCATCTTCATTGTCGTCGAAGTTTAATTCTTGAATCACATTAAGAACTTGCCTGTTTTTATGTTGACTGTTGGAGTAACAGGTGATGAGTGCCTGTTCACGAGATTTTATCTTCTCATTTTATTTCTCCTGCTATTCGTGTTTAATCTGCCCCAATAAACCTAACATTTTCCCCCTTTTATCAACACATTCTTCAGTGTCCATTAATTTTCATGAAGGTCTTCACATGATCCCCAAAACCAAGCAGACACAAGAAAAGCAACAGCTTGACGAATATTGAAACGTTTCCGGAAGATTTTAATACTGACAACCTTGGCATACATGGTGACGGGGGAGGTTGGTGGTGACGGTGAAGCATGTGGTGTGGTGACTGGTGTGTGGTGTGTGGGCTGGGTGGGCAGGAAAGGTAGGGGGTGGACCATCTGGTTCACTCTCACTTTTCACTTACTTGATCTTGATTTTCTTTAAGTACTTCCTGGCCATCTGTTTCCTCCCTTAGTTTGGCATAAACTTGTTTGTAGAATATCAGCTTAATATTGGCAATTAATTCCTGGTCAAGGGGCTGGATTTAGGAGGTTGTGTTCAGTGAAGAAGCATGCTTGAACATTAGGATGACAAGCAATCAAATATTTAGCATGTCCTGGAGTATTATCGTTGAAAAGTAAAACTTTGAAAGCAAGACATGCTTGAACATTAGGATGACAAGCAATCAAATATTTAGCATGTCCTGGAGTATTATCGTTGAAAAGTAAAACTTTGAAAGCAAGGTTCTTGCTTTCACAGAAAGCCTTGGTGTCCTCAACAAAATGTTTATCAAACCAGTTAACTGACAGAGTAGCATTCATATATCCTTTCTTGTTACTTCTCCAGCAGACATTAAGTTTATTCATGTCACAGTTCCTGTAGACCCTTGGCTTGGCAGCACAGTAGATTATAAGAGGTTTAATTTTGTGGATGCCTGGTGCATTGGTTGTCAGCAAAACACTGAATCTGTCCTTTGACATCTCTACTACTCTTGCCTGCTTCTCATCTTTGGAAATAAATGTTCCCCTAGGTGATCTCATCCAATAAAGTCCAGTTTTGTCACAATTATAGACTTGATCTAATGTGTATCCCCCCCTCTTCTGTTATTTGCTGTGTCACCTCTGGAAAAGATGAAGCAGCTATTTCATCAGCAGAAGTAATCTCCCTCTGATACACAGCAAACTTTATTTACATCAAGCCTTAAATAGCAAGTCATCCCTTTCAAGCTAAGAATGTGGGTGGATTTCTTATTTTTTTCTTCTTGCAAATAGCTTCATAGAAGAGTCATACCTGATGTCTCACTGTAGGTCCACTAGCATTTCTGTCCTCTTTGGTTTGACATGAAATCCACTTAACCCTTTAACCGCAGGCATTGTTTTGCCCCGACTGGCCTCTCCCGCGGGGGTTCCAGCCAAAATGTAAACAAACTTTAAACCTTTATAACTCTGCACAGAATAAATCTAGAGCGAGAAATAAGGTACCATTAGAAAGTACTAACCTTTGGCTTTGCAGTGATGTAGGTTTCATGATTTCGTTGACTATCACTGGATGGGCAGTGCCATTAGAAGTGAGCGATTTAAAATCACTATTTTTCGCTCACACACCATTACCAAATGCCAACCTCATTCTGATAATATTACTATAAACATATATGAACACTGCACATACGATAAACACCCACTCTGTGTTCACTGAGGCAGGTAAAAGGCACTGTAATTGCCCGCACTTCACTGCCACATCAGCGGTGTTGTAATCACTATTTTTCGCTCACACACCATTACCAAATGCCAACCTCATTCTGATAATAATACTATAAACATATATGAACACTGCACATACGGTAAACACCCACTCTGTGTTCACTGAGGCAGGTAAAAGGCACTGTAATTGCCCGCACTTCACTGCCACATCAGCGGTGTTATAATCACTATTTTTCGCTCACACACCATTACCAAATGCCAACCTCATTCTGATAATAATACTATAAACATATATGAACACTGCACATACGGTAAGCACCCACTCTGTGTTCACTGAGGCAGGTAAAAGGCACTATAATTGCCCACACTTCACTGCCACATCAGCGGTGTTGTCACTCACACAGCTGGACAGATACTGATGCGTGTTTGGTCAGGGGGTGGGAGGTGGGGGCCCGGGGGGTGGGAGGTGGGGGCCCGGGGGGTGGGAGGAGGGAGGTGGGGGTCGGCTGGAGTGAAAGAACTTAATAGCTACTCTCCTTTGAAACAATTGGCTCACGGAAAAAACGCGTGGTATTCAAAATGTTCACAAACATTCGAGAATGACACCCGCGGTTTGGTCCAGTTTTTGCAATGTCATTCTGGGATGACACTGGTGGTTAAAGGGTTAAGTAAGTAATGTTCAGTCATCACAATCAACCTGTTTATTTCTCCGACATCCTGCACAACTCGCGATGCCCCTCCTCCATCGACCCTGGAATATTTCTTTGTCAAACACAGTGATTTCTTTATTTCACCTTTCTTTGTATGAATGGTACATCATGGTAGATTCTGGACATTTCATTTTCTTAACAATATCAGCATTTTTCACACCACTTTCAGTCATTTCAATGATCTTTGTCTTATCCTCTGCCGAATACTTTTCCTTCTTCACACCGAGTCAATACTCACGATGTTTTTTTCTCTTCTTGCCTCTATCCATTGAACTACCAGGTATTTCACCATCACCACTTTTACCTGCTCCCTCCAGTGAATGAAGAGGAAGCCATAATACAGTACAGGTAGACCACACGAGAACGATAGTTGAACAAAGGAAAAGACAAATAAGTGACTGTGGCTGCAGTCATTACCAGAGCACTACACACACAGTCTGACAGCTGATGAGAACTGTGAAAACATGGCGGACAACAGCTGACAATTGCCTTGCCCATCGGCACCCCACATATTAACGCGAAAGGTGAATTCGTGATCATGAGACATAAGTTCTTAGAAATTCTGGGCTTTTCTGAAAAAAGTAAATTTGCGAACCCAAATCGTGCGAAACATAAAGGCTCACTGTACATTAATCGCACTTTGACACGTTTATAATCTTTCCTCTCTGCTACTCATCATTCATCAGCAACACAAGTCCTTCTTTGCTTCTTCAACACACATTCATATTCAGCCTTACACATTCCACACCCTTCCATCATCTTTTCACACAGTGCCATCATGATGTACCTAGCACTTAAACACATCCACCTCGTCCACCTTCTTACCCTCTTCATTCATGCCAAGGACATTCCACACAGCTGTTATAATCTGCCCATTTGGTTAAGGCCCCTGTTTAGTTACAAGACCCTCCAAGGCTGTCTGAATTTTCTGCCAATGTGAGATTATTTAAAATTTGGGGAAACTGGGGAACATTATTTTATTGGAGTATGTTAGCTTCATATTGTCATTTCTTACAGTTTGTTAGCTTCATTCTGTGTTTTCTTTCAGTTTGTTAGCATCACACCAGGACAACCCAGCTGGTATCCTGACAACAACTGGGTACAGCGTGGCACCAGGGTCGCACCCGCACCTGATTGGCTCCTATGGGGGTCAGTACCCCAGCTCTTACACAGGGCACTACATGGAGGGTTTCCGAGGTCAGTACGGGCATGGGGGTCCTGGGGCTGGGACAGGTGGGGGCAGGGAGGGCCACACGCAGCCCCAGACCCTCCAGCGTCCCACCCCAGCCCCACTGGCGCCCCGGGACCGATCCTCCTCCGCGCCGAACGTCTGCATTAACCTGGTCAACCCCAGCAACCCATCTGATGCAGCTTCGCTGGCTGAGTTTGCACATAGGATGGGAAACAGATACAACCCCACCAGTCCAGGTTTGTGCTTTGGCCAGGCTTCTTGTGCATCCAACACCACCACCACAAGTGACCTGGAGAATTATGTATACTGTGTACACCCAACAAAAATTCAAGCAGTTGTCTTTGTATACTGGGGGGATGGGATTTAAAATACTGCAATGATAGTTATGTTCTCAGTATATTTTTGGTTGGATTTTTAAAAAAATCACAACTAATTGGTAATGTAAATTGGGGATGACATTATCATTCATCATCCTCAACATCATCATTATCATCCATACCCCCTTTTTTCCTCCTAAAGATGAGTTGATATGGGGTCAGGAGAGCAAGAATAAAACCTGATGGGAAGAGAAACTAACCGAAAGTCTTCAGTTAAATGGGCCACACGTTGACTCACCATTCAAAGCCCCAGAACTTTAACTCCAGTAACTGGGGTGGAAAATGTGCTTTAAATTTAGCAGTGGAACTTCAGTTGGCACACTGTAAGTACTGTGGGCTTATCATAATAAGCAAGAAGAAAATATCCATCCATCCACCATCCAATCCTATGCCACCCCATCCGAAGTGTAGGAGGCCGGGGCAAGGCAATTTGGTCCTGACATTCAAGATGAGAGTGACAATCCTCACTCATCCCTGAGTGGCATTACTTGAGCCATAAACCCCAACCTTCCCATGAATATAAACCTGCACCAGCTCAATCCGATTGGAGCACCTTAAATACCCACTAAACTACCAGGTGCCATAGTTTGGTTGTATGGTTACCAACCAGTGTAGTAAATGGTTTCCTGGTGTACAGGAAACCATTTGGCTTATCACTCAGTGTAGAATCACCCATAGGCAGAAGGAAGTGGAAAGAGTGAAGGAAAGAAAGACAGGGAGTGTGAGGAAAGAGTGAAGGAAAGACAGACGGAAGAGGGAGTGTAAAGTCACCCGTAGGCAGAAGGAAGAGGAAAGAATGAAGGAAAAACAGACAGAAGAGAGGAAAGGGGAAACACCCAAAGCAGCATTACATCAAGTGAGTAGATGGGGAGCACCCCAATAATTAGCAAAAAAAGAATGTTATAAAAAGTTACCTGTAATGACTGACGTATTCATTAGATATGGAAATTAGCAAAAAATGACAGGTGGATCTCTCAGGTTGATACCTCATACTGTATTATGTAGCATCCCATAGTACCGGTATCCTTTTTTTTTTTTTTTTTTTTCCAACAACACTTCATTGTCATCATCGTCATTCTAATCCTTATTCACTTATAAAAATGAAATAATCATTGCAGTGATTTAATAGGGTGACCTATGAAAATGTTTTGTCCATGTTTCAGAATGTCAGATCCAGTAGGGATATGATACATTTTTTGTTGGGTGTTAATCAGGATCAGTAATAATAAGTTGAAAGCTTTTTGACAGTAGTATGCTGTATTTAATGTATGCTGTGTGATTTTCATCACTATGTATATTGCTGAAATTAATCGCTCATGATAACTATGAAGATGACATGGAAAAATTATCATATCCATATTCTCCAGGTAGCATAATTAACTGTTTGATCTAATTGCATATAAAACATACCATCACAAAAGCTAATCCAATCATGTATTTTGCAGGTAGTAAAATTGTTGAATCAGATTACATATAAAAAGTATCACCAAGAAACCCTGTTCAAACACATTTTTCAGGTAGCAGAATTTTCATATCTGCCTGTAATTACACATGGTAACATCACAAAGTCTATTCAAAAGCCAGTTCATATTTTCCAGGTAGCATAAGTATGAGGTCTAATTACTTACTGGTAATTACAGTAAAAGTCCTGTAATCCAAGTGGCAGGGAACTGAAAGTCTTTCAGACTATTTGGAGAGGCCTTTGAAAACATTAAAAATATGTGCATAATCATTCAGTAACACTTAAAATGATATGGGTTTTTGTTTTAGACACAGAAAATACGTAGAAATGTAGCTGAGTAGTTGCAGTTAAGTACATCCAAGTCCAAGAGCAAGTCCAAGCCAGGGAAATCCTTAGATAAAGCCCCCAGAAATTCTGAAAGAGCCCAGAAAAATTCAACAAATTTCACTTTGAAAAATTTGGAGTCTGGGGATGTTCGGATTATTGGTGATCGGATTAGAGGACTTTTACTGTAGTATGACCCCAAAGCATATTCATTTTAGGAGAGAATATGCATGTTGCAATAAATATATATAATATATATATATTTGATAACCACTTAATAGTCTGTCTGTCGATTCATAATTGGTACTGGTATTTCTGAGTGGACTACATGAAAACTTTTTTTTTTTTAAATATACCCTTCATCATTATCATCCTATATTCTGTTTATTTTGCCTACACTGATGCAAGTTCCATGATTTTGGAGGAAGTGCACTATAGACAAACTTCATTTTTTAATAAAATAATAAGTATTTTATCTACAAGGCAGGAGAATATTATAAATGAGGCAGGAATCACTATAAGGTGGGGGAGGGTGCCTTGTGCATTTCAGTTCTCAGTGTTGTGTCTTTACTCGTGGAATATATATGGCTTCCCACATTAATAAGCCAAAGGACATTGTTCCATATTCCTTCAGTCTGGATGACATTCTCTTTTAGTCTGTTGTTCCTGCTACTAGAGGATTAGGCCTCTTGTGTTGATGGGGTTTATTAAGGCTGTATTAACCCCTCCAGTTCAAAAAGCCCTTCCTAAGCTGAATAAAGTCATTTATAGGTAGGTATAATAAAACAGAAAGCATGTCAAGAGAGTGAAGGTGTTAAAGTCAGCCTTTGCATGATACAGTTTTCTGAATCGTGACTATCAAGTTACACCTTCCGGCTTCCAGTTAATCCCATGAATCTTATTATATATTTTCTTTATTTATTTTTGCTGCTTCTCAATGAGTGTCTTGCAGGATGCCTTCACATGGTGGTGCTGATACAGCTGGGGGATGTAGCTACCCAGTTTTGCATATATAAACATCCCTAAGCTCTCTCTCCCAAAGAAGGGATGATGAACTGCAGGAGAAGTGCAACTTTAGCCTGTAGTCCACCAGGTTCATGCTGCAGATGAATGTGGGGCTATAACTACTACTACACAACTAGCTACTTCTTCTAGCCAATTTATTTATATAGGCCATATAGTACTATATATATATATTTATATATACAGTATATATATATATATATATATATATATATATATATATATATATATATTACCCATGTGGTAGGTGGGGGTGCTCACCATCCACTCACTTGATGTAGTGCTGTTCTCATGTGTCTGCCCTTTCCTCTCCTTCATCCTCCTTTCCTTTCATTCTCTTCTGCTTTTCTTTCCTTCAATCTTTTCCCGTCCTTCTGTCTCTGGGCGACCTGATGCTTCCTCTTCTGTCTTTCTTTCCTTCATTCTTTCCTCTTCCTTCTGCCTGTGGGTGACTCTACACTGAGTGACAAGCCAAATGGTTTCCTGTACACCAGGAAACCATTTACTACACTGGTTGGTAAACGTATAACCAAATTTTGGCGCCTGGTGGTTTAGTGGGTAATTATGGCGCACCAATCGGATTGAGCCTGTGAAAGTTTATATCCAAGGGGTGGTTGGGATTTATTGTTCACGTAATGCCTCTCAGGGATGAGTGAGGCTGGTCATTCTCTTCTTAATTGTCAGGACAAACTTGCCTTGCCCCGGGCTCCTACGCTCCTCATGGGGCAATGTAGGATTGGATGATGGATGGAAGGATGGATATATGTATAGATATAGATATACCCTACTGTATACATCCATCCATCCATCTACCATCCAATCCTATGTTGCCCCATGAGGAGCGTAGGAACCTGGGACTAGGAAAGTTGGTCCTGACATTTAAGATGAGAGTGACCAGTCTCACTCATCCCTGAGTGGTATTACGTGAGCAATAAATCCCAACCACCCCTTGGAAATAAACCTACACAGGCTCAATCCGATTGGAGCACCTTAATTACCCACTAAACCAGAAGGCGCCATAATTTTGTTTCATGGTTACCACCCCGCATAGTAAATGATTTCCTGGAGAACCGGAAACAATTTGGCTTGTCATTCAGCGTAGAGTTACCTATAGGCAGAAGGAAGAGGAATGAAAGACAGAAGAGGGAGTGTGAAGTCACTCATAGGTAGAAGAAAGAGGAAAGAGTGAAGGAAAGAAAGAAAGAAGAGGACGGATGGAAGAGAGGAAAGGGCAAACACCCAAAGCAGCACTATCGGTACATTGAGTAATATATATAATATATAGAGAGAGAGAGAGTGAGAGAATGCTTGGGAGAGAGTTTTCAAGCTGGTGGGGTCAGATATTCACTTCATAAATCCTGCACTACCAAAAATCTCCTCAATGCTGAAAAAATTCTCTTGGTAGCAAGAATGAACATTCTTTATAAAGTCATCAGATTGAAGGGAGCTAAACATACATTTTTGCTTGCCATGTCAGAGCCAGTTGCTTATACTCGTGCATCCATGTCATTGCTTCTGTTCACTGTTGTTTTGGATTCCAGCTGTTAAAATTTCAAGTGGTTGCATGTTTGTGTATGCATAATGCAGTACTGTTATTAATGTACTTCATTGCCTAACAGTCTTCAACAGCATATGAGTTACTGTGTATAATTTATATCTGACAATTGTGTTGGTTGCAAGCCTAGGTATTTAAGCTCGATATACTGTGTACCATGAGACTTTTGAGAAATTACATGAGGTTATTTTAGGGCTAATTATGGTTGTAAAATTGCTGTATCAACATGGGTCCAATTTTCTGCTATTTTAGAGCTACAATTACTGATGTCCTTATGGGCAAAAATGGTCTCCCAAATAGTTCACCCATATGGTCATCAGTAATCGCAATTTCGAAATGGTTGAGAATTGGACCCATGTTGATATGACATTTATTGCTCAAAATTAGCCAAATAATAACCAGAGATATCTCGAAAATTTCTCAGGATAATTGTACGTGATCTTTTATGCCGCAGGTTCTTTGCCAGAATTTCACTGATTCAGCTTCATTGAGAGGGCTGAAGCACATTTTATGCGAGTCTGTAAAAATGCAGTTTAACAGATTATTTCTTCCTACAGATAAATGAGGTAGCTGGTCTTATAAGGCCTTTGAAGTTAACACTCTTATATTCATTAGAAAATAGATAGGGTGTTGTGATGTAGGAGCATTGAAAACAAGTCATATGCTGTGCAATATTCCATGGAAAATTATTCATATTTGATGAACTCAGTTGGAATACTAGATATTGGTATTTTATGCACAATGATTTATTAACTGGTGTCTGTTTTGAGAAGTGTGTCTTGATGTCATTTCAGTACTGTAATTAATTGAATCAGTACTTTACATTGTAGGTTCTGGGAATTATAAGAGCAGCTTATGTCACAGCTTTGTACTCATTGTTTTCACTAGACAGGTCTGGTCCAGACCCATAGTTTGAATGCAAAAATATGGTACCTAGAAATTTGATGAGCCATAGATAGTAGGTAGGAATGAATCACCTTAGTTTTAAGTCAAATCAAACCTCAAATCAGACTACATTTGGCCATCAGCTGAGCTGAAAGAGGTTGGGGATCTTTGCCCATCCATCCATCCCTTAAACATCCAGTTCAGTATTACCCCATCAGGATTGTGGGGAGCCATGGCTAGGCTACTAGGTCCATGCACTGAAGGCAAGAATGGACTGTTCCTCATCCCTAAGCTGCATTATGTCAGCAGTAAATGCCAACCATTCCATAGATGCAGACCCCTATGGGGCACATCTGGTTGGAGCACTTTAACTTACTAGATCACAAGGCATTAAGAAATTGACCACTTGCCAGTTCTGGACCGCAGGAAAGTTTAAATTACCAACATCAGTAATTATTGAATATGAGCATAAATCACATTTAAAATAGATAATTCCTTGTAAAAATAGCTGAGTTCAGTTGTATGCAGAAAATGGTGCTAATGCATTACAACAGTACACAGCATTTCCCATGCGTGATCCCTCAGTACTTTCAGAGAACTGTTAATATAGGCTCATTGAAAGTACTGTATTCATAACTCTGGAGGAGGATGTAGGAATGGTAGTAAAAGGTTATTTTATCTGATTACAGTGATTATCTGTGATGTATCTAAATTCTTTTAGCTGATTTAAGATATTCTTGTTACATAAAGCAAAAATTCATTGAAAGTCATTGTAACTTTGGAGGATGAGGTACAAATTGCAGGAGAAGGTTATTTGGTCAGATTAAAGTGATTACTTACGATGAATATAAATTGTTTCAAGTGATTTAGCGTATTCCTCTGTTGTATGTCTTTGTTCATTGTCTTTTGATTTTGCCATTTGCATTCTATAGTCATTGGAATACAGTGTAAAATGCTGCTCTTTTCTTCCACTTTCTGATTTGTCACACTGGCCTCGTTGGTCAAGCAGGTTCTCTAGCACCTTTTCCTCAGTAATTTATTCTGCACAGTGCACCTCAATATCTTGTTTGTGACTTCAGGAATAAAGAGCTAAATATAGAGGCTGCTAGAGAACGAGCATTTTGGAGGGTTGCCATTAGGTGACCAAGGCCGTCGCATGCAAGCATGTTTGAGCCTTTATAACAAAGGTACAAATGAGGGGGGGAAAAAAATCTATCATTAAAATGATATAAACAACATACAAGAGAATGTCAGGATGTAATATGCAGTATAAATTGCTAAGGAAGAAGTGCTGTGAATCCTCCTGTGCCACGTAGAACACAGACTAAAGGTTTTGTGATGAGGTAAATGTGACTTGAGAAAGCTTTTTATAATCCTTAGGTTTTTTCACTATGTGAACAGAATTGATAACATGTCAGTATGGTTGGACATAGTGATTGGGCTTGACTTGCAAATGTTTGTTTTAATTTATGTTAGTGTTGTTTAACCCCTACACGCTGGGGGTTTTCTGATGTTGCACGCTCCTCCCTACAGGGGATATCCCTGACGGAAAAAAATACCCTTATTTTAAACCATAATATCTGCCAAACTATAACAACTAGAGAAAAAATTAAAGATACATAAGAAACATCAACTCTTCCTCTTTCAAATGAAAGTATCCCCACATCTCTAGGTGGTCCCGTCGATGAGTAAGGATAAATTAAAGTTCAAAGGGTAGTGGGAAGACGCCTGCGGCTATACACGTCAACCGGCGTTGCTCCGCGCCTAAAATCGTGACTTGTATACACGTCAGCCGGTGGTTAGGGGTTAAAGCTTATTATTTATGGTTGTATTGTAATCATTATGATGGTGGTGATGATGATGATGATGATTGTTACTATTATTGTTATTATTATTATCATCATCATCATCATCATCATCATCATTATTTTTATTATTGGGCTTGGCATGTTAATGTTGTTAGTTTTCATTGTGTTACCATTTTTCAAAATTGTATTTATATTATTGTCAGTATAATTATATTGTTATTATTATCATTATCACCCAGGGGGATCAGAGTGGCATCATGGAATGTGGGTAGTTTGAGGGATAGAGTGGGAGAAGTGGTAGAGGCATTGAGAAGGAGCTGGGTGGATGTTGGATGTGTCAGCCAGAATGATTGCCGGGGGGGATTGTTGATACAAAATATTTTGGCGGGGTAGGGCAGATGGATATGGTGGTGTGGGTGTGTTGGTTACAGAGAAATGGGTGGATTATGTCATGAATGTATTGAGAGTGAATGAAAGGATAATAGCTGTGAAAATTTTGTTCAGTGGGGTTACATTTTCATTTATATTGGTGTATGCCCTACATGCTGGATCGGATGGTTTAGAAAAAGATAGATTCTGGAATGACTTAATACATGTGGTAAGGTATAGGGGATGATGATATTGTAGTTTTGGGAGGGGACTTAAATTGTCATGTAGGTAAAGCAGCTCAAGGACATGAAGGGGCACATTGTGGATGTGCATATGGTACAAGGAATGAGAAGGGTTTGAGGAGGAAATGAACATGATTGTGCTCAACACACATTTTAGGAAATGAGAATAGGTTGATTACATACGAGTCTGTAGGAAGTATTAGTCAGATAGACTATTTCCCGGTCAGGAGGGATGATAAGAGGTTGGTGACAAATGTTAAAGCTATAGGAAGCGAGGAGTGTGTGCAGCAACACAAGTTATTGCTTTGTGACATGACGCTTAAGGAGCAGGTGATGAAATTGAGGGCCTATGCACCTAGGAGGAAACTGCGGAAGTTGGAAAATTATGCAGTAAGGGATGCCTTCTATAGTGAGATGAGTAGAGAGGTAGCTGAACAGGGATGTGTTGACAGAAGTGTTAATGAACAGTACAGAACCCTCAAGACCAACCTCTTGAGAGTTACTGCTTCAGTGTGTGGTTGGACAAGAGGCTTACCAAGACATAAAGTGACTTGGTGGTGGGATGAGGGTATAGAGTATGCAGCTAAGGAGAAAGGAAGGCTTTTTCAGGAATGGAAAAAGGGTGGTAACAAAGAGGAATACTTGGCTGCCAAGCCTAGGGCTAGAAAAGAGGCTTACAGGGCAAAAACTTGAGTCTCAGAGACTTTTACTTGATAACCTGAATAATGTGGAAAGGAAGCATGTGATATTTAAGGTGACAAATCAAATGAAGATGGAAAACAGGGATATTGTAGGGGGTACATTGTGTGAAGAATGATGAAGGAAAGTTAGTGGTGAACAGTGGGGATATTAAAGATGCCTGGAGAGAGCATTACAATGAGGATATTAAAGATGCCTGGAGAGAGCATTACAATCAGTTGCTGAATGAGGAATCTGGCTGGAACAGGGAAAGTTTGGAGCCAGCAAGTCCAGTGTTTGGCCCTTGGCCTCAGATTGGTACTGCTATTGTGAGCAGGGCAGGATGCAGGTGCGGAATGCAGCAGGTGTGTCGGGGTTGAATGCTGAAATGCTGAAAGCCTCCAGTGATATAGGAGTGAGTTTAGTTACTGACTTGATAAATACAATTATATATGAGTGTTATGTCCCTGATGATTGGCTGAAGAATGTAAATTAAATGTGTACAAGGGCAAGGGCAGTGCCCTGGAAAGAGGAAGTTTTAGAGGCATAAAGCGTTTGGACCAGATAATGGAGAGAGTTCCAGAAGATATGATCAGAGAAAGAGTGAATATATATGAGATGCAGTTTGGGTTTATGTCATGCAAAGGGACCACTGATGCCATGTTCTTTGTTCAGCAGCTTCAGAAAAAATGTATAGGAAAGAAAAGGGATCTGTACTTTGTTTTGGTTGATTTGGAGAAGGCCTTTGACAGTACCCAGAGAGGTGGTGAAGTGGGCAATGAGAAAGGTTGGGATTGAGCAGTGGCTGGTTAGAGTGGTTATGGCTATGTATGTGGGTGCTCACTCCCAAATAAGGGTGATTGGAGGTTTAAGTGATGAGTTTTCTTTGAATGTTGGTATGCATCAGGGGTCAGTCTAGAGCCCCTTGTTGTTTATCATGGTACTTGAAGCCCTCTCTTGTGACTTCAGAAATGGACTCCCATGGGAGATGTTGTATGCCAGTGATTTGGTGTCAGTTGCAGAGAATGAAAGGAAGGTGGAGGAAAGATTTAGGAAGTGGAGAGATGGTATGGAGCATAGGGGCCTAAAAGTAAATACAGATAAAATAAAAGTGATGGCATCTAGGGCTGGTTGCAGTACGCTCAGAGAAGAGGGAGAACGGCCATGTACGATTTGTCACAAGGGCGTGGGAAATAATTACATCTTGTGCAGTGTTTGTGATAAGTGGGTGCATAAGAGACTTCATAGTATTAGAGGTAGACTGCAAGATCATGCTGATTTCATGTGTGCAGTATGCCAGGGAGTATGGAGATTATCAGGCATGAAAGAATTGAACTTCCTGGTGAGTCTTGAGTGTTTGGAAGAGTTTTGTTATTTGGGAGACATGTTGTGCATTGGGGGTGGGGGGGTTACCTCTGTGGCTAGAGTTTGGAGTGGTTGGAAGAAGTTCAGGGAGCTATTGCCCTCCTGACATTGAGAGGGCTCTCCCTCTGTGCTAAGGGATTTTTGTATGCGGCATGTGTTACGAATGTAATGCTGTATGGTAGTGAGACCTGGGCAGTGAAGGAAGAGGATGTTTGTAGGCTCAAATGTACAGAAATGACAACAATTAGATGGCTGTGCACTATGTCCTTGAGTGTGAGGTCTGGGGGGGCTAGGTTTACGATGGAAGAGTTGAGAGATAGGATGGGACTGGAGTGCATTGGCGTTGTGATGAGGAGAGATATATGGAGATGGTTTGGGCATGTAGAGAGGGTGGGGGATGATAATTGGTCGCAGAAAGTGAGAAGTGTTAACGTTGGGGGTAGGGTTGCAAGAGGTACACCAAAAAAAACCTAGGATGAGGTCATTGAGTTTGGCCTCATGGATAAGGGACTGAATAGGGAAGCTGCCTGAGATCAAGCAGCATGGAGAGCTGCCATTAGGCGACCAAGGCCATTGCATGCAAACACATTGGAGCCTTTAAAAACAAAACGAACGAAACAGTTACAGTATTATTATATTATTACCATTATCATCATTATAGAGATAGTAAGAGAGTTATCAGAAGTCCTAGTGAGTGATGAACAGGGTGGCTTTAGGAGTGGCAAAGGATGTATGGATCAAATATTTGTAGTGAGACAGATAGTGGAGAAGGCTTGTGAGAAGGACAGTAAGGTGTATATGGCAACTATGGATCTGGAAAAGCATATGACAAAGTAGTCAGAGAAGGATTGTGGAAGGTTTTGTGCATATACAGTGTAGATGGTAAGCTGCTAGGTGCTGTCAAGAGTTTTTATGATGATAGTGAGGCATGTATAAGGATAAATGGGCATCTAAGTGAATGATTCACGATCAGTGTGGGCATGCGACAAGGTTGTGTGATGTCCCCATGGTTGTTCAATTTATACATGGATGGGGTGATGAGAGAAGTAAAAACATAAGTAGCAGAGAGAGGGATGGCATTGGCAATGTATGGTGGTGGATGGAATATCTTAAATTTGTTGTATGTTGATGATGCAGTGCTACTTGCAAATACCAGACAAGAACTTGGTAGACAAGTGCAGAGTTTTGCTGATGTCTGTGAACATCGTGCCTTGAGAGTAAATGTAGAAAAGAGTAAAGTGATGGTAATCAAGAGAGAAGGTATCTCCCAGTGTGATGTTACAGTGAATGGAGAGAGACTGGAATTGGTGAGAGAGTTCAAATCGCTGGGTACAGTGATAGAAAAGAGAGGAAAAATGTGCAAAAGAAGTGGAAAGTAGTTTGACACAAGGAAGAAAAGTGGCTGGTGCTATGAAGGTCTTGATAAGAAACAGAGGCTTGAGTGTTGTAGCTGTGCGAGGCATACATGAAGGAGTGTTAGTGTCAGCTTCAGCATATGGATTTGAGAGTATGGTGTAACATGAAAATGAAAAGTCAAGAGTGAGAGCAGTGGAGATGGGACGGCTGAGGAACGTACGAGGAGTACAGAGAATGGTTAGGATACGAAATACTGTGATTCATGAGAGATGCAAAGTGAGGAAGTCTTTGGATACCAGAATCGAAGAGAGTGTATGAAGATGTGTATGTAGTCATGTGGAGAGAATGGATAACAAAAGAGTAGTGAAAAAGGTTTATCTGAGCAAATTTGAAGAGGTAGGAGGTGACGTAGGCCAAGGAGAAGGTGGAGGGATATGGTTGATGAGTGTGGAGGAAGAGAGGTATGGAAGTCGGTGAGGCATGAGAACTTAAAGGAGATCAATCTGGCTGGATAAATGTTGTGAGAAGTGCATGGTCATGGACTTGGCACCCCTTTTTAACGTAACAGTGTGCTGATTGACTATCGGATACTTTTATGTGAAGCTACAGAATGTGGTGAAAGAGTTGTGGTATATCAGATACAACCAGGATTCCGTGGGCTTGAATGATGAGCGAATTGAAGTGTGGCTGATTGAATTGGGCAGACATAGGCTGTATGGACGTTGTTACTCCTCATCCTGCCCTAGGGTGGGAAAGGAGGACCGGATGATGATGATGATGATGATTATTATTATTATTATGATTATGATTACTATTATTATTACTATTACTATTACTACTGTTATTATTATTTTTATTATTGCAGTTTATGTTGACTAATGTGGTTCTTATTCCTTGTGAGTTTGCATCCATATCAGATAGTGTCAAACATGGCTAGATGGAAAGTGCCTTGTGTTGCTAATGTGCATGTTGCATGTTTTTCCCCGCCATGTTGTGTTGCGTGGCTGCTGTGTTATGGCCCTGGTGCTGTGATGTGTTATGGCTGCCCTGCTGTGATGTTGCAACCCTTCTACACCCTGGCATACTATTGTGATGGGGTATGTACTGCTATACTGCTGTGTTGCAACCCCTCCACTCAACTGCCACTGTTGCAACTCATCCACTCGACGGCCACTCTGTTGCAACCCATCTTTTCAACTGATATTTTGTTGCTACCTCCTACCCGGCAATGTATTGTACTGGAATGCTCAACTGCCACTTGTGTTGCTTCTGTGCTGCAACCCTCCCACCTGGTCAATATACTGCAATGTGGTACTCAACTACTGCTGCACTGCAACCACTCTACTCAACTGCTACTGTGCTGCAACCCATCCACTTGGCTACCATCGTACAATGTCATTATTTTACAATGTGTGGCAGGCATCCACTTTTTTGGCTCATCTACATTCTACTTGCACGATGGCGGTGGTGGTGGTGGTGGGCGTGGCGGTTGGAGCCCCACCACACCACCCCATCCCCCACACCACACCACCAACCTTGGCATGCCCCCACCAGGGTATGGCGGGGGGGTTCTGGTCCCACCTCAGCCCACAAGCCCCACAGGAAGTCCCACACGCCCAGTGCAGGGATCCCACTCTGCCCAGGCCTCCCCCACCAACACCATCAAGAATGTGAGGCCACGGGCGCGATCAGCCGATGAGTCTGTCTCAGGCAAAAAGGTGAGTCAGTGCCCTGTTTCTTTGTAGCCCTCTTTTATCATGTATTCTACAGTATATGGTATAACTTTTTTTTATGTTGCCAAGACTTCAGTAGATTACATATACCCTTCGTGGTGGAGTGGCACACCTTCTCATTGTGGCCCTGATAAAACCAGGCAGCTTCATTTCCTTGTTATTCCAGTGTTCCTCAGTTCCCTCCCTATCCCCCAAACGGAGGACAGTGGACTGTAGGATAAAGCAGGGCTCTTGTTTGGCGAGCCACAGCTCGCAAATGCGAGTGTTTTATCCCTTCGGCGAACAAACTTTACATGCAGGTTGCTTTTTGACGAGAAGAAAATACATCCACTTCCAAACCCAGTAAGCTACAAAAGAAGTAAATCATACTTAAATAAGCAAAAAGCACGTTGTGATCGATTATTAAGTCTTTCCTTGTCGCCACTGTGAATGTTTAAAAATAGACAATGTGTACATAAATACAGTAAATAAATATATTTATTGCTCATAAAATATTTCTGCTCGTAGTCAGTTTGGCTACTAAAAATTTATTTGGCTTGTAAATCATAAACTTAGAAGCCAAATGGCTTGCAACCATGGGCAGTTAACAAGAGCCCTGTAAAGGCAGCTTTAGCCTGCATTCTCCCAGTTTCATGTCTAAATGAGCCTGTGGCTGCAACAGCAATGACATTTGTCATTGTGAGAGTCAGAGTAATGGAGGTGGAGTTATTGAGAAATGTGTGAGTATGGAAATTGGATATTCTTATGATTCATACAAGATGGAAAATAAAGCTTTCCATGGAGAACAGATATGAAGAGAGCGTGCTTCGATGATATGGTTATGTGGAGAGAATTGGTATAAGAAGGACAAAGTATTGACAGTTTTTTGTATACCTCACTCCATCCTTAAGTGAGGGAAAAAGAGGTGATGGTGATGATGAATTTTTTCATTTATGATGGTGGGACACTTCTCCAAGACATAGTACTGACTTTTTTTTTTTTTTTTTTTTTTTTTTTTTTTTGTCATGATGATGATGATGATGATGATGAATGTTTTCTTGTATGAAGATGAGACAGTCTTCTTAAGATAGTCCTCCAGTGGTGGGGAAAAAAGAGGTCTGGATGATGATGATGATGATGATGATATAATCCATCCATCCATTATCCAATCCTATGTTGCTCCATGAGGAGCATAGGAGCCCAGGACTAGCCAAGTAGGTCGTGACATTTAATATGAGAGTGACCAGCCCCACTCATCCCTGAGTGGCATTACATGAGCAGTAAACCCCAACCACCCCTACGATAGAAACCTTCACTGGCTCAGTCTGATTGGAATGCCTTACTTACTGTACTTAGTAAAACCTCTGATGCCATAATTTAGTTATATGGTGAAACCCAGTGTAGTAAATGGTTTCCTGGTGTACAGGAAACCATTTGGCTTGTCACTCAGTGTAGAGTCACCAATAGGCAGAGGGAAGAGGAAAGATTGAAGGAAAGAAAGAAGAGGAAGGAAGAAAGAGAGGAAAGCGCAGTCACTCAAAGCAGCACTACATTGAGTGAGTGGATGGTGAGCACCCCCACCTACCACAAATGATATAACAGTACTGTAATAATAACCATATAACAAAATTATGGCACCTGGTGGTTTAGTGGGTAATTAATGCGCTCCAGTTGGATTGATCCAGTGAAGGTTTATATCCAAGGGATGGTTTGGGGTTTATTGCACACATAATGCCACTCAGGGATGAGTGAGGCTGGTCACTCATCTTAAATGTCATTACCAACTTGCCTAGCCCCAGGCTTCTACACTCCTCATGAGGCGGCATAGGATTAGTTGATCGATGGATGGATGGAATGAATGATGATGATGATGATAATAATAATAATAATAATAATAATAATTGGATGGCGCCTGGTGGTTTAGTGGGTAATGAAGGTGCTCCAGTTGAATTGAGCCTGTCTAGGTTTATAACCAAGGGATGCTTGGGGTTTATTGCTTATATGATGCCACTCAGGGATGAGTGAGACTGGTCACTTTCATCTTAAATGTCAGGACCAACTTGCCTAGTCCCGGGCTTCTGCACTCCTTATGGGGCAATGTAGGATTGGATGATGGATGGATGGGTGGATAATAATAATAATAATAATAATATTTTCTCATATGCAGGTGAGACAATCCTCCAAAGACACGGTAGAGGACTGGGAGATCCCAGTTGACGAGATCCTGATTGGGCTTCGCATTGGGTCGGGCTCATTTGGGACGGTGTATCGAGGTCACTGGCATGGCCCAGTGGCAGTGAAAACACTAAATGTACGAGACCCAACGCCAGCACAGTACTCAGCCTTCAAGAATGAGGTGTCTGTACTAAAAAAGACAAGGTAAGGAATGTTTTTATTCATCAGAAGATGGAGAAAGAGAGACTAACTAGAAGAGTGTGTGAGTGAGATGGGGGGGGAGAGGAGGAGGGGGAGATCAAGGGTGAGACAGAGGTATTGAGTAGAGATATATGAGGGAGGGAGTGGTGAGTTGGAGGAAGGACAGCCAGATGATGGAAGACAGAGAAGCATGGAGGTGATGTGTTTGTGACCACCCCTTATGGTATTAAGGGGTTTGAAAATAGATAGATAGGTACTAACATTTTGTTTGCCTTTTCCTTTTACAGCTAGAAACAGTTGACCATCCGATCCTTTTTTCACATTAACAACCTTAAATTACCATCTTTTCATCAGGAGTGTGCACATGTAATAATAAATTAGCACTAGCATATAATGCTAGTCACAAAAAAGTGCTGAAGTGTATTGAGGGCACTAGCAATGTCCTTCCCTTCAAAGTAATGATATAAACTTTTGTCTCTCATTGCCTATCTCATCCCATCCAGTGTTGCCAAGCAGAAATCTTCAAAAGCTCTAAGCTCAACTTTAAAACATGCTAAACTATAGATAAACAGTTCAAATTTTTGCATTAAATTGGACTTCAAAAAGCGCTAGATATAGAAGAAAATATAATATTTTTTGGCACTAAATTATTATGAAAAGCACTAGATCTAGCGCCAAAAGCGCTAAGTTGGCAACTCTGATCCCATCCTTGGGTATGAAAAGATGTCAGGATGATGATGATGATGATAAAGATGATGACGATGATGATCCTCATCAGCTGGATCTCCTATCCCACCCAAGGGCAGGGTGAGGTGGTAAATGTGATGATGATGATGATTATGATTTTTTTTTTTTTTTTTTTTTTTTTTTTTTTTTTTAAATATAACCAGAGATGTTAATGCTGACTATGATGATAATCTTTTCCCCTCGACAGACACGTGAATATCCTCCTGTTCATGGGTTGTGTGAAGACCCCACAATTGGCTATAGTAACTCAATGGTGCGAAGGCTCCAGTCTCTACAAACACCTTCATGTGCAAGAGACAAAGTTCGACCTCATGAGAATTATCGACATTGCTCGACAGACTTCACAAGGCATGGAGTGAGTAACTGAGGGATTTTAATATATATATATATATCGGGACCAACTGCCTAGCCCCGGGCTGCTACGCTCCTCATGGGGCAATGTAGGATTGGATGATGGATGGATATATATATATATATATATATATATATATATATATATATATACATATATATATATATATATATATATATATATATATATATATATACATATACATATATATATATATATATATATATATATATATATATATACATATACAGTATATATATATATATATATATATATATATATATATATATATATATATATATATATATATATATATATACAGTAATCACTCCAATATCCGACGTAATAGAGCCATAGGTAGGTCCGGATATTGGTTCTGTCCGGATATTGGGCCCCAGCTTATGGACTTGTACTTATGGACCCTAACTCAGAGAAACACCTATACAACTCCCTCTGGACATGCATAACACCTATTTAAGACCCAAATCACACCAATAAGGCACATAAATGACTGAAATAAATGCAAAAGAAACATAAAATGAGGGTTTAGAAGTAGGTTCATACAATAATAAACATTCTGGTGACTGGCTCCTGGACTGGTACTTATGGACCCTAACGTAGCCTAACTCAGAAAAACACCTTCCTACTGCACATGCATAGCTCCTAACACCCTATTCACACCAATAAAGGACATTAAAGAGTGAAATGAGGTAAGTATAGTATGGAAAAAAGTACAGTATGAAACATTCTTATGTCCGGATAGTGGGGATGTTCAGATATTGGGTGTCCAGATATTAGAGTGATTACTGTATATATATGTAAAGGTAGGTGGGGGCACTCACCGTCCACTCACTTGATGTAGTGCTGCTATCGGGTGTCTGCCCTTTCCTCTCCTCCATCCTTCTTTCCTTCCATCCTCTTCTGTCTTTCTTGCTTTCATTCTTCCCTTGTCCTTCTGCCTGTGGGTGACTTTACACTCCCTCTTCCTTCTTTCCTTCATTCTTTCCTTTTCCTTCTGTCTGTGAGTGACTCTACACTGAGTGACAAGCCAAATGGTTTCCTGTACACCAAGAAACCATTTACTGTGCTGCGTGGTAACTGTATAACCAAATTTTGGCGCCTGGTGGTTTAGTGGGTAATTATTGCATTCCAATCGGATTGAGCCAGTGAACGTTTATATCCAAGGGGTGATTGGGGTTGATTGCTCATGTAATGCCACTCAGAGATGAGTGAGGCTGGTCACTCTCATTTTGAATGTCGGGACCAACTGCTTAGCCCCGTGATCCTATGCTCTTCATGGGGCATTGTAGGATTGGATGATGGGAGGATGGATGTGTATATATATATATATATATATATATATATATATATATATACAGTATATATATATATATATATATATATATATAGATATATATACATATACAGTATATATATATATATATATATATATATATATGATATACAGTAATCCCTTTAAGACCCGGTTACCCAAGTCCCGGACACCCCAAGTCCCAGACATTTTTGGCTTGGGTCCTTGGACACCAAAAATGGCCAAAAAACGTAAAAATGCAAAAAAAGAGACGATATGTGTTCATGTCTACTTTAAATTTGCCTCACGGTGATGAACAGGTGTGTTTTGGTGCGTAGTTCCTCCAATGTCCGCTATAGTACCCCTGTATCCTCCCCAGTTCCTGCCTACCTACCATTGTGACTGCACGCTCATCGCAATGGCTGCCCACATGCTCGCCCTTGTGAATAAACTGCCATATCTCGCGTCCGACGTCCGCTAAAGCACCCCTGTGTCCTCCCCAGTTCCTGCCTACCTACCATTGTGACTGCACACTCATCTCCATGGCTGCCCACGTGCTTGCTCTTGTGAATAAACAGTGAATAAACTGCCATACCTCACTACTAGAGCACGTGGGAATTTACAGTGTTGTGCAGTGTTAAGAAATTAGAATTCAGTGTGCAAAGGAATAAGTGCAGAGTGCGACACTGGTGTGTTGCAACTGGCGTGGCGCAAGGAAGAACAGAATGTGCAGTGTTAAACAATTATAATTTACGGTGCAAACAATTAAGTACAGCTTGACACTGGATTTCTGTACGTGCTTCAAGTGCGCCTTCACCACTGTCAGAGCCATAAAGGAGGCGGGTTAATCTTCGCAACGGCCAGGGACATGTTATAACAACCGTGTACACTGCTAAATATTTTCCATACTCACTTCTAGATTGGCCTGGGAGGAAGGTAGAGTCCCGGAGGATTGGAAGTCAGGTATAATTATTCCCTTGTACAAAAGAAAAGGAGAAAAAGAAGTGTGTGGTAATCATAGGGGCATTTGTCTTCTTAGTATAATAGGAAAAGTGTATGGTAGGATACTTATTGACAGAGTTAGAGAAAGAACAGAGAAATTAGTTGGAGAAGAACAGGGAGCCTTTAGGAAGGGAAGAGGTTGTGTAGATCAGATATTCATTCTTAGATCTTTAGTGGAAAAGTTTCTAGAGAAGGGAAAGAAGTTGTACGTATGCGGCTTTCATGGATTTGGAGAAAGCATATGACAGGGTGGATAGACAAGGATTGTGGAAAGTGTTAAAAATATATGGAGTAGATGGGAAGTTGTTGAATGCTGTGAAGAGTATGTACGATGGTGCGAAGGCTGCAGTGCGTGTGGATGGTGAACTAAGTGAATTTTTCTCTGTGAAAGTTGGGTTGAAACAGGGATGTGTCATGTCTCCATGGTTCAATCTGTATTTGGATGGGGTAATAAAAGAGGTACAAGGTAGGGTAGTGGATGTTGGAGTGGCCCTGGTGAGAGAGGATAGTGTTTGGAAACTCCCTGTACTGTTTTTTGCAGATGATACTGTGTTGTTGAGTGAAGATGAAGGGGAGCTGCAAGGCTTGGTGGATGAGTTTGGGAGAGTGTGTAAGAAACGGAATCTAAAGGTGAATGTAGGGAAGAGTAAAGTGATGGTCTTTGAGAGGGGTGAAGTCAGTGAATGTACAGCGAGGTTGGATGGTGAGGAATTGGAAAATGTGAGTATGTTTAAGTACTTGGGTAGTGTGATGAGTAAGGATGGAGGTTTGGAGGGTGGAGTGCTTGAAAGGGTACAGCAGGGAAGAAAGGTTGCTGGTTCTTTGAAAGCAGTGATAAGAAACCGGGAAGTGAGCATGGAAGTGAAAAAGTTACTACATCACAGTATTGTGATACCAACTCTAACGTATGGAAGTGAAGCTTGGACGTTGTTGGAAGGACACAAGTCAAGAGTGAGAGCAGTGGAAATGAGTTATTTAAGAGGAGCCTGTGGAGTCACATGGAGAGACAGGCTGACGAATGAGGATATAAAGGAGTGTCGTGATGTGGATGTGGATGTGATAGGAAGTGTTATGAGGAACACACTGAGGTGGTTTGGCCATGTGGAGAGAATGGAGGGTGAAAGACTGACGAAGAGAGTGTATGTGAGTGAGGTGGAGGGGGGAAGAGGGAGGGGGAGGCCGAGGATGAGATGGAGGGATGGGGTGGAGAGGTATATGAGAGAGGGGGGTGTGAGTTGGGAGCAGGGCAGTGAAATGGCGGGGGACAGGGCGACTTGGAGGCGATTTGTTTGTGGCCACCCCAAACGGGATTGAGGCGTCTGGCAATAGATAGATAGATAGACTTCTAATTTCTCATTCTTTGTTTCCATTTCATTTATTTCATGGTTTCTGTCCCTTATTTGTGTCCATAGGGTCTTAAATAGGTGCTGAGCATGTCTGGCAGGGAGTTATTTAGGTGGCTTTCAAAGTTAGGTTGGGTTGGGGTCTACAAGTACCTGTCCAGGGGCATTTTTCCCAAGTCCCAGACAAAACCAAGTCCTGGGCATGCCTTTGGTTCTATTATATATATATATATACACACACACACACACACACACACACATCCATCCATCCATCCATCATCCAATCCTATGTTGCCTCATGAGGAGCATTGGAGCCCGGGGCTAGGCAAGTTGGTCCTGACATTTAAGATCAGAGTGACCAGCCTCACTCATCCCTGAGTGGCATTACATGAGCAATAAACCCCAACCACCCATTGGATGTAAACCTTCACGGGCTCAGTCTGATTGGAGTACCTCAATTACCCACTAAACCACCAGGGGCAAAAATTTGGTTATATGGTTACCACCCAGGGTAGTAAATGGTTTCCTGGTGTACAGGAAACCATTTGGCTTGTCACTCAGTGTAGAATCACCCACAGGCAGGAGGAGGAGGAAATAATGAAGGAAAGACAAAAGAGGGAGTGTAAAGTCACCTGTAGGCAGAAGGAAAAGGGAAGAATGACAGAAGAGGATATAGTAAATATATATATATATATATATATATATATATATATAGTTTCCTGTACACCAGAAGACCATTTACTACACTGGGTGGTAGCTATATAACCAAACTATGGCTCCTGGTGTCCAGCCAGATTGAGCCTGTGTAGGTTTGTATCCATGGGGTGGTTGGGGTTTATTGCTCATGTAATGCCACTCAGGGATGAGTGATGCTGGTAACTCTCATCTTAAATGTCAGGACCAACTTGCCTAGCCTCGGGCTTCTATGCTCACCATGGGGCAACACATGATTAGGTGATGTATGTACATGTTTTTGTATGGATTATAAAGCAGTTTCTTTCTCCAATCCACTGTAAACACCTCCATATTCAGAAGATGAGATTTGATGTTGTGATAGATGGTATGAAGTGGGTAAGTGTGGTTTGTACCAGTCAGGAATCCAGGAATGCTATGGTTTGAGTGGTGAGTGATTGAGAGTTTGGTCCATTTAATTGGGCAGACCTTTGCTAGGTCTCTCTCTCTCTCTCTCTCTCTCTCTAAGGAAAAATCTGGATGGTGATGATGGTGGTTCTGATGTATGTTTAGATATCTGTATACCTTTTCATTTATTTATTTATATATCCTTTATATTTATATGTATGTTTATATTTCAGCTACCTTCATGCCAAGAATATAATCCATAGAGACTTGAAATCGAATAATATATTCCTTCACGATGACTACACTGTCAAGATTGGGGATTTTGGCCTGGCCACAGTCAAGGTGTGAATTGGTTATTGTACAGTGATTTACAATTCTTTTTTCTCTTATTGCTCATGATTCCCAGTAAAGTTGTTTGAAGACATGAGAGTTTTTTTGTAATACTTCATTAATTTCTTGGTGTCAAGTCATAGAGTAAACTTGCCTACTAAAGCTCCATGGTTAGCTTTGAACCTGATATGGTAGAGTAATTCAAGTTATTAATATCAATTCTGTCTTTCTAACTTGATGTCATTATCCAGGGTGGCCGGTGGGCACAAGAGAGCCAAGGGGGTCGGCTTATCCAGCAGCCATCTGGTTCAATCCTGTGGATGGCCCCTGAGGTTATCCGAATGCAGGATGAAAACCCTTACACTTCACAGAGTGATGTTTATGCTTTTGGTATTGTTCTGTATGAACTTTTCTCCGGCTGCCTACCTTACTCCCACATCAACAATAAGGACCAAGTATGTAACTAATGCATTTATTGTAACTTTGATAAAGATCCCTAGCCCCTCTCAGCTTGGTTGATGGTCAAAAGTAGTCAGATGGGAGGGGTATTTTAACAAGTAGCCAAAGAGACTAATTCATGTCTTAACCAAAGCTCATCAAATTTTTTAAGGCAGCACGCAATGCTCGTTTCCTTTACCAGATTCTGTTCATGGTGGGGCGAGGATACCTTCGACCAGATATCACCTATCTACGTTCAGACATGCCCAAGCCCATCCGACGGCTATACGAGGACTGCATCAAATATAATCGTGATGACAGACCTCTGTTCCCTCAGGTAAGAAAAAGGAGTCCCTGGTTTATTTTACTGGGCAGCCTGTGATAGTTTTGATTTTGTACTTTGACTTTCCTTGCCTGAATCCTACCTTATGTGATCTTAAGGTGGGATAAATGATCAGGGTGAAATGATGATGATGGTGATAAGCAGAATGTATTGGTGAGATAAATAAAAATGAAGACTGTAAGAGAATGCTGTAACATTTCCATTTATGGTATTAATTATATAGGGGAGGGAGCACGAGTTTACGTGTTAAATGTTGTAGCTGCTGTGGATGAGCATTGACTCTTTAAGTCTATGTGCGGACTGTTTTATTCAGGTAAGTTATACTTGGTGGTTCCAAACGTTACTACTATGACATCTCTGTCCATCTTTCTATGTACAGTAAGACATCCCTTAGTTGGAATCATATATAAGTCGGCATGGTTCCAAAATATTCATGCAAAAAATCATTTTCAAAAATTGAGCACATGGCAAAAAAATAATTGACAAAGTTGATTCTAAGTTGGCAAGTGCCAACTAATAACAACCCAAGCTCAGCATCGTATGAGGCATGACATATCAGGCTATCCTGTTCAGATTTGTAGAGGTCAAAATTAAGTCAGTATATTGGTTGTTGGCTGGCGATAGTACACCCTACTACCATATGAAGACTTGGTAAGTGATCATAGACACTTTTTTTTTTTGGGGGGGGGGGGGGAAGAGGTGGTTCTCATAGGTTGGCAGTTCGCTTAAGTCGGCAATGCTGACGTAGGGAGGTTGTACTGTGTTTATTTATAGCCAGTTCCCCTAATTCTAGAAGGGATGGTGGCAAAGTAAGTGCCGCCTTATCATCATGTCCTCCACCATCAGGCTGCCTTCTCCAAAGCACACCACCCTTTCCTTTGTGCCTCCCCATTACCCTTCATTATCAGGAACCATCATTGGACATCCACCTTTGAGAAACCATCCATCCCAGAAAAACTAAAGTACACCTAGCCAAACTATGGTGCAGCAACCTCCCTTCCATGCTACAATATCAACACAAAATATAACTCCCAGATAGTGCACTTTGCCCACACTTTGCCCACACTGCAGTGCAGCCCCCACACCACAACACAGCTCATGCACTGCTCTATCACAGCACCAGCAGTCCTTCAATGTAGCCTCTACAAACGACCTATGAGAGTGACCAGTTAAAGTTGCCAGTTTCGTATGGTTCACTGGGTTCACATCCAGATGAGCCTGGGTCTGCAAATATTACTACTTCTACTACTACTGTTGCAGATCCTGGCTAACTTAGAGTCCTTGGTGCGTTCACTACCCAAGATCCACCGGTCAGCCAGTGAGCCCACCCTCACGCGGACGCACCTCAACACGGACGACATGATGTACCTGTGTGCGTCACCCAAAACTCCCATCAACTCCGGAGCATTCCTTTTTTCAACCGCTGGCAACATTTAAAGAGGACTGGTGTGTGGGAGAGAGAGAGAGAGAGAGAGAGAGAGAGAGAGGAGGTGGAGGGAGAAACCATTTGAGAGGAGAAAAAATCTGATAGAAGAGGTGAAAGGCGAGAGAGGAGGAGGGTAATGGTGAAAAGGAAGGAAAGTTTGTGTGAGGGCTGATGGAAGAGACCAAGAAAAGGAGAGAAGAGGTGGAGAGAGAAGCTGTGAGAGGAGGGAATAGGTGAAAGAAAGAGGTAATGATAAAAAGAGGTGGAAAGGTAAGATGAAGGCAGAGGAATTTAAACAAATTGTGTGAAGACATGATATAAAACAACTAGAGGAAAGAAGAATCAGTTTAGAGGAGGGAAGAGATTATGGGAAAGAAACCATTTGGAGGGAAGAGGTGAAGGGGGAAGAAAATACAAGTAGGAAGAGGAGGAGGAGGAGGGTGAAGATTAAGGGAGAGAGGTAGGGCAGGAAGATGTGCACAGAAGCCTGTTTCAAAGGAACTGTTGGATAGAACGTCAACAGTCATCAACACTCAACTCTGCAGCATTCCTTTTTTCAACTTCAGGATACATTTAAATAGGTCTGGTGTGTGCAGGAGAGACAGGAGAGGAGGGATGAGGTGGAGGAGAATTGCTTGGGAGGAGAGAAGTTGTAGTGAGGAGGAGTGGAGGGAGATACTACTGGAGAGAAAAGAAGAGGTAGAGAGAAAGGAGGGAGGAGGTAGTGAGTTAAAGAAAATTTGTGTAAAGAGAAGATTTAAAACAGGTGTTGAAGAGAAAAGCCATTTGAAAATAAGGGGGAGGTGGAAGGAGAGAGAGAGTGGAAGATATGGACGGAGGTGTCAGTAGAGGGAGGTGGAGGTGGAAGTTATTTGTAGGAAATGGGGAGTTCAGAGAAATGCAATGAGGTAGGTGAAGGAAAAGGTGTGTAAGAGAAAGTTAATACAAGTGGTGGAAAGAAATCTTGTGTGGTAGAAAGGAAGAGGTGGAGGAGAGGGGTATTGGTAGGAGGAGGTGGAGAGTCAGGATGAAGGCAGAGGGATAGGAAAGGAAAGGGTGTGTAAAGGCAAGATTTAAAACAACTATTGGAGGGAAAACTGATTAGAGAGACAGGAAAGTATGTGTGAAAGGAGAGTTAAGATCAAAGCAGAGAAGTGGGGAAAATATATTTAAAGACAAGAGGAGCAGTAGGGCAAGTTTACTGGACAAGAGAATTTGAGTGTGAGTGAGAGAATCCAAAAAAAAAAAAAAGTGTAAGGACAAGATAATCTGCCCCTATTATCAGTAATTTCCCTTATTTGTCCCCATTATTTATTAGTAATTCCTCTGATTTTTCCATGTTGATCAGCAATTCCATTGACTTTTTTTGTACTTTGTATCAGGAGTACTCTTTTTTTTTTTTTTTTTTTACCAACTCTCTCTCCCCCCCCCTCTTTTTTTTTTTTTTTTTTTTTTTTTTATAGTGATTCCCCTTGTTTGTCTGGCTTCCTTACCAATAATTCCTCAGATATTTCCCATTTTTTATCAGCAGCTCTCCAGTATCTCCCCATTGCTTATCAGTAATTCCACTGGTTTTTCCTTATTTTTATCAGTAATTTCTCTTTCCCTGTTTCCTAACATTAATTCTTCTGATTTTCTATATTTCTTTTCAATAATTTCCCAGATTTTTCCTAGTCTCGTATCAGCTATTGCTGTACCCTCCAAGCCACAGGTAGTCCCCCCCCCCTCCCATCACGGTAAAGGCTGTTCCCAGTGTGTTAAGTCTGGGTCTTCTCATGGCATCCTGTTAATCGTGTGTCTGAGAAGAGCCTCAAAGTTTTCATAAGTTTCTTGATGCAACTTACCTGGACTGCAGCAAAATGATATATGTTTCTTGATTCCCTAAACTGTTAAATGAAGGTATAAGTGTTTCTTCTTTTTATATTTGTTTGGTTATATTAATTCCCCATGCTGCAGAATGGTATGGGTGTTTCTTTTTTAATAATAACATTTCATATGTCTTGATTCCCCAAGCTGCAGAATTTTACAGTATTTTTCTTCTTGTAATAACTGATGTGTCTGTATTTTGAGTCCTAGTGGTGGAAAAGGAAACCAATTTTTCTTTTATGATAGTTTTTTTTTTTATTACACAGTACATTAATTTACCGAACTGCATAGTGATGCCCTAGTGTTTCTATTCTGTATGCAGTAAAAGTCCTCCAATCCGACCACCAATAATCCTAATACAGTATCCCAATACTCCGAGTTTTTCAAGACGAAATTTTTTCAAATTTTTCTGGTTTTTTTTTTTTTTTTTTTTTTTTTTTTTTTTTTTTTTTAAGGGATTTATCAGACTTGGACTTGCTCTTTGACTTGGATGTAGGTACCTGCCTCATCTACAGTTCTGTGCATTTCCAGTGAGTAAAGCAATAACCCATATCATTTTAAGTGTTTATTTAATGATCATGTACTTATTTCTAATAGTTTTAGAGGTCCCTCCCAATAGTAAAAAACTAGTCTGAAAGACCCTCGGACCCCTGCCATTCGGATTACTGGACTTTTACTGTAATAGCTATTCATATGAGTCCCTAAACTGCAGAATATGTTTTGCTCTTTTTATAAGAATTTTATGTCTCAATTCACCAAGCTACAAAATTGTGTGTTAAGTGTTTCTTCTTTATATATATATATATATATATATATATATATATAATATCAATTTCCCAAACTGCAAAATGATGCTATACCATCTCATTCTATAATATACATATATTTTTTTTTCTCCTGTATATTGAATCCTGAAGTGCAGAATTCTCTGATAATTGGTTCTTCTTTTACAATAAATTTTGTTATATCTTCAGTTCCCCAAGCTGCAAAATTATGTGATTGTGTTTCTTCCATTTATAGTAGTTTTTGTTATTTACTTTGATTCCCCAGACATCATTTAGAGATCTATGGGTTTTCACTCGTTTACCGAGATCGCAAGGCTTTGGAAGCAGAGTGCACTATTCTCAACTGAGAGAGTGTTACAAAAAACAGACTGCATTGAGGTTATGGAAGGTTGCCATTCTAAGTCAGCACATGAAGGTATCTCTCGCCAGCACCTAACTGAAAGGGTTAATCTTAGTTTCTTCGTGCATACTCGAAACACTGTTATTGAATTCTAGGGAAACATCTTGTAATGAAGGGGTAAATGAAGGCTTGATCTAACCCCCCAGCTCAAAAAGTCTCTGAATCTTAATAAAATCTTGTGAAAATAGGAAGAATTAACTTTTAAATGTGCCACTGGAGGGAAGGGGACAATAGCTATATGCCTTTGAGCTGAGTATGGTGCCCTGTGCTTCAGAATGGCATGTATGGCTAACTTGTGGTTTTTTTTTTTTTTTTTTTTTTTTTTTTTCCATCTATAGAATTAATCTCAAAGTGTGGGAAGTCTTTGTTATGAGTTCCCATAATTTTCAACATTTAAATTGCCATGTTTTTTTCACTTGTTACTTTTTTTTATGTAAACTCCTATATTTTATAAGTTCAAGGTTTTGAGCACTAGTTAAATTATCTTGAAGTGGTGTTTTGAGGAAGCAAACGATTAACCATTATTGTTATTATATTGCTCATCTTAAATGTCAGGACCAACTTGCCTAGTCCTGGGCTTCTACACTCCTCATAGGGCAACACGGGAGTTGATGATGGATGGATGGGTAGATTATTACTGTTATTATTATTATTATTATTATTATTATTATTATTGTTGTTGTTGGTTCTCCAGAAAAAACTGCATTATGTTAAAGACCTCATATACAGTAGAGTCTCCTAAATCACGCGTTTCTAAACAGCAAATTCATTATACTTGGCAACATCGTGCAACAGTTTGCAATATCAGTAATTTGTGGAAATTGCATGTAATTTGCAATTGCAGCATTGATAGTAAAGGTTTCCCGATGCATTTTTGTACATCTTTTATGCTATGTTTCCACAAATGGTGTTCTCTTTAATAAGTAAAGCTGTATGAAAATTAGATTTTCCTCTGTATCAGGTAGACAAATTTTGAAGCATATGAAGATCTGGGATGAGTTGCCAGATGAGACTGGAATGATTAACACCAGCACTGTTTACTTGTTTTTCTCATGGTTTTTAAGTTTGATGGAGTTTTGGTTGAATTTAAACATTGTCATTCTTCTCGATATCCTTAATTGTAGAACAGTAGTTTTCATTGGGATGTTATTAAGACTTACCTCCCTGTATGGATGTGGGCCAAATACTGTACATGAAACTTGCCTAGCAAAGCCAGCGACACTCACTCGCACACCTGCATGCTGTCTTCACTTAAATGTCCCATAATTTCCTTCTTGGTGGATCACAGGGAAGTCAAAGAAGTCACATAGTGGGTCCATCTGTGCTGTTGCACCAAAATGCAGCACAGTCAGACCATTAGTAAGGACAAAAAAGCACCAGTAAATGCACCCCCCAACCCTCCCATTTTGTTGCTGGATTTGGCAACATTACATTTCGGCGATTATCTTGGTGTTTACATACGTAGAGATGGGGATTGAAACGGATATTTCAGTAGCTCAAATTAACAAAATCTGCTACATTAAAGCATTATTTTATTCATCAACCAGTCATTTATCACAGCAGGTGATGAGATGTATTTTTAGATGATACAGTCAGCCAGCACCCAGGCTGTGAGGCGTTTGCACAAAAATGGTGCCATGTCGGCCGACCAATTAGCAAGCAGCTTTAAATATTGGCTGTCCAGTCTCTCTTTCCATAGGGTCTCTGTTAATTACTAAACCAATCATATTCAAGCATAGCACTTACTCTAAGCCAGTCACAGCACATCCCTCCTACACCAAGCCTGACAGGCATGTGCACGAGAGCCCTGCCGCGCGGCTCGTGCTCGTGCATTGTCGCCTCTCTGTTGACAGCATGTGGTTCTGGTGTGGTGTATGAGAGAGGATCTCCCCCCCCCCCTTGGTTCCTCTGGCTTCCCAATGTAACCATTGCTGATCGTAACTCCTCAGCCTGCAACTTCTTCGAGGAAGGGTTATCAGTGTTCACTGGTGACCAGTTTGATATAGGTTCTTGGGTATGGGGGACAACTTTCCAAAATGATAGACTCATAAGCAATTTTTCCCATAAGATTAGTTATTTCTAAATCGCGAAATGCTCAAATCGGGGCATGTGCCCAGTCCCATAAAACCGCGATTTAGGAGATTCCACTGTATTTAATCCTTTTGAGTGAATACGTATCTTTCTCCTGGCATTGTGGTGCCTCGATTTTGCATCCTTTTTGCAGTCTAGTTACCAGTATGATGTTACACAAAGCTCTCAAAAGTATTCCGATAAAGCATTACAGTATTTAGAGGAAAAAAATGCATAATTTATATGTACATACTTGACCAAGCTTCGTGTATTACAGAAGTCATTACATACTACGTATGAATTGTGTATATATATATATATATATATATATATATATACACCATATTTGCCAGTTTAAAGCGCACTCCGGCGCATAACACACGCCCTAGTTTTCAAGAGAAAATTTGGAAAAGAACTAGGTCTAGGCCTAGTCTAACAAGAACATGAGGTTGCAGGGCTTCTACCTTACCACGATGCTTCATTGGATATTTGCTATGCTGATCTTAATACGTTAATTTCTTTACAAACAATAGCACTCTAATTTCAAATGTACTGGTACCTATATTATTTTTTGCTATATCTCTGAAATCCCAGAGAAGAAATGTCAAACCACTCAAAATAACAGCCATGTGGCATTTGTTTTGGCTCGACACGCCAGCTACCAAACAGCAGTTACCAAAACTGGCGAAAATTCCATTGTAACTCTGACATATTCTGCCATTCTCTTTACTTAAAAGAAAAGGAGATTACCACATCCTTATGGATACTCGTGTAACTTCATTATTTACAATATTAAGTTCAGCAGACCAATCCATTTAGGAGAAGAATTTCCTTACTGATATGGGTGTAGCAGTGTAGCACTATAGTTTAGCATGTTTTAAAGTTGAGCTTAGCACTTTTGAAGTTTTCTGTTTGGCAACATGTTCCATAGAGTTGATGGTAAACAAGCCATTCAGAGCATCGTTGGTCTTGTGAAAAGCAAAAGTATTGATGCCATTACAGTACTTTGATAATGATTGAAGAATTGTTCACTGTATGATAACATCATAGTACAGGCCTAGTGTAAATACAGCCATGAGACTGTGAAGGATAAAAAATAGTACAGAGGTAAGCTTTCATCAGTTTCAGAAGGCATAGCCACTTCTGTGTTCGACTGTGGTCCATTCCTTCTCTATTAAAATAGTTAGCTTCAATGTAAAATGCACAGGATATACTTTGAGAGCATTTTTTTGGTTTAAACAGAAATGCGAGATATACGTCGGGAAAAACGGCATATATATATATATATATATATATATATATATACTGGTATGTGTATATATATATATATATATATATATATATATATATACTGTATATTTACATATACATATACATACATATACGTATATATATTTGTATATATGTCTCATGAGCTCCTGGATTGTAGGCAATATTATTTTTACTACGCTACATTGTAAAAAAAAAAAAAATGTGAGTGAGTTTAAGTGATAGTTTTTTGGACATTAACAAAAAAAAAGAAAAGAAAGAAAGAAAGAAATAGGTAGTTAATAATTTGGGTGTTTGTGTTGTATGTCAGCTGACCTTATGTTCAGACAGAGGATGTGTCCATCAGGAGCAGATTATATTCTAGTCTAAAACATAAACAAACATTTTTACCTGATGATTGAACATGGACTTTTTATGTTTATTTAAAACCTTTTCAGCCATATTGTCAGCTGGCATCCTAAAGGTCAGATCATTGTCAGATTAGCGGATTTTTCTGGCACGTCTTTCTTCATTATTTATGTTGACTGTTGTACATTGGTATTCTTTCTTATGCTAATTACTTTATCTCTCTTCAATCCTGATGAAGTTTTATGGCATTTACTGTATATCTCTTTGACCGCAATCAAGTTCCACCCTTTTTCACTGTTCTTGCTATCTCCTGACAATTGTGTGGAGCTTAGGAGATAATTTTCCTACCAGAAGGGGCATGTATAACTTTTATGAACTTCATGACTAGTAGAACTTCCTTTTCCTTTGGAAAAAAAAAATCTGGAAATAGAATATAAAGCATATTGTACTGTTGATTACTTCCCCCCCCCCCCTTGCTTTCTGGATCATATTTCACACCATCCTAGGAGGGAAAACAAGAGTTCCAGATGATGGTTATGATGATGATGATGATGATGGGATCTTACTTTAGTGACATAGGTTGCATAAATAGCATACAAGAGAATGTCAGCATGCAAGATATATAGAGATGAACTAGTAAGGAAGACGTGCTAGACAAACTCTCTTCTCAGACGTGTATATGAACCTAAAAGTCATTTTCTGTGGAGGAGGCCAGACTTAATTTACTTTTAGCAACCAAAATGCACAAAATAGGTTGTAAGACTTGCACAACTCCTTTCATTAAATTTACGATCACTTTTTCCCCAACATTCCACGTTGAAAACATTTGGGGATATTATGTGTGTGTGTGTGTGATGAGTTAGAATTTTATTTTTTTTAAATTATTATTTCAGTTGTATCCAGGTTATATTTTATGGTAACTGAATATGGTCAGTAACAGTTGCTGGAGAGGTGCCTTCATGTGGTGGTATTGAAGTAACTGAGCAACTCAACTGTTATATCTTGTAGTGGCATCGATATAACCAGACAGCTCATTTGCCTGGTTATACAAACATCCCTTAACTCCCTCTTTGTCACTCAAAAGGAGGATGGTGGACTGCAGAAGAGCAGACTTGCAAACTTAAGCATGCAGCTCATTGGATTCAAGTCCCGATGAGCCTGGGGCCACAACAACAAAGCAACCCTGAATTCGAAGTTACTAATTTTCCATACATATTGGAGACCCTAATTATGCAAGACAAGATAGGTCTGTTTTGTTCAGTATTCATTATCTTGCTAAGGTTTGCACTGCACATTTAATTGACTAATAACCGAGATGCACATTTGGGAAACAATTTAACTGTTTTTTATTGATAATTTTGTTAAGTTTTGCAGTGCTAACCTAAGTAAGTTGGATGGATTCAGGGTCAGAAGGATGAGTCAGCTTCTAAGTGGCATTGAAGGTTTTTGTAACTCCTCTTCCCCAATAAGTTAGTTCTGCACAATACACCTTAGTATACTCTTGTATGGTATTGATGCAAACTGCATCAATATTTAAGTATTATAATGTACACTGCACTTCAGCATCATCTTGTGTGTAATTAGTGCAGACTGAATCGATATTACAACAGTATAAAATAACACAAGAAAAAGTCAAGGTGAAACATACAAAATGCTAAAGAAGAGATGCTGCAGAACCTGCTGTGCCAACTAGAATACAGCTGGATGTTCATTCTTTTATTCTTTAGGGCCTCTTGTTCTGAATGTATGACACCTGTGCGTATGTGTGTGAGGCTTCTTGGGGTCTGGTGTATTCAGTATTAACAGGACATGATATTAGCAAAGTTCTCAGGTTAAGGATGCTCCTAAGCACCTCTTCTTGATTGATTTATTCTCGTATTACACCTTACTGTTCTCTTACATGATATATATGCCTTTGTAATATTGACATAGAGGGCATAGATAACATATAAAGTAATACTGTACCAATGTGCCATATGCAGAAATTGTAAGTAAGGAAGAAGTGCTAATGAGCCTCGTTAATGACAAGAATCCTGGCCAATGAAACAAGCCTGAATTAACCAACTGAGTACAGGGATGTCTTTTTAATCTTATTATCCCCAGATGATTTTACTTAGGATTGAGTTCAAACAGGAAATGTTAGACATGGCATTAATAAACCCTTGAGTACGAGAGGCCGTTCCTAAGTTGCATAAAATAAAACTGTTATTAGCACGGGTGCAACCTTGGAGGGCAGTCCAAAGGGTCCAGGCACCCCCTTTGTGTATGGATGAGCTGAACGAGAAGGCAGTTGTTTTGTCATATTTTTATACACTCATTTACTATTGATGATTGTTTACTGGTTTGTTTCCATTACCATTCAGCACCAGATGCATTTTTAATTAATCTGTCTATTGTGGCAACAATTTCCAAGCAGCTGTAACTCAAGAATAATGGTAACCAAACTCCATTCCTCCCCCCCCCCCTATAACAAAATCCTGGCTGTGCCCCTAGTCAGCAGCAAGAATAAACCAAAAAGGACATTAACTGAACTCAAAGGGATTAAACCTCACTCAGTAAGCCAGTAAAGAATGGTTCAGAGTATTATCAAATGTGGCACACTGATCCTTCTTCTTAGGAAGAAGCAGATGCATTGGTCACAGATTTTTCCTTATATTGTGTGTATGGCAGAGTGGTAAGTGCATCGGTAGAAACTTATTGCCTGGATTATCAATGAAAGAAAGGTGGAATTATTTGGAAAGTATAAATATGGAAGAAATATGATGCTGATTCTTGCATTATGATATGGAAAGCAAGATGCTGGTACTTGTGTTATGATAAAAGTGGCATAGAATTGTATGTATTAGATTGGAGGCGTTTGGGTTGGTTTAATTTAAATAAAAGTGGATCATTTAGTGTTTTTATTATGGAGGAGAAAGTTTTTAGTTATTCATAATGATTTTATTTATTGTTGATGTTATTTAATTTTTTTTTTTTTTTCCATAGGTGACCAGCAAGTGAAGGTCTCTCTCTTGGTATTGAATTTTGGCACCACTTAAACCCTCCTCTTCCACGCCACCCCCCTCACCTCCTGGACCTTTCAAATCTCTTGCCCCTTGTCCACATCATCAACTTTTAAACCCTGCCATGACTTACCCCATCTTTCCCCAACCTGTAAATTTCTTGCCCTGCTTTCACCCAACCATTACTTCTCTTGGCTTTGCATCCCCCTCAAATTCTCTGTCCTATTTTCTTTCACTTCCTACCAATTCCTTTACCTCTCTGTCTCTTCCTCATGCCATTGTTAATTTCT
Source organism: Coenobita brevimanus (assembly GCF_032717465.1). Taxonomy (NCBI): domain Eukaryota; kingdom Metazoa; phylum Arthropoda; class Malacostraca; order Decapoda; family Coenobitidae; genus Coenobita; species Coenobita brevimanus. Next base: position 5,716,893 of record NC_137035.1, read on the forward strand.
CTGACTTTATGCCTGAAATCTCTTGCCTCTGTCTCTCCTTCACCTCTCATTGCCGGTCCTGTATTTTATGCATTTTCTCTCTAAGTTTCTCTTTGCTTATCCTTCATGTTCAAAGAGTGCTCTATCCTTCTCTTTATGCATATTCTCCAAAGTTTCACATTCACCTCTCGTTTCTACTCCTCCCTCCAGTGTCTCACTTTTCCCTGTTGCTCTCCAAGACCCCCCATTCTACCTTACTAATAACCCTTACCCTCCAACCTCCCACTTCTACCTCACCTCCAAGGTCCCCCATATTTTTACACTTTACCTTACCACCTCCCATTCCAGCCTCCCTCTTATTTCTTATACTTATATCTCCCCATTCACTTAATCCTTCAATCTTCATACTCGTTTACCTCCCCCTCCAGTCATATTACTCCTATATGAGTACCTCCCCCTTCATATTCCCCCTCCAACTTTCCCCTCCATCTCACCCTCTAATTTTCTTACTCTTATACCTCCACCTCCACCCTAACCTCCAATCTACCCAGCTCTGGACACACTGGTCCTTGTACAGACTTCACGTTCAGTGATACTGTAGTGCAGTCATCCCATGTTCCATTACCACATTGTTTTATCATCATCAAAATGTTACTCTGTATCAGCTTTAATCATTTTAAAAATAAAAGACGAGCTTCCTCGTTCAATTTTATTTTTCCTTAGAAAAATTTGGCCTTGTGGGGCAAAGGTACAGTGAGAGATTGCCTTAGAGAATGTTTGTGAATGAGGTGGAAGGCAAGAGAGGAGAGGGTAGCTGAGGATGAGGTAGAGGGATAGAGTGGAGAGATGTATAAGTGAGAGTGGCACGGGATGGAGATAGGGGAGGCTGGTGGTGGAGGACAGGGCAATGTGGAGGCTATTTATTCATAGCCAGGCCTTCCAGGAGTAACATATCTGACAACAGAAAGATGGAAGACTAAGCAGCATGTATTGTGTAAACCTAAATTTTAGGACAAAAATTCACCAAATATTTCACCTCACTTCCCTCTGCTGGCAAGTATTCCTAAGCTGAGAGAGGGATGGTATATAATTATGATATAATACTGTGGCAGTTTGTGGTTGAGTGCCAGAAGAGCCAATGTCCAAAAATGCCAATTTTGAGTTTGACCCATGGAATACCATCTCAAGTGATCTACTTTTCAGTGGTAAAAGGACGAGTTTGTATCCTCATGGATGGATATTTTTAGTGATAAAATGACAAGTCTCTATCCTCATTGGTGGAATAGCAATACAAGTACACATCTTGACCCAGAAAATTGAGATTTTGGGGCTATTGACTATTCTTGCAATCAGGTGGAGCTTTATTCTCTTCATAAGCATAATTTTTAGGATAATTATGTTAGGTGAAAATAAGAAATATGAGAGTTTATTGAGCAATAGGGCAAAAATGACAGCGATGGGGTGAGCCAGCTGTGTGTTGATATCACAGTCAGTAGTCCACCCTCCCTTCCCTAGCCAAGGCTGCCCCTCCCTGTGCTCTGTCAGGCATGGGCTGGGGCAACAAGGTGCCGCTGGGTGAAGCCCTTGGTACCATCGGGGCCACGGGGGAAGCGAGTGACATTATCTGGCACCATTGGTACGTTCTCATGACGACGACGCAGTGCAGGTGATGCAGAGGGTGAGGAACGGGCTGATCCAGATGTCACATTTGCAGCCGACATCATGCGACGCCGTAGCCACGGACTGTGAGTTGCCACATTTCCACCCTCTGCACCCCTATAGGCTGGGCATCGAGGCACAGGAGAGTCTCGGGGGCGGGGTAGATTGCGACGAGGCAAGGGAGAGGACCCGGGGGGATGCAGGCAGCACCGAGCTTCAAGATGGGCCTCAGGGGAGGAGCTGGGTGTGGGTGGCCCACGTCGAGGAGTGTATGGTGATGGAGGTGATGACTCTGGTGATGACTGCTGGTTCTGTGTCATTACGCGGCGACGGGGACCCAGTGGAGAGGGAGACGGTGAGGAGGCCAAGGAGGAGTAAGGGGAATGTGGGGACCACGTGCGGGGATGCGGTCGGGTGCGGCACACCGGTGATGTCGGCTCAGAGAAGTCTGAGGTGCTGTAGTACGCACTCTCCCCTTCAGTGGTGATGTTGAGGGTGTCAGGGCGAGGTGAGTCACGTGAGGGAGCGCGAGGGAGTTCCACCGGTCGCAGACCACACTCCTGGGTGTTGAGCAGGTGCTTGATGGCATGGCGAGCATGGTGCACCTTGTCATATTCCACCAACACGCACACCTCCCCCATCAGGCCTGGATTGTATTGCTCCGCCTGCCGCACCTCAGGCAAGCAGCGTCCACCAGGCCGGTGAAGCTGGAGGGCAGTCACCTCCCCAAACTTTGCAAAAAGTTCGGCCATGGCACTCATGGAGGCGTTGTCTGGGCTAAGGCCAGCTACCAGGACTGTTCTGAAGGGTTTTGTGTCCTGGTGCAGGTGGGCTGGCAGGGGCGTCTTACGTCGCACTTTGGTGCCATCTGGGCTCAACTGCAGTGTTTCAGAGGCCTTCAATGCTGCAGCCACCCCGCGCCACCCTCGTGCCACTCTTTTCACCTTCTTGTAAGCTGCCAGGAGCTTGATGGAGATGTAGCCCTCACGGTGGCGTGTGACATGCTTTAGGAGAAACATGTCCTTCACCAGATGATCATCACTCAGGTAGTGCTCAACCAGTTCCACCACCCGTCGGGCCTCGTTTTCCTCCAACATTCCCTCCTCCTCTTCTCTCTTTCTCTCCCCCTCTCCCTGGCTGCCCCCGCATTCCCCCTGCACAGCCAGAGCATCCTCACCCACCTCTGTTTGGTCAATGTTGATGGTTGGGGGGCTCAGAGACACGATGAGCTCCTCATCAGTGTCAGTATTTGAGGAAGATGATGATGGTAGGGAAATATCGTAAGATACATTGTCATCTGCAGCTCCACGGTGTTCCTCACTGTCCCCACCAGACACAATACGTGACAGAAGACTCAACATTGCAGTTTCTTCACTCTGGGTTCTCTCCCTACCTTTCTGTGCGTTTTCTTTTTTTTTTTCTTTTTTGGCTGTTACTTGTATTTTAATCAATTGTTTTTTGCTTGTGTCTGCAGTTTCTGCAAGCTCGGAATAACCACGACTATGGATTCTTTGTTCTTACCTGACGGAACTGGGTCACTTCAGCTTAATCGTGATTGAATGAAATTCAGTGAGCCTTGGTTGAGACAGGAATGAGTCTTCTTGATAGCCAGTCAAATTGACCCTTCAGTCTGACAGCACCAGGCCATCAACTGAGACAAAAGAAGATAGAGATCTTCGTCAGGAAGTAGTGGTGATAGTGGTCGTTGTAACCAAGGGCTTGTCTGGATGGGAACCCAGTAGACTGCAAGTTAGAAAAGACGAGCTATTAGCAAGACAACTACGGCCAGCCAGCTCAGTCAAGCCTGGCTTTGATGGCAGCAGCGGACTGAGGAGTGAAGACCACCCTCACTGTTGTCTTATATATGTGTATATTTATCCTCCACCCTCCTCCCCCTCCACCCCAATGCCTATATGGCTTCACAAAGGAGCTGAATAGACTGCAGTGCAGGGGGTCACAAAACAGTATTACATTTTTGTCCTTCCCTTAACAATCAACTATTCTGTTGACGTTGAGTGTGTATGTAACTATAGTACTGTATGTAAATATGTATGTATGTAGAGTATGTATGTAATTATGCTGCTGAAGAGGGACGCCTTCATGTGCTGGCACTGTCTCACTGGCTTTGTTACCTGGCTATACAAACATCCCTCAGCTCCCTCCCTATCTCCCGAAAGGAGGATGGTAGACTACATGAGAAGGGTAACAAACCTGCAGTCCACCAGGTTCTCGTTTTTTTTTTTTTTTTTTGCTAGAAACAAGGAACCAAGGGCCATGAGCCCGCAATACTATTCCTTCCAGGAGAAAGACAAAATACAAGAGAGAGCCAAATTCAAGATCCGATCATTTCGAGATGCCCGGACACACTGCGTTTGAAAGACTGGAGATCATTGTTAGCAGGAAATCCAGACAGAGGGAGACAGTTCCAGAGCTGACCTGTTGCATAAAGGAGGACTGGGAGTAACGGTTAACTCTTGCATTAGAGAGTTGGACCGAAAAGGGATGAGAGTTTGCTGCTAGACGGTACGTGCTACGCTCCCGTCGTAGAGGTGGAGGGATGCAAGCAGACAGTTGAGAGGAGCAGTGACCATTGAAGTAGCGACAGAATAGAGATAAAGATGCAACAGTGCGGCAAAGAGGCAGAGGTTGAAGGGAGCCAGTCAGAGGAGAACTGATGAGACGAAAAGCCTTTGACTCCACCCTATTGAGAGGAGCTGTATGTGGGGAGCCTCCCCACACATGAGAGTTGTACTCTACACAGGGGTGGATAAAACCCGTGTATAAAGTCAACAACTGTGCAGGGGTAAAGAAGGAACGGAGTCAGCCTAGCACACCTAATCTCTTGGAAGCAGATTTTACGAGAGATGTAATATGATCTTTCCAAGCAAGTCCCGAGTGAATGAAACCCCAGGCATGTTCAAGGACGATGCAGGATTAAGCTTAATATTATTAAACAATAATGGGTACTCCTGTGGAAGATTTTGGTGGGTTGATAGGTGTAAGAACTGAGTCTATGATGCATTAAAAGCAACAAGAGCATTATTACCCCAGTCAGAGATACGAGCCAAGTCAGACATTAGGTGTGCCATAGCCTCATCCCTTGTTTGTTGATGTAACTGCTGAGATGGACTTTGCGGGAACCGAATGGAAAGGTGAAGGGTGAAGTCATCATCGTACGAATGGATAGGGTTAGATGTACAGCTTAGAAGGTCATTGATGAATAAGAGGAAGAGAGTTGATGATAGGACAGAGCCCTGAGGAACACCACTGTTGATAGATCTAGGAGAAGAACGATGGCAGTCTACAACAGCGGCTATAGAACAAGAAAAGAAGCTAGCGATGAAGGCACAGACAGAAGGATAGAAACAGTAATAGGGCAGTTTGGAAATTAAAGATTTATGCCAGACTCGATCGAAAGCGATTGAGATGTTAAGTGCAATGGCAAAGCTTTCGCCAAAGTCCCGAAAGGAGGATGACCAGGAGTCTGAAACGTAGGTGAGAAGATCGCCAGTGGAGTGTCCCTGACGGAACCCATACTGACGATCTGAAAGAAGGTTGTGGTAGGAAAGATGCTTTAAAATTTTTCTATTAAGGATTGACTCGAAAACTTTTGAGATACACGATGTTAAAGCAATTGGAAGATAGTTAGAAGGCTGGGAATGGTCACCCTTCTTTGGGACTGGCTAAATGAGGGCAAACTTCCGGCAAGAAGGATAGGTACAAGTTGACAGACAATGGCGAAAGAGTTTACCTAGCCTGGGGCTAAAACTGTTATTGCTGTGTATCAAGAACTTCGAAGCCTGATAAACGTTTATGACGGAACTCTGCAGATGCAACCCCTGAGGGTCGAACAGCTGACATTCCGAGACTGCCCTCTGAAGGCGTGTCTTGCCACATTCCTTCTCCTGGGACGGCGTTGTTAAGTAAAGTATACTTCGAATTCTTTTATATCAACCGCAATATGACTCACTCAGGCGATGATAACCTACAATTGGTTTTATTCACCTGACACAGACCCGTAGCCCCTTCAGCTCAGTTCATGGCCAGGTATAGTCACACTGGATATTAGAATTGAATAATAACTATGGAGACTCATTCCTGCCTCATAATTAGAACTGATCGAATTTCATGCAACCTCGACTTAGTGTTCAAGTTGTGCTGAAAGTAGACTAGTCCCGTCAGGTGAAAGCAACCAGACTATAGGTGAACAGAATCATAGCATTGGTCCTCCTCACGGCCTCAGTCTATAAGGCTTCTGTTCTCTCTGTCTGTCTGTCTGTCTCTGTCTCTCTCTCTCTCTCTCTCTCTCTCTCTCTCTCTCTCTCTCACACACACACACACACACACTGAAAGGCTTCACCACACATACGGAACCACTGTTGACCTAGAAGCGACCTTAACTGAGCGCACTCACGTGACTGACCCCCTCTTGTCGCGGAAATAGACGCTTAAGGAATATTTCAGCGGGTTAGAAAAGACGGAAGAGCCGCTAACAGCATTACACACCGGTATACCAAGTTTAGAACATTGCACTGAAGTTATGTATGCAATTTAAACCTTAGCACCCCTTCCTAGCAATTTACTTTGCATGTAAAACTCATTCCAGTATTTTGATGTTTTCTCTCTGAATGATGTGAGAAACTTTGCAGTACTTCTTCCTTATTGATTTACTTTACATGTTACGACTACTGTAATCTAAAATATTGTGGATTTACGTAGGCCTATGCACTGATTCATATTCTCGTTGATAAAGGAGATTTCGGTGCACCCCTGTCTTTGCGATTTTTTCCTGCATAGCCGTAGTGTGCTCACATTAAATAATCTGAAAATACAAATGGTGGGCCCACTCGGGGGAGGGGAGCAAAAGTATGACTGGGGGGCCAATGAGGGGTGTTTGCCTGGGGCCCAATGGGGGGGATCTGGCTCGGGGACCACTGGGGGTGTCTGACTGGGGGACCAGTGGGAGGGCTGACAAGGGGGCCAATTAATGCAGGGCCTAAGGTCTGACTGGAGGTCATTGGGATCCAGTGGTCTGACTGCCTGACCAATGGGAGACTAAAATCTGACTGGGGGCTAACGTGGAGGAGGCAAAATTTAGACTGGAGGGGGGGGGGGGCTTGGCCTTTTGGATCGTTGGGGTATCTTCAGTCCGGTGACGTATTTTCAAATTAGATGTTATTCAGACGATTTCATTCAGCTGGGGGAAGTCAGTTTGTGCAGATGTTAATGCCAGCTATACTCGTATCTGACCCCTCCAGTTAGAAACTGATATTCCGAGGTGAACAAAATCGTCTGCAGATGGAAGAAGTAAAAAGTCATGAGACTCAAGAGGTTAAAATATCGACATTTAGATATAAGAGGATATTTAGGAGTAAAGTGACGCCACTGAACTGTACGTTAATGTTGGCACAGACTTCGCAGCACTTCTATGAAGGCTTTTTTTCTTTTTTTTTCTTTTGCTTATCTCTTCTTGCCTATCTTTTTATTTTTCTTCCCTTCTATGATATTTACAACTTACTGATATCGATATAATCAGTTTCGATAACGTCCGAAGAGGATATTAGGTATAATACACAAATTAAATCCCTGAAGGAGCCTTACGAAGTCTGCTAAGGCACCCAAAATACTATTCACTATGTGCCCTTCTCATTGAGAACTTTCTGGTGACGCCCATTACTGTCTTTGAGCAGTTACTTTTGTCAGCATGCAAGACTCTATCAGTGAGTCTGCTTTTCTCCACCTATAGAAAAGTGATCCGGGTAGCTTTTCTACACCAGGTCTCTTTTCTGTATTTATAGAAAAGTAATCCTCTGTTCACTTTTGCTGTATAGGAGAGTGACCCTGGGCTAGATCTCCATGAGTAGCAACAAAAAAGGGGGAAGTGAACATGGAATTAAAAAAGTCGCTGCATTACAGTACTGTAGTTTCGACTCTCTCTCTCTCTCTCTCACACACACACACACACACACACACACTCGTATTTCTCCTCTGTCCTTTACCTCTAAGGCTTCCCAACAAATACGTCTTGGCCTTCACAATGGCTTCAAAACTCCCATAGCTAGACAGAAACAAGAAAAAGGTGTATTTGTCAGGTTTTACCATTTGTCTCATACTGCGTAATTATTAGATGTGGGAGCATATCTAGGGGCGGTCCATTTGTTTCCCACTAACGATTTTCGGACGCTGGATGATTCATTTCGGTTGGCTCTTGTGACTTTTGTGAAACCACACCACACTTTCCCACGCCACAAACACCACTACACCACACTACATCAAACTACACCATACACCACACAAAATCATCCTTACCACACCACACAAAATCACCATCTCACACCACACCACAATACAACACGATATACCACCTTCTCACACACACCACACTACACAAAATCGCCCTCCCACACCACACCACACTACTCCATGGGCATAAACAGAAAGGCCCTGAAGCTTTCACTGTGTATTGTCTGTGTGTGTTTGTGTGTGTGTGTGTGTGTGTGTATTCTTACCTAATTGTACTTACCTAATTGTATCTTTACAGGAATGAGTCAAGCTCGTATTGTCCCGTGTCTTAAACCGTATTTATCGTACATATCCTTAAATTTGTGAATTGTTTTGGCACACACTATTTCATTCGGTAGTGCATTCCATTGATCAATTGCTCTGTTTGGGAAACTGAATTTCCTTACGTCTTTATCACCTCTCTTCTTATGCAGTTTTTTGCAGTGCCCTCTTGCTGATGCTTCTCTATATGTTAAGTAATCATTTATGTCTATTTTCTCCTTCCCTGATATGCACTTATATAGCATTATCATGTCACCTCTTTTCCATCTCTCCTGTAGTGTTGGTAGATTCAGTTTATTTAGTCTTTCTTCGTTGCTTAGGTCCCTTAAGCTTGGTATCCATCTTGTAGCGGCCCTTTGAACTTTTTCAATCTTGTCTATGTGCTTTTTGAGATGAGGACTCCAGACTACTGATGCATATTCCTGGGTTGGTCTAATGAATGATGTTATTATCCTTCTTGGCATGTCTTCATTTATGTATATGAATGCTATTCTCATATTTGCAAGCAGTGTATACATGTTCCGTACCTTCTCGTTGATGAGGTCAGCCAGTGAAAATTTGTTATTGATAATCACACCTAGGTCCTTCTCTCTTTCTGATGTGTGTAGGGTTTTATTTCCTAACTTATAATCCCAATCAGGTCTTTTTCCACTTTTACCGAACTTGATTACATGACACTTGTCCACATTGAACTCCATTTGCCATGTATTACTCCATTCATGAAGTTTATTTAATTCTTCTTATAGCTCTTTACAAGAGTCTGTGTTAGTAATTCTCCTTTGTATTTTTGCATCATCTGCAAACATATTCAGATAGCTCTCATTTCCAGTGTTACTGTTTATATCATTTATATACACTAAAAACATGATTGGTGCCAGCACTGAACCCTGTGGTACTCCACTAGTCACTTCTTTCCATGATGAGTAGTTTCCTCTTAGTACTGTTCTCATTTCTCTTTTTATGAGAAAATCTTGCATCCAACAAAACAGTTTGCCTCGAATTCCTCCTTGATGGTACAGTTTCCATAAAATGGTAGTGTCAAAAGTTTACTTGAAATCTAAATAGATACTGTCCACCCATCCTTCTCTTTCCTGTATTGTGTTTGTTACTCTGTCATAGTAGCTCAACAGATTAGTAACACATGATTTTCCTTTTCTGAAACCAAACTGTCTTTCTGTTATCATACTGTGTTCTTCTAGATGATTTACCCAAGCTTTTCTTATAAGCTTTTCTAATACCTTGCTTACAACACTGGTCAGTGACACTGGTCGGTAGTTAAGTGGATTTTGTCTATTTCCTTTCTTGATTAAGGGGACAATATTTGCTTTCTTCCAAATATCAGGTAGTTTACCTTGACTCAATGATTTCTTGAAAATTAAAAATAATGGTTTACTTAACTCCTTTGCACATTCTCGTAGTACCCAACCTGAAATATCATCAGGACCACTTGCTTTTCCTTTGTCTAATCTATTTAACCCCTGTATTACTTTTTCCGCTATTAGTATATCTGGTAGTATGTGTGGACAAGCATGTTCCACACAGTCCCTTTCAAAATTTTTTTCTTTTGTAAAAACTAATTGGAAATTCTTATTTAGTGCTTCACAAATATCTTTCTCTTGCGTATAAGTGATTCCCTCGTCCGTAATGGATTGTATTATATCTTTTACTTTGGTTTTGCTTCTGATGTAGCTATAAAATAGCTTAGGCTGATAACTACTTTTATTTACTATATCCTCCTCAAACTGTTTTTGGGCTTCCCTCCTTATTCTTGTATAATCGTTTCTTGCCTGTTTGTAATTATTATACGCCCTTTCACTATTGTGTCTTCTGTATCTATTCCACAACAAATCTCTTCTTTCTTTTGATTTTTTTACATTCTGTATTGAATCATTTCTGTATTTTCTTATCGGCTTCTTTGTGCTGTGGGATGCACTTCTGGACTCCTATTTCATAAAATTCACAGAATTTTTTAATATACAGCATTTAAATCTTGTCTTCTAAGCTCATTTTCCCAATCAACGTCTAAGAAATACTTCTTTAGGTCTTGATAATTTCCCTTTTTATAGTTTAGGCTCTTTTTGTAACTTTCATTGCTGTTAACTATGTCATATGCTATCCTGAAGTTGTAATTTAGTACGGTACTGCATGATCGCTTTTGCCGAGTGGAGGGTGATATATTGAACTGTCAATATCATTTTCTTGCCTAGTAAATATTAGATCTAGCACTGAAGGTACATCGAGTCCTCTTTTTTTCTGGTGGTTTCCCTCACATGTTGCGTTAGGAAAAACTCTTGCACGAGATCCAGGCGCTTTTGGTCCCAACAGCTTTCTTGGCTAATTATATCTAGAGTATTCCAATTTATATTTGTATAAAAATCTCCAGTTAGAATAATTCTTTCCGATTTCTCTTCCATTTTATGTAGTAATGATCTTAAACTCTGAATTGTACTCTCTGCCAGGTCCTCATATTCGTCTCTTTCCCATGTGTTTGATCTGGGTGGCATGTACAAATTGGCTACAATTACATTCCCTTCAGATGTGTTGATCTCTACTGCAATCAGTTCTACTTGTGATGGTATATCTAGTTTTATTTCACTGACTTTTAGATTTTTCTTAGTTAAAATGATAATTCCTCCTCCTTTTTTTAAATTTCTGTCTCTTCTCCATATATTGTATTCCTTTAAGTTTAGTATGTCATTGGATATCCTTGGTGTTAATTTTGTTTCAGTTAGGCATATTATTTGTGGTTCATTTTCTCTGACATAATCATTCATCTCTAGAAATTTAGATACCATTCCATCCACATTTGAGTACATCAACTTTATCATCTTGTTTATATACTTGTCATAACATGGTACTACCTTCCTCCTTTTTATTCCATCCTGTTTATGTACCACTTTCGTACCTGCAATCCTATTACTTTGTAAAAAAATTTGTTCTTCTCCTCTTCTGATCTTCCCTCATTTTTTGGTTTTGCTTCCTTCCTCTTCTCTTTCAGTAATTCCAGTTCCTCTTGTGTTAGGCATCTTTTTATCCATACATTTTTGAACTCCTCTTTTTCCATAAGATTCTTTGCATTTTTTAGTATCTCCTCCACAGTGTTTACACTCTGGAAAGTCACCTTTAGAGGTCTAGTCTTGCTTTTCTCATATTTCCCTAACCTTTTGTGTTCCTCTATGTCTTTACCACAGATTTCCTCTGATACTTCTTTCAGTAAGCTCATTACATTTGCCGTCTCCTTTTTGTCTCTTGTGATCTTGTTTTTTACTTCTTCCTCTTCTATACCAGTGATTACTATAATTTGTTTATATCTACTGAATCTCAGACTAACTTTGGATTGTTTTGGATTATTCTTTTCACTTCCTGTTTAATGCTTTTTTCCTCCACCCTAGTTTCTGTCTTTCTTTACTTTCACCATTTCAGCATACGTGGTTTCCACATCATTTTTGTAGCTTTGCACAGCTTCATTCACCTGTGTTATATTCTCCTCAATATCACTGCTTTGGTCTATCAGACTGCTTACTTGCCTAATTGTCTCTGTATCATTTTTGAACTCTTCCATAACACTCTCGAGATTGACTACTGTACTTGCCATTTCAGTTATTTTCTTCCTAAGTGTACTCAATTCCACTGTTAGTTCACTGATGGTTGTGTCTTTCTTGTTGGCCTTCCTTCCTAGTTTTTCTATTTCTTCCTTTTGCAAGTGCATCTGCTTCTTTATTTCATCAATTTCATTTTTGAAAGCCATTTCTAGTTTGTGTACACGTCCAACCAGTCTATTGTGCGTCTCCACTTCAACCAGTTCTTGGTAGAAATCATCATCTTGCTTTCTACCTTTATCCCTTTTCTTATCCAAATTTGTTTTACTAAAGTATGTGTCCATTTTGCAATACTAAAAGCACAGAGTACATGTACTTACATACCCCGTGCAACTGTAGTCTAAACTTTTAAACCTCAGCTGACTGAGCGCATTCTTTCGCCTCTTGGTTCTCTTTTCTGTTTGAACAAGTCTTGTTTAAACTTTTTATTATTATTTTTTTCTTTTAATAATGAAAAATCATTTAGTCTAACCTGGTACAGAGCTTGACTCATATAAAGATACTAATTTAGGTAATGCCACTGGCCGTGCTGGTTCGGAGCGCCGATGCCGCTCTTCTGCCGTCTGTGACTCCCACTAGTTTGTGTGTATTTACCTATTTGTATTTACCTATTTGTAGTATACAGGAATTGAGCAATGCTCGTGTTGTCCTGTCTCCATATCCACATTTATCAAGTCTACCTTTACACACATGAATGTTTTTCTCATGCACCACTTCTTTGTCTAAGTCGTTCCAAATATTTAAGTATTTACCTAATATACCTAATTGTGATATACACGGAATGTACTATGCTCGTGGGTTTCCGTCGCTGTTTCTCAATAAGTCGAATTTAACTTTAAACTCGTTTAAGTTTCTAGACTGGACGATCTCTTTGTCCAGGCTATTCCATAAGTCTATACTTCTATAAGGAAAGCTATATTTCTTGATATCCTTCAAGCAGCTTGACTTTTTCAATTTCATTCCATGTCCTCTTGTTGCTCTCTTATCCCATACAAACAGATCTTCTTTGTCAATTTTATCTACTCCCACCATGGTCCTGAACACCGCAATCATGTCTCCCCTCTTTCTCCTTTCCTCTAACGAAGGCAAATCCAGTTTTTCCAGCCTCTCTGTATGACAGGTCTGTCAGACTGGGGACCATCTTGGTTGCTGTTCTTTGTATTCTCTCAATCTTGTTTATATCTTTCTTTTTGTGTGGAGACCACACTACCGCTGCATACTCTAACCTGGGGCGGATCATGGCCACTATCAATTTTTTCATCATTTCCTCATCCATATAATGAAATGCTACTCTTATGTTAGTCAAGAGTTTATAAGTCTCTCCAACTATCTTGTTAATGTGCTTTTCTGGTGACAAACTATCTTGGACCAGCACTCCCAAATCTTTCTCTTCTCTCCTTTTTGTGATTAATTCATTACCCAAAAAATAATTCAGTGATGGTCTCCTGGTACTTTTACCCATTTCCAATATTTTACATTTCTTTACATTAAATTTCATTTCCCACGTCCGGCTCCAATTGTGTATCCTATCCAAATCCTCCTGCAGTATTTTACAATCCTCCTCAACCTCTATCTTCCTCAAGATCTTTACATCATCAGCAAACAGACTTGCATAACTGTTCACTCCATCTACCATATCATTTACGTAAATCAGGAACATTGCTGGCGCCAACACTGAGCCTTGAGGGACTCCACTTGTTACTGCCCTCCATCCAGACATCTTTTCCTTTATTACTGTCCTCATTTGTCTGTCTCTCAAAAAGTCTCTCATCCATTCCAGAAGTTTCCCCTTTAGTCCTCCTATATATTCTAGTTTCCACATTAGTCTCTTATGAGGTACCTTGTCAAAGGCCTTCTCTAAGTCTAAGTACACACAATCCACCCAACCATCTCTCTCCTGTACCACATCAATCGCTCTTAAGTAAAAGCTAAACAAGTTAGAAACACATGACCTTCCACTTCTGAATCCAAACTGACATTCAGCCAAAATATTCATCTCTTCCAGATATTTTATCCATCTGTCTTTCAGGATTCTCTCACACAATTTTGCGACCATGCTGGTTAGAGACACTGGTCTATAATTCAGGGGTTCTTCCCTGTTTCCTCCCTTGTAAATTGGTACCACATTTGCCCTCTTCCATTCTTTTGGCACTTTCCCCTCTTCCAGTGAGCATACAATTAAGCTGTGAATTTTATCCGCCAGTTGTTCTCTGCATTCCTTCAGTACCCAATTAGAAATTCCATCAGGTCCTGGGGCTTTCCTTACATCTTGAGTTTCCAGTAATTTATACACTTCCTGTACCTCCACTTTTATATCTTTCATCACCGGAACATTTCTAATCACTCCCTACCCTTCCACAAGCTCCTTTTCTTTAGTGAAAACTGACTGGAAACGTTTGTTCATTATTTCTGCTTGCATTGCCGCATCCTTAAAGACCTCTCCTTCTACTTTCAGCTTGGTGATTCCTTCCTTTTGTTTCAGTTTGCCATTAACAAATCTATAAAACAGTTTGGGTTCATCCTTGCATTTGTCAATTATACCTTTTTCAAAATTCCTTTCTTCTTCTCTACGTATTCTTGTGTATTCATTTCTTGTTCTTTTATATTCTTCCTTTGTTCTGTCGTTACCTCTCTTTCTCCAATTGTTCCACGCCTTATCTCTCTCTTTGTGTGTGTGTGTGTGTGTGTGTGTGTGTGTGTGTGTGTGTGTGTTTCAAACTTGTGCCTTTTATCTGTCCTATCCTCCTCGTAACCCCCCTTACGTCTGGTAGGGGTGCTGAAGAGGGACGCCTTCACGTGGAACTGATATAACCAGGCGGTGGAGCTACCCAGTTATACAAACGTCCCTCAGCTCATTCCCTATCCCTCGAAACAAACATGGAAGACTGCGAGAAAAGGTAATCTTCAGCCTGCAGTCCAACGAGTTCATGTCCACATTAACCTGACTCTGCAACTACTACTACGTCTGAGAAGGTGAGGAACAAGAAAACTGGAGGTGCCATGAGTCAGTTAATTCCTCGTATACTCTCTTCACCCTAACCAGACGCAAAAGTAATGTATCCGTCTCGAACTCTGAGTTGTAGCAAGAGAGTAACACCAGAATATGATGCCAGTCACAAAGAAGTGCCATAAAAAGGATGCTGAGCTATTGTATTGTATTTTTCTGCCACTGAGCTTGTGAAATGCTACAAGATGGCGAAAATCTTAGCCTAGTTAAAATAAATTAACTATAGATGCTGAGGGAGAGTCCTCCATGGAGTGATACGGAGTAGGTGTCTATGGACGTTGGCCGCCATCACCAGGGACTATTCTTGACGGAGGAATGCTGGAGCCAGAACAAGGGAGTCAGGACAGGGATGGCTGGAGGTTGGATGAGGTTAAACTAGATAGCCCAATTTATAATGGATAATACAACAGATATTGGTAGTCTCATGATTGCAGTGGCAGAATGAAGAGCATGAGGGTGGCTGGGTCCACGGGTCAAAGGCAGTAGTGTAGTCAGAGGCCTCCACAAATGGGGAGGGGGGGGAGCAAGGTGGGGCTAATCCCAATTCTGGGGGAAGGGGGACGTTGCACGGTTGCACACAGTAAATTAACGAAATGTTAAAATAGAAGGCTGTTATGCTGAGTGTTTTTAGGTCGACTTCTCGTCCTAAAAGCACTAGCGACTGAGCGGGGTCCTCTTTCCGGACCGGAAGTAAAGCACCCACAAAGGAACAGGACATAAAAACCAGGCAGTATACCTTAACACATCTATTGCCTTAATTCTACACCGTTACAATATAACACAGAATGATATTTGAGATACAGGAGACAGGGACACAGAGTTAGACTTTGACACCACACGGTACAGTTACATTTAATACATGATATAATACATGTACAGTAAGGTCCTGAATTATATATGTGGGGACCCGTATTTCACTTTAAGGCAGAATATATACTTAGTTGGAAACAAGAGGAATAAACAAGATTAAGAGTCCGTGGGGGAAATACTACTATAAATAAGACAGGGTGCGGATCGCGACACTGGACGCGGCGGCACTTACACACAGGCTTTTGATTCACCCGCGCACCCTAGTCTCCATTCACAGTCACTGAAAGTTCTTTTACTTGGGGACTCACGCAGTTACTCTAAGTTCTCTTACTGGAGGTTCAAGTCATTTTCTGTTCTGCCGGGTATTAAGTTCTTTTAGACTAATAGTAACTGTCACTTGTTTTACACTGGTCTTTACTCGGTCACTGTTCACTGTTCTTTCCCCTGGTTTGTTCTCGGTACAAGGGGCGTCACTTATTTACCCGTGTTTCCTGGGTGGAGTGCATTCTGTCGTATGGGCGTGAGGAGAGGGCCCTAGGGGGACTCTGCCTGCAAGGGGCAACACACTACCCGCAGGGGAGTCGCTGCCCGGGTCCTGGTCGTCGGTGAGGTGCAGGGAGGCCCTCCTGTCTGGGGGCCTCGACCTGAGAGGAGGCCCTCGTATTGGAGCCTCGTTGGTGGGGTGCAGGGAGGCCCTCCTGTCTGGGGGCCTCGACCTGAGAGGTGGCCCTCGGGAGTGGGGCCAAACAGCTGGAGGAGGCGGGCCTGTCGTCTACGGCTCCGCGGGGTGAGGGAGCCCGGGTTACCCTCGTCTGGAGTCTGCTGGTCACGCCTGGGGGTCCTGGGGTTGCGGTCGTCTGTTGGGAGAGGCGCCGACAGGATTGGGCTGCGGCCTCGTCTCCGTCTGGTGTCTGGAAGGAACAGAGACTTCCCAGGCGTGGGAGGTAGGCCCGGTTTCGGGCCTTGCCACCACTCTGGCGACACCTCCGGGGCAACACTCCCGGATGGTGACGAAGAGTTCCCACAGGGGGACGAGGTAGGAGAAGGATTCACGGAGTCCGTGTCCTCTCCGGTACGTGGAGAGGGAAGCACAGAGGCGACTCTCTCTCCTGGGTATACTACAGCCGTGGCCAAGGGTCCTCTCACCCTGGTGCACACCTCTGGCTGTTGTCTTGGGCCTCTTGCCCTTGGAATGGCTAAGGGCCCAGCCTCCCTGGTGCACACTTCTGGCCGTAGCCTTGGTAAAATGCCCGCCGAGACCGCCACAGGACCTCCCACCTCACCACCCCCCACACCACCGCCGAGCCGCCACCCCACCACCACCCCAGGAGGACACACAGGTGAGGCTAGTGACCTCGGGCAAGAGGGTCATCGGGACATCCCGGCCCTGAGCCCCTATTCCTCGCAAGTGCCCCAACCCCAGGGGTTCAGACAACCTGAACTACTGTGCGGGCGGGGTAGTGACCGTCAGACCAGGGGTGGGACTGAAAAGAGGTCAGTCCCAAGTAGCACCGTCTTGACGGTCTTGCTACACCCTCTAGGGCAGGAAGAGGCCCAAGGGCAGGAAGAGGCCCAAGGCCTCGTCTCCGTCTGGTGTCTGGAAGGAACAGAGACTTCCCAGGCGTGGGAGGTAGGCCCGGTTTCGGGCCTTGCCACCACTCTGGCGACACCTCCGGGGCAACACTCCCGGATGGTGACGAAGACTTCCCACAGGGGGACGAGGTAGGAGAAGGCTACGGCCTGACAAAGTGTGTAAAGGGGAAGGTGACCCAAGGCTCCGGCCTTAACACGCTGAGGAGAGAGAGAGTTGCCTGTGTGCATCCCTCTCCAGTTGCACTTTGGCTACGGCCAGAATACGGTCCAGGGTAGAGAGACCCTGCTACCGTACGTGTAGCGCTACCCAATTACGGAAGCGGCGACTCGGGGCCGGCCTCTTGCCGGAGCAGACGGGTGATCCCGTTTCTTCGTTAGTCGATTCCTGTACGGGCAGACACTCAGTTACGACTGGGGCACGTACCAGGGTGGAGAATTCCCTGACGGTAGGATCTGTCCGTATTGGAGAGAGTGCGGCCCTCGTGCCCCTCACTCCGGCTTGTTCCCTACTGCGGGAGGAACACCACGCTGACGGCCGCTTGCCTCGGCGAAAGGGCGACCCCGATCACCCTACTGGTGTCCCTCGCACGCCGGACAAGTTCACGGCACCAGCCAAAGTCCATACTAGGGGAAGTGGAGCCCCACCTCAGCCCAATGAACACACTCAGGGAACCACGAAGAGCGTGGGTCTCCCTCAAGCCTCTTTCCCTCCGGGGAGCCCTTCGTCGCCATCCAGGCTTCTTGGCCAAGCGGAGGTGTTAGAGTGGTGGCAAGGCCCGATTGCGGAGTTACCGCCCACACCCGGACGCTCCTTAGCACTGTTGGAGCCCTACAGGAGTCGCTGCCCCAGCCCAGCCCTGACGGCGCCTCTCCCCCTGAGCACCTGCAGACCCCGGATGCCCAGGCCTTCCACCACGTTCCCCGACGACGGCGACCTAGGCTCTCTCACGCCCCGGCAGAAGAAGAAGCAGGCCCGAATCCTCCGCCTGTTCGGTCCTAGTCCCGAGGGCCCCCGATCAGGTCGAGGCCCCCAGACTACGAGGCCTCCCTGCACCCCACCAGTGCGGCCCTAGGAAGGAGCCGCCCCTCAGGTCGAGGCCCTAAACAAGGGAACCTCCCTGGACAGTAAGTACTAGTGACCCAACTACCCAGGAAACACGGGTAGAACAGTGATAGTGACAGTGACCCCTAATACAGTGACAGTGATCCAATGCACAGTGGCAGTGACAAATAAAAGTTATGTTAAACAGTGATATCGGAGTAAGTCGTGCTTGAACATTAAACAGCTCAGTTCCCCCTCTCAGAAAGGAAGCGGGGAGTTTTCTGTGGAGTCGAAGGTAGGTGTGTGAACGAGCCGAAAAGCTGATGAAGTGCTTCCCTGCGACTAGGTGACGGTGTCGGATGTCGCCACACGCACCCTACCTTTATTATAGTATCATATCCCCCACAGACTCCCGATCACAGTGAATATAAGTGAGACTCCCCCGTTTATTATTATCCACCAGTGACACGACAAATGTTCTCGATTGACCATCGCAGTGAAGTGATATCTCTCCTCAATAACAGTAACCCATATCCCTGACTGCCCTGTGCCCTGTGCAAAAGTAGATTGGATCCAATTATAAGTGTATTGTTGTATCTCTGTGTAATTGGGTACCAAATGTTGTGTATGTAGCGCTGTAAGGGATAGAATTTAAGCAATAGATGTGATTCGGTGTACTGTCTCTTTTTATGCCCTGTTCCTTTCTTAGTGCATTACATCCGGTCTAGCCAAAGGACCCCGTCCAGTGCTCGTGTTTTTACGACGAGAAGTCGTCTTAAAAACACAGCATTACACTTGGGCCTCTTGCCCTTGGAGTGGCTAAGGGCCCAGCCGCCCTGGTGCACACTTCTGGCCGTAGCCTTGGGCCTTCTGCCCTTGAGGTTGTTACAATGGCCGTCGCCAAGGCGTTACTTGGGACTGAAACTTGTTCAGTCCCACCCCAATTCTGGCGATGGTTGTCCCGCCCGCAAGGTCGTTGGCTTTTTCCGGTCAACTGGTGTCGGGGTAGTTGCGGGGAAAAGGGAATCAGGACAGTAGTGTCCCGGTGACCCTCTTGACCTGGGTCACTAGCCCCACCGTTGTGTCCTCCTGGGGTGGTGGTGTGGTAGCGGCCCGGTGGTGGGGTGGGGGGTGGCGGGGTGGGTGGTCCGGCGGCGGGCATTTTAGAGGCCTGTATGGAGGGGGGCAAAGGTCTCACTAGCGGGGCCCCTAATCCCACCAGAACCCCCATAACTACACCATTGATGCAAGGGGGAAGTGAGAGAGGCAGAATGGGCCAGTGAGGTCGACCTGGGCAGCAATGGGGCATGAGCTAATTCTGCATCTGACATTGGCTTTGCATCTTTCCAGGAGGCTATGGTTATGAATGTGAAGAACCAAGGCACCGAGAGACAGGGAGACCAAAAGGATATGAACTGTGAACAAAAGTCTGATCGGCCCAAACAGGTTCACAGAGTTGCGAGCAGAATATGATCATCACAGCTCTCCACTCGTTAAAGCTGGAGGCCACTTATTAGTCTACCTTATATTTATTTCGATCTCATTTCCAAGTACAATCGCCATTTTGTAAAGAAAAATAATTCTTATATACATGTTCACTTGGGCAGCTCGATTCCCGCGGATTTCTTGACAACAATAAACTTTTCGGCGCGCAGGTGCTGTGGGTTTAAGCGTCGAGGAGTTTGTGTTTGTTCCCAATATTTCATAGCTATTTGGATCATTTTCCAGTCCCTTTCAGTAAGTATGGTTGTCAGGAGTACACTGTATATAAGGAGATAAACGGAAATACTTTTGCTCACAAGACTGGATTACAAATTCACGGTAGAATTTGGATGATAGCTCTGTGCAAGGACTTCAGGCAGCAAGAGGTATATATATATATATATATATATATATATATTAGCAGACTTTTAGTACACAGGATGCCTTATACCGGTAGTGGCCTGTGGTCGTCAGCTAAGCTTGGTATTTGAGTGAACTCAGTGAAGTAGGTGGTTGTTTACCACACGTCCCACGTCATACCATGCCATTTACCACCATAATATTCCCTCTTTATTGATTTTTCATCATCTTGGTTAGCTGTGGCATAGTGTAACCTTGTGTGTTTGGATTTCATCTTGATGTTCCCATTCCCAGTTTCATTTATCACGTAACATCACCTTGTTATTCTGAACACATAACTGTATGCTGAAGAAATTTCAGAAATTTTTTACAGAAGCTATTTGAAATATAAGTTTGCCAAGGTTAGATTTAAAGGATGCCAGAGTTAGGTGATGTTAGTTTCTGATAATAACCTCTTGTTAGCTGTACCGTTATTGTAAGCCAAGAAACCATTTACAAGGCTGGGTGGTAACCATATAACCAAACCATATGTGCTCCCTGCGTGTCAACAAGTGGGTTGGTGGAGGGTTAGTGCCCCTTTCCGTAAAACAAATAATTCAAAGTCAAATGGCCACCCCTTATGGGATTATGGTGTCTGGCAATAGATAGATAGATAGAAAATTATAGTTTCATCCAAAAACAGAATTACGAGATTTTGATAGCTTTTTTGGTATTTTAGATTTCTAAGAAACTTTTCTTCTTTGGCATTTTTGATGCAAATTATTTGTGTTTTACTGTGAGAGATAACCTAGCCTATCCTAACGTAACTTTCAGAGTAAAATGCAAATAATAGGTATGCAGTGGAAATGCCATAGAAGAAGAGTCTTAGAATTGTCTATAAAATGCCAAAAAAATGGATCAAAATCTCATAATTCTGTTTTTGGCTGAAACTATAATAATACCAAAGTGAAGGTCATGTGAATAAATGAAATTGCACCTGAAAAAACATTTTATCAAAAATTTAAAATTAAACTTATGCCAAATGTATATTGGTATATAAGTGTTGTTTTGATATAAATGCTTAGAGCTACATTTAGATAGCAGAAAGTATGGTTAATTAAAACTGTAATTCCCAGAATTACCCTTGAGCCATGTCGTCACCCGGCCGTCGCAGCACCCGTTCCACCCCTAGCAAACGCAGCGACACGAGTGAGCTGATGCCGCTGCCTCCATCTTCCCCCAGTTCGGAGCTACTACCAGCCACTTCACCAGCACCGCCTCGCATCAACCCAGGTGAAACTAGAGGGGCACTCAGTGGAGCACACCTCTCTAACAAGGGCAATGTAATTTCCAAACCGCTCTTCATATTGGGTTAGGTTTTCTCATCATTGATTAGGGTTTCACAAAATATGTTTCTGGATCCAGAATCTATAATTTGATCTGGATTTGTCCCAAAAGTTAATCAGTTGTTCCCTAGGACATGGGCTATATACCCACCAAATTTGGTCCAAATCTCTCTCTTAGTTTTTGAGTAATCCTGCTAACACAAACAGGGGTGAAAACATACTCTCCTTGTTGGAGGGAATAATTAGCTATAACCAGGAAGTTCTGAGTTTATCAATGTAGCCTTTTGTACTTTAATGCAATGAATCTGGTTGATGTTCTTTGGTGCTCTCTGACCTTTTTATTCATCCATTAAACTTCTTACTAATCTATCATTTACCTTCCCAGCTATGAGTGAAGTAGACCTAAGCTCTCCACTGAACTATGGCACCCCAAGCAGTGTTGGTTCTTCCCTACGCACTCCTCGATCTGGTGTGAGAGGCACCCCCATCAGACACCGATCAGATATTCGTTCTGATCGCCGTATTAGACAGGTAGACCATAATGTTTGGAGTAGCTTGCTGCCGTTTTCTCATGTTACAGTGATGTTCTTGTGGTGAAACTAAACTGTCTTTAAACTGCCCAAATTTGCAGATAAAAAAAAAGTGATGGTATCTAGGGCTGGGGGCAGTACTGTCAAAGAAATGGGAGAGTGACCAAATGCAATTTGTCACAAGGACGTGGGAAATAATTTCATCTTGTGCAGTGTTTGTGATACGTGGGTGCACGAGATGTAGTGGTATTAGAGATAGACTGTCAGTACTTGCAGATTTCACGTGTGCAGTGTGTCGGGGAGAGCATGTGGAAGTTGCCAGATGTGAAAGGATTGAAATTGCTCGTGACTCTCGTGAATGCGTGGAAGAGTTTTGTTATTTGGGAGACATGTTACGTGCTGGAGGTGGGGCAGGAGCCAGCTTTGTGGTTAGAGTGAGGAGTGATTGGAAGAAATTTAGGGATATTACCTCTTTTCACATTGAGAGGGCTCTCTATCCGTGCTAAGGGATCTTTGTATGTGGCATGTGTTTGGAATGTAATGTTGTATGGTAGTGAGACCTGGGCAGTAAAGGAAGAGAATATTTGCAGGCTCAAACGTACTGAAATGGCAGTGATTAGGTGGATATGCAGTGTGTCCCTTAGTGCAAGGCCTGGGGGGCTAGGTTTACAAAGGAGGAGTTGAGAGGTAGGATGGGACTGGAGTGTATTGGTGTTGTGATGAGGTGAGGTAGATTGAGATGGTTTGGGCATGTGGAGAGGATGGGAGATGATAATTGGGTGCAGAAGGTGAGAAGTATTAATGTTAGGGGTAGGGTAGTGAGAGGTGGACCAAAAAAGACTGGGGACTAGGTTGTTGAGTGTGACCTCAGGGTTAAGCGACTAAATGGGGAAGCTGCTAGAGAGAGAGCAGCATGGAGAGCTGCCATTAGGTGACCAAGGCCAACACATGCAAGTATATTGGAGCCCTCAGAAACAAAAATTAAATAGCTGAACTATAACAAGAGTATGGTGATAATAAGGAGAAGTCCAAGGGAAAGAGTGTAGAGTTGTGGCATTTTCATTTTCTGCCAGTGAGTTGCATTAAATAAATTACAAAAGGATAAAAATATAGGCCAAGTTAAGATGAAAGGGCTATAGTTTTGACAGATGTCTGCTGAGCTTATTATGGTCGTTGATTTAAAGATTAGAATAGCCAGAGAAAGAAGGAATTTGTAAGAAGAGGTCATGAACAGGGACTTAGGTATAAGGAATGCAGTCAGAATGTTGAGTGACACAGTGCAGCTGCAAGCTTGGAAATGTTGCTGCTTAAAATCCCTTAATGGTGTAGATCCAAGTGGCAGTTGGGGTTTATTGCTCACACAATGCCACTTGGGGTGAGCAGAGCTGGCTACCCATACTGTACCTTAAATGTTAGGACTAACAAACCCAGTCCCAGGTCCCTATGCATCAGATGGGGCAATAAAGGGTTAGATGGTAGATGAATGACAAAATAAATGTATGTACTGGTAACTCTGAGTGAGATCTTCCTTGTTATGTTAATCTGCCATACTTCTTCCCCAGGTCAACTTGTCAACAGACCCGCCCAGTGAGTCGAACCCTGATGGCGGTGCTGGTGCTGGTGCCCCTGGAAGTAGCACTGCTCCACCAGGAGGCTCACAACAGACAGAGGGACCTCAGCTTGTCATCTGGGGTACTGATGTTGTCGTGGCTGAGTGCAAGGATCGATTCAAGGCTTTTGTGCTGAGGTTGGATATAATTCTAGATGTTATAGTTTCTAACCAACTGAACATGGTCTAAGATGAGATTCTCGTCTTGTTACAAATTTTATTACACATCTCAATCCCCCCCAAGCTCCCAGCAACTCTTATGCAGTAATTATTTAGTTTTGGTATTCCTGATATGCCTGTTTCACTGTCAGTGCACTTCCTTTTCCCTTTCTGTCACCAGTGCACAGCTCCATTCTCTTCAGTATAGTGCCCTCTGCCAATATTACCCTCATTTTCACTGGCATCAGTTATCTCTTATGTTCACTGAAAATAAGAATTTTTGGATGTCATGGTATAGTTTTGGAAGTTTTACATGGATGAGATCATTGCTCCTGAACATTCCAGTTACCTTAGAAAGAAAGCTAATGAAAAAAAATTTCCCCATTAGGTTTGTTGATGCTGAAACTGACGAGGATGAGCGTTTTGAAGGCATGAACACTGATGAGCCATTATATCTACAGAAACTGGAAGAGGTATGGAGTATTTTGGTGTGACTGTGAAGGAAGCATTTTGTATGTATATTTTCTCCACAGTAACCCTTTTCATCTGATAACATTTTTCATTTTGATCAAGCTGTAGTAATCTCATTTTCTGCATTTCTGACTTTGCTAATTCAGGTTACTCCAGGATGTGTAAACCATCACAGAATACACCATCTGAAGATGCATTTTAGGGTGATGTATTTATTTATTTATTCATTCTTTCCTCTTCATTGTCTACGGGTGGCTGCACTGAGTGACAAGCTAAATGGTTTCCTGTACACCAGAAAGACAGTTACTATGCTTGAGGTGTTAATATTGCGGGTGGGGTTATGAGGGGTAGACCAAGAAAGACATGGAACGAGGTCATTAAGTGTGACCTCAGGGTTAGGGGACTGAACAGGGAGGCTGCAATGGATCGTGCAGCGTGGAGAGCCACCATTAGGTGACCGAGGCCGACACATGCAAGCATGTTGGAGCCTTTAAAAACGAACGATGGGAGTCGTATAACCAAATTATGGAGCCTCATGGCTTTGTGGGTAATTAAGGCGCTCCAATCGGATTGAGCCGGTGCAGGTTTATATCCAAGTGGTGGTTGGGGTTTAGTGCTCATGTAATGTCATTCAGGGATGAGTGAGGTCAGTCACTCTCATCTTAAATGTCAGGACTGACATGCCTAGCCCTGGGCTCCCACACTCCTCATGGGGCAACACAGGATTAGATGAGGAAGAAAAAGTATTAATTTATTTGTGTTTTGCAAAATCATCTGAAAATTGACTTAAAATAAGTAGAGCCTAATGTCTGGTAGCTGCAATAGTGGCAGTAGTACCGTACTAGTTTCATCCTCAGGCTTGGATGTAAGGCTAATGGAGTGCAGGCTAAAGTTATTTTCCTGCAGTTCACAGCTCTTTGTTTGGGGAATAGGGAGAAGACAGATACATCTTTGTTATCAGGCAGTGCCAACTCTGGCCATATTGGTACCACCACATGAAGGCATCCCACTCTAGTACCCTAATGTCTGATAATATCTGAGGGCACTTCAAAGCGTAATTTTTAGGCAATCACGTAGTTATATTGTGTTTGTGGGTGCCCTTTTAAATGGACATTCAATATTTTTTGCTTTTCGCTGGTGTCTTCTCAACAAAAAACAGGGGACATCTACTTCACCAGACTGCCTTTGCAGATAATAATCCAATTTACAGAGGACATTTTTATTCAGCTCGTAGAAACATAACTGTAGTCAGAGGTGTGTCCTCAACAAAAAACAGGGGACATCTACTTCACTGCAGATAATAATCCAGTTTACAGAGGACATTTTTATTCTGCTCGTAGAAACATAACTGTAGTCAGAGGTATACTACAATGGTGTCCTTATTTCAGATCCACACCCTAGAGGAACCTTTCCTGAACATAAATTGTGCTCATCTGCACCAGTTTGATGCTGATCTATACCGCCAGCTGGTCTGCTACCCTCAGGAGGTCAGTTAATAGGTCATGTGTAACAACTGTATTGAGTGATTATGTAAATAAGGTGCTTGTATCTAGTTATCAGTGTGTACTATCTGCATTTGTTTGTTTATTGATAGTGTTAGGTGGCAGATCTAGTGAGGATCAGTTGTTTATTGATAGTATTGGGTGGCAGATCTAGTGAGGATCAGAATATGACTACTCTGAATTTGCTCTCTCTCTCTCTCTCATTTTGTGTGTGTGTGTTTGTGTTGATAGTTTATCTAATTCAGTAGTTTACATTTGATCTGATTCACTGGTTGGCAGGAAAGATCATTAATTTAGAGGTTAAGCATATATTGTGAAGGAGGAAGTGTATGATAATTAAATAAAAGAATGTTTTAGTGAGATAATCATGTTTGACCTGTGTGATTATATATTGCCAAAGAATTATTACTTATTCCAATTGTTGCAGGTAATTCCAACTTTTGACATGGCTATAAACGAGATGTTCTTTGAACGTTACCCAGACACCATACTGGAGCACCAAATCCAAGTCAGACCTTTTAATGCTGACAAGACAAAGAACATGAGAGCCCTTAATCCTGAAGGTAAGTACCTTTTGTGTGTGTTCATTTTGATGCCCAGATAAAGTTTATGGTACGCTGCTTACTGAGTTGATGTGAATCATGTCATCTTCAGTACACTAAGGGAGTAATAAATGTAATTGCTCCCTGTAACTAAATCCTAAAATTTGCTCTATGCATTGGTTGGAGGTAAAAGGATACCTGCTGTGGTTATCCTTAATCTATGTGGCAGTGGAAAAAACGATTAGGGTAGCAAAATGAAGTCAGTAGTTATTGTTTAATAATGAGTATAGTCATCCTTTCTTTTATTGGAGGACATGTGCAGATGTAATGTTACTCAGAGAGATATATGCTTCTAGTTCATGATTGAAAAGTTATAAGCACAGAGAAAGAAGACATTTCTGACTTTAAGAGAACCGTAAAGTTATCATAAGTAACTTTTAAGTGAAGAAATGCCAATTCACTTGCAGCTCAACAAAATGTATTTATGTGAATGAAATGTAAGTGACAACTAACTGTATGTAACTTTCCTCTCCCTCAGACATTGATCAGCTAATAACCATCTGTGGCATGGTGATCCGAACATCCAACATAATTCCTGAGATGCGTGAGGCTTTTTTCCGCTGCCATGTGTGTGCCTTCACCACCACAGTTGAGATTGACCGCGGCCGCATTGCAGAGCCCACCGTCTGCACACACTGCAACACCGGTCACTCCTTCACACTCATCCACAACCGCTCGCAGTTCTCAGACAAACAGATGATCAAGCTGCAGGAAAGCCCAGGTATGTTTTTCAGTTCATTGAATCCTTGCAGGTTGTAATTGCTGACTTACTAATTGCATTCTGTTTGAGAGGTCCTTCAGAACATATACCAGTACTAAATAATTTTTGTTTATTTCTGTAAGTAATTGTTGGAAATATTTGATTGAATAATTATTGTAAGTAGAAGGATCATTGTAATAATCCTAACCCACATCCCCAGTTTAAGAGTCAAATGAAGATATCATGACTTCATCTTCCTTTCTGATGACATGCCTCCATATCAGACCCCCAGCACAGTACTGCTGTACTCATTGCAAATAATATCAGCGTCATTATCAAAATAATAAACCATATTCCCTTTTCAGAATCTGACAAAGCTATTAACATTTCATTTTATCTTCTCTGTAGATGACATGCCACCTGGCCAGACCCCCCACACAGTACTGGTCTATGCACACAATGACCTAGTAGATGGTGTGCAGCCTGGTGACCGTGTAACAGTGACTGGTATCTACCGTGCTGTGCCTCTGCGTCTTAACCCCCGTGTGCGCAACCTGAAGAGTGTGTACAAGACGCACATTGATGTTGTGCACTTCCGCAAAGTGGATTCCAAGAGACTGCATGGCCAGGAGGAAGGGTGAGTAGGATTTTGTGGTATGGTTAGTTCTCATTTTAAGTTGTTCTGTCTGTAAGTTGCCAGAGACACATCAGTGATGCTCATTTTTAAGTGGATTCCAGGAGTTATCCCCTGTTCACCTCCACTTGACCTACATACACTTTCCTAGCTAAATCTCCCTCTCCTACAACAGTGAAACACCAAGGTTGCCAGCAGAAAGAGTGGAGCTGCTGAAGGAATTATCACGTAAGCCTGATGTTTATGAACGTCTGGCCCATGCTATTGCTCCATCTATTTATGAGAATGAGGACATCAAGAAGGGTATTCTCCTCCAGCTGTTTGGAGGAACCAGAAAGGACTTCACTAATGCTGGCAGAGGGAACTTCAGGTACTTGACAGTATTTATACATAATTTTTTGTATATCTGCAGAAGTGTATGTATCTCTTCAGTGATGTTAAAGTTTTGGAGGCATGTGCTTTTGGAATTTGTATTGCTGATACCAGTGTGGTTGGTAGTATCGATTAATTTCTGGTGTTGGGTTGTTTTCATTGCCTTATCCAAGCCGTGGCACAGCCTTTCCCAGTATTTTTTAATTATAATCCTAGTGGTAGGTGGGGGTGCTCACCATCCACTCACTTAATGTAATGCTGCTCTCGTGTACCTGCCCTTTCCACTCTTCCTTCCTTCTTTCCTCTTGTCTTTCATTCCTTCATTCTTTCCTCTTCCTGCTGTCTATGGGTGACTCTACACTGAGTTACAAGCCCTATGGTTCTTTGTACTTGAAACCATTTACTATGCGGGGTGGTAACCACATAACCAAATTATGGCGCTTGGTGGTTTAGTGGGTAATTAGGGTACTCCAGTTGAACGACATGTCCTGAGCATCGAGTAAAGGCGATAAACTATTCCTGTAGATTGTAAGTAGAATTGGATCCAAAACTGATCCCTGAGGGACTCTGAACAGAAGGGGAGCAGAACCAGAGCTAGCGTAATCAACAACCACTCTTTGGGATCTGTCCAACAGATACAACTTAAGGAACAAAAGAGCACTATCACAAATGCCATTAAAATATGGATCATCCAACAATAGTTTATGATCTGCTGTATCAAAAGCTGCAGACAGATCCAACAGAACTAGGAGAGAGGACATCCCACCACAGATGCTTGCCACCAAATGACTATGAATCGTTTGTTAGTGCAGTTTCAGTTGCATGGTATAATCTGTATGTTGATTGATCAACAGGAACAATTCTGTTAAGTTCCAGTAGTGGTAAGAGTTGATCAAGTTTGGCATGCTCAGTAATCTTGGATAAGAAAGACAGGACAGTAATATGTCATGCTTTCGACATCAAGGCCAGGTTTCTTGATTAGGGGTCTAAGCAAAGCATGTTTCTCAGACTGCACAAAATTACTTTCTAAGAAGCATCTACAGTGAGCCCTTATGTTTCGTGCTATTTAGGTTCCCAAATTTACCTTTCGCGGGAAAGCCCAAAATTTCCAAGAACTTACGTCTCACGATCAAAAATTTACCTTTTGCGTCAATACATGGGGTTCCGGTGGGCAAGATGATCGTCAGCTGTTGTCAGCCATATTCTTTGCACAGTTCTTGCCAGCTGTGAGAGTGTGTGTGTGTGTGAGTGTGAGGTGCTCTGGTAGTAATCGCAACCGTGATCACTTTTATTGCCTTTCCATTCGTTCAGCTATTGTTCTGTTTTGGTCTACCTGTACTGTATTATGGCATCATCTTCATTCATTGGATGACAAGGTAATAGTGGTGATGGTGAAATACTGGGAAGTTCAAAGGATGGAGGCAAGAGAAAAGAACGTCGTGAGTATCGAGTCAGTGTGAAAAGGAAAAAGTATTCAGTAGAGAATCAGACAAAGATTTTTCTGGCTGGTGATCCATTTATTTAATGTTTCTTAACATTTTTGTCATATTCATATGGTTGTCAGTTATTCAGGTATCTAGTTTAATGAGAAATATATATCAAAAGTGAGAGAAAGAGTGACTTTGGGAGGGGCTCTAGAACCAGTTAGATCTTTTACCATTGAATATACTTTTTGTTTCACGAAATTCTGGTTTCACGCCAACCTCATGGTACCAATTAGACGCAAAACTTAAGGGCTCACTGTATTATGTCACAGATAAATTCTGCTGCGTGCTCGTACAAATCAAGCTGTTGTGACAGGTTACACGGATTGAGAGGGCAAAATGTTTTGTTAATTTCTCTGATGTAACGTTTTACCATATTTACATCCAGTGGATGAAATATTGAAAGTAAATGTCCCCTTGTGTGCCATGGTTGGAAGTCAACTGAGTACACTTCACTGGAAGAACTGTTGTTTGTCATTTTTCATGCAAGATATCTTAGTTGTAAAAAATGAAGCAAAATCAGAAGCCAGTGGGGCATCAGATACAGAAGTTGATTTAACAGTTACATTCCTCCAACCAACTGAATTGTTCACAACTGCAGACAGTTTTTTTTTATCACCACCACATGAATCAACTTCATTTTGATAATACCTTGCCTATTGAGCTTTTAGTGTGAAGAACTGCTCTTCTCGCACAAATATAATGCAAATTAATTAGGTCCGTTGCAAGCGCCACTCACGTTCTGCCTTTGTGCATTGTCTGTGCAAAGAATTAATGGATGGACCATACCACGGAGAATTATAACATACAATGATTGTTTTTACCTCAGGACAGTCATGACAAAATGTTGACTAAGCTCATTGTTATATATATCAACCAAATCATCAGAAGAAAGATCTGAAGAATCAGTGCATTTAAAACGCTGATCAGTTTCACGACATCAGACGGCGGTCAACATTCCTGTAATTTCTGAACCTGATGACCTTTTTATGGGAAGGGGATTTCAGGATATCAAAACTAAAATTAAGCAGAGCATAATCAGAGATAAGGGAGTCAACTTAGTCATCCTCCACATTAGATATGCTCCTGCAACCAACAGGGGACAAGATCAAGTCAGGAACATGCCCTGGGACATGAACACTCACATGATTGAAAAAATTATTCTAAGTGATCAGCTCAGGGAATTCTGAAGAAAATGGTTTGGACTGTGGACTGTCAACCCAATAACTGAAATCACTGCAAAGAAGAAGTCCTCCAGATTTAAGCGAAAAGACTTCAAGAAACGCCCAAACTCCTTCTTAAAACCTCGATCTGTGCCCGAATAACCTGGCCAATAGATATTTGCAATTCTAATGGTATTCTGATGGAAATTTATTAATACTTCATATTTTCATTTGAAGATGGGGTCAGGTCTGAGTCTGTGAGAGAAACGTTTGCAAGTGCTGCTGAGTAGATGAGTGCCAAACTTCCTCCTGGATAAATAGCAATAGGCCTGGGAATATTTATAATAGAATGTGTCTTTGGCAAAGCTCTACGAACAATATTAATACCGGACTCATACTACCAGGTTTCAGTCAAGCACAAAATGTCAAGCTCATGCTGATTTAGAGCTTCATTAATATGGTCTGTCTTATTACAGATGGAACGAATATTTAACAGACCCATCCTTAACTGGTTAAAGAGGAACATAGCCAGTTTTTTGAATGGTCGAAATTGGTGTTTTCAATCAAGTTATTCCTATGAGAAATCGTAATTGGACAGTCTCTACTAGATGAAGAATGGACAACTGACTGAATTAGTATTAGCTTCTTGATGTCTGAAGGAAGAGCAGTTGATGCATTTTGGAGAATTTCTTTTACTACAATCCTTAGACTTATGGGCCCCAGCACAAAAAACACATTTAGGTTCCTCATTTTTTCTAGAACACTTTTCATATGTAAGACCAAAACCCTGACAGTGATGACACTGAGTAACCCAGAATCTGTCAAAAGCACGGCATCTTGTAAGAAGTGAAGAGTTTAATGAAAATTTTGTTTAATGTCTCCAGTTAAGCTGAAAATGGTCATTTGGAGATAGTAAGAATGATGATGATATCCTACTTTGGAACCAGATGTTAAATGTGTCCTTGTTTAACCCCTTATGGGCGGACAACTTATCAATTATACGACCGTGTGGGGCGTCATATTTTCGGAAAAATAAAGTATCAAGGAATGAGCCTAAACATGCATAAATCGATAAAAATGGATTAAAAACCAAGGCAAGAGATCTTACTTACATGGGCCCCAGCACAAAAAACACATTTAGGTTCCTCATTTTTTCTAGAACACTTTTCATATGTAAGACCAAAACCCTGACAGTGATGACACTGAGTAACCCAGAATCTGCTGGTTGTAGGAGGAGGAGCAGGAGGGTAGTGAGAGAGGAGTGTAGGCAGGCAGCATATCACCAAGCACGCCTGGGGCGAGCCTAGCGAACTCTTCATTCATTTTATTTTTGTTCACCACTGAACACTATCATTTATGCATTCTATACATTGTTCGTTGTCTTCAAATCTTATGTACGTGTTTTCTATGTTACTTGAACACTTGTAACAATATAACTTATGTACCGGTATGTATATATTCTATTTTACTTGAACAGTTATAACACTACAACTTATACATGAATACTCTATTTTACTTTTTCCCGACTTTGGAGCATAGAGGGCAGGACAGTAGGTGACAGGGATGCCTTGTCAACCAATTTCACTAGTAAATTAGAACCGAAAATGGCCGGACGTTATGTAACATCGCCTGCCTCCTCATGCACAGACGTTACGTAACGTCACCTGCCTGTTAGGGGTTAAGATTTTGAAAAATAAATCACCCTTTATTGTACATCCCCAGATCTGAGATTAACATTCTGCTGTGTGGAGATCCTGGTACATCCAAATCCCAGCTTCTCCAGTATGTATACAATCTGTTACCACGCTCCCAGTACACCAGCGGCAAGGGTTCTTCTGCTGTTGGTCTCACTGCCTACGTCACAAAGGACCCAGAGACACGGCAGCTGGTTCTGCAGACGGGGGCTCTTGTCTTGGCTGACAATGGGATATGTTGCATTGACGAGTTTGACAAGATGAGTGACACCACAAGGTGTGTTAGTGGAACCATGGCACTTCTTGTTTTCTTGCAGTATACATATGCAGATACTTCATACTGCATTGTGTGTGTGTGCTTGCAGTTTTGTTTTTTTAAAACTTCTTGCTTCAGATCTCGTATGGCAATTACTATAGGGATGTTGATCAGAGACTTGGAACAGCACTTTTGAAGTGATTCACTTTACCAGTACAGGTGGTGGCAACCATCATCCACTCACTTGATGTAGTGCTGCCTACTTCTTCCTTCACCTTTTTCATTTAGTCACTTTTTCTGCCCTCATCTCTTCCTAACAATTCCTTTCCTTCATGTTACTTTTACTCTTCTTTTCATGTCAGGTGGCTCTTCACTCAGTGACAAGCCTAATGGATTCCTGTAATGCAGGATATAGGTAATATAGTATAAGGGTAATATTTAGTCTTGACTGAAGTGATCAAAATCACTTTAGCAGTTGCTTATGAAGATTAAAGTACTGAGAAATCAATTTAACCCTTTGTAGTAAACTTCAGATTACAGAACAGTCTTTTGCACGAGTTTATGTGGAAGAAATTTATTTGTGGCCATCTCCTCTGAGATGAAAACATTTGGCTGTAGCTATGTAAATACAGTATATAGATTTCAGTATTGTCTGGATGTTGCTACACACCCTCCCCTTTGGTGGGAAGGTGATGATGATGATAGTATTGTCTTGTTTCAGTGTTTTCATAATTTCTTTGTCCTCAGGTCAGTGCTTCATGAGGTTATGGAGCAACAAACCCTTAGCATTGCCAAGGCTGGGATCATCTGTCAGCTCAATGCCCGCACCTCAATCCTAGCTGCTGCAAACCCAGTCGAGTCTCAGTGGAACAAGAACAAGACCATTATTGAAAACATCGAGCTCCCCCACACACTGCTTTCTCGTTTTGACCTCATCTTCCTCATTCTGGACCCGCAAGATGAGCTGTATGACCGACGACTTGCCCGCCATCTCGTATCCCTCTATTACAGGTCACAGAATTTGAGTGAGGAGGAGATTCTGGACATGGGTATTCTTAGGGACTATTTAGCCTATGCAAGGGAATACATTCATCCCAAACTCTCTGAAGATGCATCCCAGCGCTTAATCTCTGCTTATGTGGACATGAGGAAGGTTGGAAGTGGAAGGGGTCAAGTAACAGCCTACCCCCGACAACTGGAGTCCCTCATAAGGCTTGCCGAGGCCCATGCAAAGGTCCGCCTCTCACATATGGTGGAGGTTGCTGATGTTGAGGAGGCTTGGAGGTAAGGAAATATTTCTCATGCTTTGTAACTGATAGCTATAACCTACTTTTCTGACTCAAACACACATCTTGTACCATGATGTATTCATTATTACAGTATAGTATATGTACCACTCACTCTTTTAATCATAACTTTATCATTTCCCTGTGGGGGTGCTCACCATCCACTCACCTGATGTAGTGCTGCTCTGGGTGTCTGCCCTTTTGTCTCTTCCATCCTTCATCTTTCTTTCTTTTCTTAACTTTTTCCTCATTCTTCTGCCTACGGGTGTCTTTACACTTTATCTTCTGTCTTTCTTTCCTTTATTCTTTCCTCTTCCTTCTGCCTATGGGCAACTCTACACAGTGACAAGCCATGTGGTTTCCTGTACACCAGGAAACCATTTACTACGCTGGGTGGTAACCATATAACCAAATTATGGCGCCTGGTGGTTTAGTGGGTAATTAAGGTGCTCCAATTGGATTCATCCTGTGTAGATTTATATCCAAGGGGTGGTTGGGGTTTATTGCTCACTCAATGCCACTCAGGGATAAGTGAGGCTGGTCACTTTCATCTGAGATGTTAGGACCAACTTGCCTAGCCCCATGTTCCTATACTCCTCATGGGGGTGACATAGAATTGGATGATGGATGGATGGAATAGATCATTTCCTACTAAATGGCCTCTTTTAGCACTCTATCAGTGCCTTTTCCTTCTTGAAAACTAGTTAGAATCTCATCCACATCCCCATCTCGAGTTCATGCTCTTGTAGACCCTCTCAGTAACTTGTATTACCAGGTGTAACAGCATAAAATGCTTGTTGTAGTTATGCTCAAGTAAATACCTTCTTTGATAGTGGTAGGTGGTGGCGACCATCATCCTCTCACTTGATGTAGTGCTGCCTACTTCTTCCTTAGCCTTTATCTTTTTTTTTTTTTTCCTGTCACTTCTCATTGCATTTCTTTCCCTTACAGGTGGCTTTACATTGCGTGACAAGCCAAATGGTTTCCTGTAAGCCAAGAAACCATATACAATGCTGGGTGATAACCATATAACCAAACCATACATGTTCCCTACGTGTCAACAAGTGGGTTGGTGGAGGGTTAGTGCCCCTCCCCGTAAAACAAATAACTCTAAGTCAATGGCCACCCCTTATGGGATTGTGGTGTTTGGCAGTAGATAGATAGACTCAAAGGGCAACATCTTAGTATCTTCCAACCATTTCTAACTTGGAATTTAGCTTGTGCTGTATGCCACAGATTACACCGTGAGGCCTTGAAACAGTCTGCAACAGATCCGATGTCCGGCAAGATTGATGTGAGCATCTTGACCACTGGGCTGAGTTCAGCAGCTCGCAAACGACGTGTGGAACTGGCTCAGACACTCAAGAAGCTGATCCAGGCCAAGGGCAAGGTTGTCACACTTAACTTCCAGAAACTCTTCCAGGATCTCAAGGATTCATCAGACTTGGTGAGTGAGGATGGTAGTTATATCCTTTAGTTTATGCTGCTAGCAAGCCAGATTAGTAGGAGGTAAAAGCATTTTTAATCTTTTTAGTTTTTATGTCCTTTAGTTTATGCCACAAACAACCTAGATTAATAGAAATTAAATATTTTGCCCTTTTTGGTATTACTGTATTTCGTTGATTCCATAGATGCCTGGATGATGATGATAAGATAATCATGAACTCTTTACATTTCAGATGGTTACCCGTGAGATGTTTGAGGATGCACTGAGAGATCTGCAGGATGATGAATTCCTGACAATCACTGGCAAATCTACCATCCGTATCATCCACTGAAGTATTGACAGTGGTTTGGAGTAGCAGAGTTAGCGATAGATCAAGGCAAGTAATAGGGTGGACATAGATGAACAAGGACAGGTGTGATAGCTGTTAATAGGTAGTAGGAATTGTTTATCAATTATATGAGCACATTGTGAGCTTTAGTTTGGAAATGGCAGATTCATGCAACCCATTGAGTGTTGGGTTGCCTTTTTCATATTATTGCCATCTTCTGATGATTGTACTGAGCTATAGACTTGGAACTGGAGGGGTTAGATATAGCCTTAACTTGATCAGTAGGAGTAGCCTTGCCTAACCTGAATAAAAAATTTAGGTTGTGGTGAAAACAGAGTGAAGAGGATGTCACCTGGATTCCAAAGGTTAAACAAGCAACACAGGGAGAATTAAGATTATTTTGCATGAATAAATGAAAATTTATCCATCCATCCATCATCTAGTCCTGTGTTGCCCCATGAGGAGCATAGAAGCCTGGGGCTAGGCAAGTTGGTCCTGACATTATTTAAGATGAGAGCGACTAGCCTCACTCATCCCTGAGTGGCATTACTTGAGCAATAAACCCCAAGCACCCCTTTGATATAAACCTACACTGGCGTAATCTGACTGGAGCACCATAATTACCCACTAAACCACCAGGTGCCATCATTTGGTTATATGGTTACCACCTAGCAGAGAAAATGGTTTCCTGGTGTACAGGAAACCATTTGGCGTGTCACTTAGTCACCTGTGTGGAGAAGGAAGAGGGAAGAATGAAGGAAAGAAAGATAAGCAGACACTCTCCAGAGTACA
The DNA here is from genome assembly GCF_032717465.1 of Coenobita brevimanus. Lineage (NCBI taxonomy): Eukaryota > Metazoa > Arthropoda > Malacostraca > Decapoda > Coenobitidae > Coenobita > Coenobita brevimanus. The sequence goes on from NC_137035.1 coordinate 5,753,342, forward strand.
TAATAGATAAAGTGGGTACATTGGTCTTCCAGAATACATCAAAATAAGTTGTACTGAAGATTTGTTTTTTTGTAATTACATTATATCTAAAATATATGTTGTTCCATTTTGTGTTGTTTATATATGGTACCCTTTTTGGTGTTTGTAGTTTGTATCTGTGATTGTATACAGTATTTTTATTTCCTAGTGCTGTATCTGTGATATCTTTATAGTATATCTGTATATTATTATTAGTAGTAGTAGTATTTTGTGGTAGGTGGGGGAGCTCACCATCCACTTACTCGAGGTAGTGCTGCTCTCGGGTGATTGTCCTTTCCTCCCTTCCTTCCTTCCATCCACTTCTGACTTTCTTTCCCTCCATCCTCTTCTGTCATTCTTTCTTTCATTTTTCTCTCTTCCTTATGCCTGCGGGTGACTACACTCCCTCTTCTGTTTTTTTTTTCCTTCATGCTTTTCTCTTCCTTCTGCCTATTGGTGACTCTACACTGAGTGCAAGCCAGGGGGTTTCCTGTACACCAAGAAACCATTTTCTATGCTAGGTTGTAACCATATAAGTAAATTATGGCACCTGGTAATTTAGTGGGTATTTAAGGCGCTTCAGTCGGATTGAGCCGGTGCAGGGTTATATCAAAGGTGTGGCTGGGGTTTTATGCTTATATATCGGGTGCGAAATGATGAAGTGCGAAGGAGAACTGGAGTTGTTCGGGAGATGGCTGGTAGAGTTGAGCAGAGGGTGTTGCGATGGTTTGGGCATATGGAGAGAATGGATAATGAGCAATTGGTGAAAAAGATAACTAGATCTGATGTGAGAGGTGTAAGGCTGAGAGGAAGACCACGAATAGGATGGATGGACAGTGTGAAGAGAGCGCTGGATGTGAGAGGGATGTCTGTTGAGCAAGGAAGAGTGGCTGTGCGTGACAGAAATAAATGGAGAAATTGTGAATGAATAAGTGATGACGCAGCCCTGAGGGGATATTCGCCCGCATTTGGTCTGATCAGCTAGTCAGGTCAGGTGCGGGTAAGGGGGTGGGTCTGTTATGATGTGGCAGGGGTAAACCAGTTCTGCTGTTGGGCCCTGCTGCGGATGTCACTGATTGCATTGCGCAGTTGACCCTTGTGCGGTGTGGTGCGGTGAGGATCTGTCCATTCTCCCCCCTTTGGGGCTAAGATGCGAATGAATGTGTTTGAATGGATGAGTAAATGGGGAGTGTGTTGTCCTGTCTCGGTTACCTCCCTTTCCTTGGGGGAAGCAGCCTAGGTATATAGATAGATAGATAGATTTCCATTCAGGGATGAGTGAAGAAAATGTCAGGACCAACTTACCTAGCCCCAGGCTCCTATGCTTCTCATGGGGCAACACAGGAATAGAGGATCATTTTTATTAGTGTGTTTGTGTAGATGACTGGTTTGTATGTGTATATGACATGGTGAAACCTTTTGGCCTATCAGGTGGAGCCAAGATTCCTTGGGCTTGAGTGATGAGTGAATGGAAGCATGGCCTACTGAACTGGGCAAACTGGCTGTATGGATGCAGCTACACCTCACCTCACCAATGATGGGAAAGGAGGTCTGGATGATGATGTATAAGAAATTGGGTATTTATGTATGTGTAGGAGAGAAAACTGAATTTCTCGCGTTTGGCATGTTGAGACTGAAGAACTGGAGACTGACTAGGAGAGTGATGAGAGGTGAAGGATGAGATTGATTGATGGGTTGGAGAGATGAGGATAGGGTTGTGAATTGAAGAAAGGGCAGCCTGAGGGCCTGATGATGGAGGACAGGGTACCTTGGAGACGAGTCCTATGTGGCCACCCATTTTAAGATTAAGTCTGGTTATTGATTAATGGATAGATCATCGATATATATAAACATAGATGCAGCAACAGTTAATTAATTGAAATATTGTTGTAAAAGCTACTGAGTGATAATACAACAAAAGAATGTTGATGCAAGTGGCCGCCATCTTGCTACTCGCAGTAGAATAGTGCTGCAGTGTGCTTGGTACACAGTTTTATGCGTTTTGGGGATCAGATAATTCAGCACTGTTCCACAGTGTGCAGTGATTAACTGCACAGACAGTTCAAGGACTGGGCGAACTTTTCATCAGTGCGTAGGCATGATGAGTATTTAGCTTGTGTTTTTTCATATTGAATCACTTCTCATGTGGTCTCAAACCAATATACAGTACCTAAGGCATTGTCGCAATATGATGGACCTTTGGTAGAATTTCAATTCGTGGAATCTCCCCAACAATGTGGCACAAATAAGTGGTGTGTGTTGTTTCATCTAGTGAACTTTACTAAACTTATTTCACGTAGATGATAGGCAGTTTATGACAGTACTACGGCTGTACATCCTTTCCGTAGCATTTCGTGGTTAGCCTCGTGCAGAAGTTTTAATCTATCACAGTTCAGCGTTAAAAATGAAGAGTTGACAGTTTTGGGTCAAGTTAGAACAAAAATAATATAGTGATAGCAAACATTTTGCGGTAATAATACAGACATAAACATTTACAATACACCAGGACACACCGGCAGGTATCTATCACACGCAGGGAAAAAAAGTCTCATTGCGCCACACCACAATTTTAATTCCTGCTTTATCCATCAGCACACTGTGCACCTCGAACATATTAAGTTCCTGTATCATAGTACTGTACAACACACCATCCCTATAGCACGCCGTTCGCTATACAACATACTGTCAGTCAGTAAGTGCACACCTGCAATATAGTGTGCACCTGCAATATTAAACACACAACCCTACACAACACACCATATAGCCCTTGTACGAAACCATACGTCACTGCTGAACATACTGTACACATACACACTACACTATAGTCACTATGCATTACTAGACGCCAGTAGTAATGAGTCATACATGCAAGGGGAAAATATTATTGCATCACACTACGCACCCTTACACTCTATTAACACACTCCTGAGACATGCCACACTTATTCCTACATCATACTAGAACCTACACAACACAGCAAAACGACTTGCTACAACGCGTCTGCGCTATATTGCACCATAATAATTTATGCCTAAGCTAGCCTACGCCCGTTCCAACAGGCTTTCCCTGCTGTCATGAGAAGTTGCAAGTGTTTGAATTCATCTCAGCTATTTTACCACCACTACAAACTACTCAAACTTCTTATTATATATCCCAAGAAGCTGTAAGTCCTTCATTCTCTGTACAGCTCAGTTTTATTCTGGATGTGACGATAAAATAGATATTATTAGCGAATTTTAAACCGTCCTAAGCTTCTGGCAGCCTCGCGCCACAACCTCATATCAGCTCCGGTGCTTGGGAGTGGTGAGGCAGAGACTTGTGGTGTGGCGGAGTACTAGGAAGAGACGGCCGCAGTTAGGCAGAAATACTCTGAGCTAATCAAGTAAGGTACAGACTCAGCAAGGCGACGTTTAAAAACAAGGTAAGTTATGATTAAGACACTGTAGTAAAAGTCGGCGAAGTTAGCTTGTAGTGAACGATATTGTATTTTCTTGTTTACCTTCCCGATATTTCAAGGACAGTCATGAAATGCAAATTTTCTTTAACCTGCATGAAAATAGGAACCTCATGGTAAAGTATTTTGACAGGAAGGATTATATTTCTGTTAATGACTGTTTACACTTGTAATGGTGCCAAGTTTCATGTTGACTGTAGTAATGTATAGACCTTGATTGGAAACTAGTAATATTATAAGTATTAAGTGAAGTACATAACCACAGATTGAACTAGTCTTTTTACGTGTATTCACGTCATGGTATGCGAGGTGTCATGGCTTTTATTACGGCTGAGCAGAGGTTTAGTTAAATGGGCTAAGTTTCACATCCCAGCAGCGCTTTCACACCGGCTTGTTTTTACCAGGATTCTGAGAACGTTGCTGCCATGCCTGATATCAACCCTCAGGCGAAAATCGTTAAATCAGTGACATATTTTTATTGGTATATATATATATATATATATATATATATATATATATATATATATATAAATTAATAGCTTTCCATTGCTTATCGTATCTCAACACCAAAGCCAGATATTGAGCATTCGAAGTTCGTCCTGGGAGAAAAATGTCAGGGTGGCCTGCCATACACCGCTATATAGCTTCCTTGATTCCCGACTATCGTGAATTTGGATCAGAACGTTGGTTTTCTCATAACATCACAATCTCTATCTTACCCTGGCCAGGTGCCAATTCATTGTAAGGCAGTTGCAAGCACTGTCACAAATTGAACGCAATGACAAAAATAGGAGTAATTTAAATGGACAGAAGAAAAGCATGTTATCTGTGAACGCCCCTCAACCTGACATATCGTCAATGATAAGCAGATTGACAGGCCAAATCTCTCAAGGAATTTATTGAAGTAGCTGCACCCTTTCTCAAAACAAAGGGAACAGTGGGAGAAGAGCAAACAGAGAGAGGGAGAGATTCCATGGATCTGATCAATTGCACCTTGGCAACGCGTAAACAGGAAGGCAGAAAGTTTATTGCAAGTCGGTATTGGTGTGTGTGTGTGTGTGAGAGAGAGAGAGAGAGAGAGAGAGAGAGAGAATTCCATAGATCTGACTTTGGCAGCGCGTAAAACAGAAAGGCAGAAAGTTTATTGCAAGTTGGTATTGGTTAGAGAGAGGGAGGGGGGAATTATGCCGTTTGATGGATCAGTAACCCTTTTACTACCAGAGTGTTCTCTTAAGCTGAATTAAATCCTCTAGGGTTAAGAATAGAATAGAAAATACGGCCTTGTAACTTAATGCCTGGAGATAGAAATAAACGAGAAAATATGCCCTTGTAACTTAGTGTCTGGGGATTGGAATAGGAATAAATGAGATAGTCATTGTAACTGTGTCTGCGGATATGAATAGATAAGAATATAGGCCACGTCCTTGTTAACTTAGTGTTTCGGGTTAGAAATCAGCGAGAAAATAAGTCCTTGTAACTTTGTATCAGGGAATAGAAATAAGATAGGAGATAGGTCATAACTTAATGTGTGGGAATAGAAAAAAAAAAAAAAAAAAAAACTTCCTCGTAACCTAACAGGTAGTTTCATGGGATAAGAATAACAGAAAATACCTCGTAACTTAGTGAATGAGTCAAACCAAATGCTGGTCAACATTAGTTTTGCCCGAAATACAGAGAATACCGAGGAGATCGCTTGGTTTAGGATTTTACTCAATATTCGTTTAGGTTATGTGAAGCAACAGAATGTGAATGTTTTTGGCATATCAGATAGAGCCAGGATTCTGGGGGCTTAAATGATTAGTGAATTGAAAGCATGGACCATTGAATTGGGCAAACTTGGTATTAGTAGACTTAGGTCTGGACATTGCTACTCCACACCCTGCCCTAGGGTGGGAAAGGAGGCCCGGTTGATGATGTATAGAATTATATAACTTTTGCCTTGGTATAAATTTTCGTCATACCGTTTATTTCACGTAGCCTAATGACAGAAAAAGACAATGATACTGCTCTACATCTTTTCCATGGCATCGTATTTTAGCGTTAATATTAGGTTGGTATTCAAGATGGAGAGATGACAGTTTTAAGTTATAGGCATTATTCAGTAAAGAATCACTCATACAAAAGATCCTATCATGAAACAACCATACATCCACTGGGAGCATGTTTGTAATATCCTGTAAATTTTTAAGGACCTGCTACCAACGTTCTCATGCAGCTAAACCCAAATCACGTTTCAGATGGCGAGAGGACGAGGAAGAGGCAGGGGAGGAGCAGCTACAAAGACTGCGAACAAGAGGAAAAGCAATGAAGATCAGTAAGTAGAGACCTAGTGACGAGGGTCCATATTTATATATTTATTACATTAGATATTTATTAAGTTTATATGGAGGATTTTATGACAAGGGTTTGCACCCCCCTCCCTTTTCTTGTAACGTGACAGTTGTAGGATTGGCGGTCTGGCTGCAGGTAAGAAGTGAGGTGTGGACAGATGTATCTGTGAGATGGAGCCAGACTCTGGCGACTTGAATGGTGAATGAATGCTGGTGTGGTCCATTCCATCGGGTTTTTTGGTGATTAATTCTCTCACTACTGTCATCATACCTTTTCCTGGCTTTCTGTACCTCACCTCATCCCACCTGGAGGTGGGAAAAAGAGTTGGGATCTTGACGATGATGCTGACGGTGCTGGTGATTACCGTAAGTGGGAAAAAGGGTAGGACTGTGATTATGGAAACTGCTGGGTACATTTGTTACAGGTTTGTACTTGATATGAAAGAGAGAGAGAGAGAGAGAGAGAGAATGATGGGACAGATGAGTTACATCTATACTTTTTGTGCTATCATCATGCAGTCTCTCTCTCTTTCTCTCTCTCTCTCTCTCTTATAATAAATCTCCTTCCTTCATTGGTCCACCCAGCAAAGTAGCAGGCAGATGGCGCCTCATTTCATCCTTCATACCCTTCTGATCCAAGCCTCACTTTCATTTGTCTTTACTTTTATTCCCTTTTTCCAATCTTCCTCTCTCTTCTTTTATTCCTCCTTCTTCCCCTAGTGGTCCAATCAACAAACCACAGAGGACAAACAGTACAAACATGCATATTCAGAAGGCTCCTCCCTTTCTCTGTTGTTCTCCTTTGTTCCCTTCTTCACTCTCCTGACCTCCCCCCTTTTTCTTCTTTCTTCCCTCCCTTGTTTCCCATCCTCTCCTCAATTTTTCTCCTTTAACCCTTCCCCTTTTTTTTCTTTTTCACCATTGGTCCTGCCAACAAAACACAGAAGGTCGATTGCACCAGCACCAAGATTCAGAAGGCCCCTCTCTCCCTCCCTCTTTCTTTTTCTTCAGTCCCTTCTCTTCTTCTCTCTTTTCCCTCCTGACTGTCTTCCTTTTCCCTCCCCCCCTTTCTCATCTGTTAAACCACCTTCTTCCCCCAGTGGACCTGACAACAAGCTACAGAGGGCAGACAGCACCAACACACAGATTCGTAAGGCCATCAACGAAGTGAAGAAAGCCGGCGAGACCAAGGATAAGAAGTATAAGTGTGATAAAAATGTATTGGCATCCCATCCTCAGGTTAGTTTGCTTTACCTTCTCCCTTGCCGTGCCCTTGTTGCATCACTTTGTCCCTTTACCTTAACCATTTTTCCCTCAAATTTTCCCTTTGTCTCACTTTTTCCTTTTTCCTCCTCCTTGTTGCCACAGTTTGTCCCTTTGCCTCGACTTTATTGCCTCACTTTGTCCCTTTTCCCTGACTTTATTACTCTACATTGTCCCGTGGTCTCAACCTTATTGCCTCGCTTTGTCCCATTGCCTGACACTTTTGCCACATTTTATTCCTTTGCTTCAACCTTAAAATACCGTACCGGTACTGTTAGGTTCCCATCGTCTGCTTCCCTGCTGCAGCCTTAAATCCTCTTCATCTGATATATAAGCTGCCATTTATAACATTAATTGTTGCCATAAATTCTGCAATAAATAATTGGAGTTGTATTGTGACCTGTAAAACAAATGTGCAGGTTCCCCTATGTATAGTTCTGATTACTGCATTTGTTTTTACTGTTTGATGCCAAAAGAGGTAGAGAGTGAGGTTAAGTTTAAAGCAAGGTGATAGGGAAGACTCTGGAAGTTTTAAGTGTCTAATTCCAAAAAGGGTGAGAGTGAGTTTATGAGATCATAGAGGAGACAGTGATAGACATAAGTGGCCCATGAATTTGTTTGCTGGGGGAGGATAGTGGTCACTTGTGTATTAGTGCCAAAAGAGGGTGAGAGAGAGGGTTTCTGGTGAGAAGATAGGGAAAACATTGGAATGCTGTAGGCATAAATGGTCTGTGAATTAGTCTGCTAGGGATGATACTGTTTTGTTCAGTTGTCTATATGCTGTCAGGTCTTCACACGTACAGGCCACCATATATGAGGACTTCACATGCATTCACAGGGAGATGATAGAGAAGGCATAGGAAGGTGACAGAGACAGCTAATTAGCCCGTGAATGTTTGCTGGGGGGACGGTGATCACAGCTTTAGTCTTTACCCTTGTCTTCACACCTGCAGGCCACCATTCATGAGGACTTCACATGCATGTTGAACCAGACCAACATTGGCCACAACAACAACAAGTACTACATCATCCAGGTCAACAAGGATAAGAAACAGTCCATATGCTTCACTCGCTGGGGTCGTGTTGTAAGTATCCATTTTATTTATTTGTTTATGTATTTTTTATTTTTTTTAAACAAAACTTTGTCTTTGGTTCCTTCATACTTTCCTCTTCCTTCTGCCTATGAGTGACTCTACACTGAGTGACAAGCCAAATGGTTTCCTGTACACCAGGAAACCATTTACTATGCTGGGTGGTAACCATATAACCAAATTATGGCGCCTGGTGGTTTAGTGGGTAATTAAGGTGCTTCAGTTGGATTGAGCCAGTGCAGGTTTATATCCAAGGGGTGATTAGGGTTTATTACTCATGTAATGCCATTCGGATGAGTGAAGTTGGCCACTCTCATCTTAAATATCAGGACCAACTTTTCTAGCCCTGGGCTGCTACGTTCCTCGTGGGGCAACACAGGATTAGATGATGATGAAGATTTTCTGTAAGATAGTGTTTGGGTTATTTTTGCTTTAATTTAATTTTTTGATTGACTAGTTTGTTTATTAAATATTTCAGCCATTGATCACGGGAGGCACTACCATGAGAACAAAATATGGCACCAAGCTTGGTAAGTGGCCACACAGTCATCATTCTCAGGCAGGAAACATTCAGCCACAAGTACAAGTACAGTACCATTCATAGAATCAGAATCGAAGCCGAGACTCTAATATTATTACACTGTTATTACATATCTCAGACATTTTTCTCAACAGTTTCCAGTAACATTTGGGAAGTACATACATACGTACATAATCTAATCATGTGTCTCCCCATTAGGAGCGTAGGATCCTAGGGCTAGGCAAGTTGGTCCTGACATTTAAGACGAGGGTGATCAGCCTCACTCATCCATGAGTGGCACTACCGGTATATGAGCAATAAACCTTAACCATCCCTTGGATATAAACCTACACAAGCTCAATCCAGTTGGAGCACCTTAATTACCCAGTAAACCACCAGACGCCATAGTCTGGTTAAATGGTTACCACCCAGTGTTGTAAATGGTTTCCTGGTGTACAGGAAACCATTTGGCTTGTCACTGAGTGTAGAGTCACCTGTAGACAGAAGGAAGAGGAAAGAAAGAAGAACATAAGAGGAAGGAAGGAAAGAAGGAAGAAAAAGAGGAAAGGGCAGCCACCCAAGAGGAGCACTACATCAGGTGAGTGGTTGGTGTCCATGGGAAGTAATTACTATAATTATTTTTGGCAATTGATTTAGCCTCCAGTCCATAAAAAGCATCAGCTGTACCATGGCCAACCTCAGTATGGGAATTCCTTAAGAGGAAACATGGTGTAATTTGATTTTTTTGATTGACTTTTTTTTTTTCTTTTTTTTTTTTTGTTTTTTTTTTTTTTTTATATAATCTTGATGTGGGTTGCATCAACAAATGCCCAATTATTATTTACTGGTCTTTTTTTTTTCTCACTTGGTATTTGTAGCCCTTACCTTAATTATTTGTGTGTGTGTTTATATTTATTTTCTGATGTCATTTTGTGAACTGCCAGGTAATCTTTTGTTTCAACTGTCAGTACCCAGTGACAAGACATTTATACCATAACCATTGTCAAAGCTGAAGTTAGGAATTTCCAATTTTTAATGCAGTTGTGTGTCAGTTTCTTGAGACTGGATCATGTATCATTTAACACTGTACACTATGTTTTCATTATTTCATTTTATATATATATTTTTGCTCCATGTATTACCTTAGGCGTCTTTGTGATTTTTTTTCATCTAATAGTGGGTGTTTTGTATCTATCCATTTTATACCAGAGTTCCATACCTTATGCTTATTTTAACCATTTCACCACACTGATTCATATATACACTCAAACCTTGAGTACCGCGGGCAATAGGGATTGGACAAGGACCGTGGTACCCAAATCTGCGTCACTCAAGACAGTATGTATACATGTATAATGGTACAATGTGTTCTGGCAACTTTCCAAAACTCTCACTTTTACCCCTTCTTACCACCTAATCCCACGTAAATTACCCCCACTTGCACCCACCATCAGGTAAAACATTGAAAGAGATATAACTGTTGTAATTAAAAACATCAGTGGTATTAAAAATAGCATTAACAAAAATAAAAGTTGGGATGGGTACCCTTTTGTTGATACATAGCTCCCCGGTATTTTCCTCCCATCCCCCAACCCCAATGTTGTTGTCAAAGTTTCACCTTCTCTCATATCATGTGGCTTTCAGGAGAGACCTTAGGCCATATGGTTAGACAAAAATTTATGGGTCTGGCAGTTGTAGAGTACGAAATAGGACGAAAATTTGTGCTAACAAGAAAAAATTACTTTTATCCGTGTGTTCTTGTGAGTTAGCGTTCAGTTTCACATTTTTTGTTTGATATCACGTTTCCCAACGCATTTCTGATAAACTAAACATGGCTAAACTGCTCAATCAGTTCAAAATGTGTTGGGAAGAGCGATACCGAACGAAGAGTATTCGCTCCAATTTGTTCCCTAAAACAGCCAGACCCGTAAATTTTAGTCTAACTATACAGCCTAACATCACTCCCGAAGGCCACATGATACGAGAAGGCGAAACTTTGACAACAACTTTGGGGTTGGGGGTTGGGAGTAAAATACCGTGGAGCTACGTTTTTTTTTTTTTTTTTTTTTTTTTTTTTTTTTTTAATGTGTCTGACTCTGGGCATAGGCTTCACAGCCTGCACTCAAAGCCCAGTAGTCCTCCTACATACCATACACCTCTCTACATGTCACCACTTCGGCGCTAACGGCCACCGTCTATATTGAATACATGCTAGAGCTGTCTCATACAGGACTGGTGGATTGGTATTAGCGGGGGTACTTTTATGACATGTCGGCGGGTCATCTGGTAGATCAGGAAAGTCTGCTTTTAAGAAATTCAAATCCTTAAACTGTTCCCTGCCCCAGCCAGGATTCAAACGTGGGTCCAACAGGACTGCAGGCCGCCTCTCTACCGATTCAGCCACCTCCTCCCCCCATATCAACAAAAGGGTACTCAGTGGAGGTGGTGTTGACCCAGTCCAACTTCTGTTTTTGTTAATGCCATTTTTAGTACCACTGATGTTTTTAATTACAACAGTTATATCTCTTTCAGTGTTTTATCTGATGGTGCGTATAGGTGGAGGTAAATACGTGGGGTAAGATGGTAAAAAGGGGTAAAAGTGAGAGTTTGCTTTCTCTGACGCTCCACATAACGCCCTATAAGCTTCTCCGTCAGTTTCAGGACGACATATAAACTTTCACAGCTGCCAGAATTGCATCACTTCCTACGCACAATCTTTATCTTCTCCCGGTCCTTCCAAATCGTTATGGTGGTGCTTTCTTTTATGCTATGTTCTTTTTTTGCCATTTTGGTATTTGTACACTTAAAGCAGTGGAAGAACCTTACCAATTCAGTTCATATTCCTCCAGTTTGTTTTCTGTATTTTTCTGACTATTTTCTGGGTGGTAAATTAACTTTTCCTGCTGAAAAATTTCCCACTTTTTATCATCACGTTCCTTAAGCCATAACATGATTGTCTTGATGTACTCAAAGGTGATTTCGTCTCCCAACCAACTGGTTGCTACGTTAGGTTAGGTTAAATTATAAGGTATAGTTAAGCTAGGTTAGGTCAAGTTTAAACACTTAGGTTAGGACAGGCCCTAATTTCGCCGTAACCCTGATGTGTCAAACAAGTTGACAGTGGAATACAACTTAAAACGACGGGGGAAACAGATTTAGCATGAAACGTTTATTTACCTCCCAGAAGTAATCCGACAAACATAAGACTATCAGGAAGAAGAACGAAGAATGTGAAACTGAATGCTCACTTACACAAGCAGAAGTATTTTGTGTGTGTGTGTGTGTGTGTGTATGTGTGTGTGTGTGTGTGTGTGTGTGTGTGTGTGTGTGTGTGTGTGTGATTAGCAAACATTTTCGTTCAGTTTCGTCTCCTAAAACTCGAAACCCACACAACTGTGATGTAGAGTCTGTGAGACGCGAGAAAGGGCTTGATAGCCGTATGCTCAGTCGGTCCTAAATGTGTTGGGAAGCACGAAACCGAACGAAAAATGTGGAACTGAACACTAACAAGAACACATAGACGAAAGTATTATTTTTCTAATTAGCAAACATTTTTGTTCCATTTCGTCCCCTAAAACTGCGAAACCCATTTTGAGTGTGGGGTGGAACTAGGTGAAGCATGAGAAAAGATTGATAACAGTATGCTCAGTTAGTTGGAAGTGTTGGGAAGCATTAAATCGAACGAAGAATGTGGAACTGAACGCTAACTTACGAGAACACATGGACGAAAGAGTAACTTTTCCTCTAATTAGCAAACATTTTCGTTCCATTTCGTTCCTTAAAACTGCAAAATCCATGATAATTGTGGGTAAGAACTAGATGAGGCATGAGAAAGGACTGATAACCATATGCCCAGTTGGTCCAACATGTGTTGGGAAGCATGCAATCAAACGAAGAATGTGGAACTGAACTCTAACTTACGAGAACACAAGGATTTTTTTTTTTTTTTTTTTTTTTTTTTTCTGATTAGCATACATTGTCCTTCCATTTTGTCCCCTGAAATTGCTGAAACCCATAAATTTCGTCAAACCGTTCGGCCTTGAGTTTGCCCAGGAAACATATTTCCATTCTGTATGACTATTTATAAAAACCACCAGGAACCCTCAGCCAGGAACAACTCTTGCCCATTCGTTTCAAAACTAACCATAGGTTTTTCACGAAAATATGGCCACTGTGCTTCCCAAGCAAAATTTCAGCAACCTAACCTACCCTAACCTATCCCATCTCACTAGGGCTGTTTGGCTGAGGTGGCTGGCTGTGGTACTGAGATAAATACCCATACAGAATGGAAATATGCACCCAGGAAATGTACCCAGAGGTTAGAGGGCGACGTCATAGCCCGCGGCTTTCAAATTTCGTCCCCAGGCCAGCTGACTTCCCGCGTGAGCTCGAGTTTTTCCACGTGTTGACATGACTTGTCTCATTATGCTGACCGCGTTAGAACAAAAACGTGTTACTCAGCCACATGTTACTTAAGGATTGAGTGTAATTCTTGTGTAGTGTTTATATCCTAACTGGTAACAAAGAATATAAGCTGTTTTTCAGTTGTTAATAGTCTAGATCATAATTGTGGAATGATAGTGGGGATAGGGGCCCCTTTTTTTACCCAAGTATTTATGCAGTAATTGCACTCCCACCAGAGTTCACTAAAGATTTTTCTGTCTTGTAAATGCAGCATAAGGAAGTGATACGGTATTGGATTAGCTATAATAACCTGTAATGTGTTTACCCTCTTACTATGCCAGGGTGAGGAGGGTCAGATGAATTTCGACTACCATGGCAACGTGGATGAAGCTATCAAGGCCTTCAAGAAGAAGTTCAAGGACAAGACCAAGAATGATTGGGATAAGCGTGACAACTTCACACCAGCAGCTGGGAAGTACACCATGATAGAGATAGGTGTGAAGTGTTGATAGTTTATGTCTGTTTGTCCTTCTGTCTGTCTGTCTATGTATCCATAGTCCTCCCATTCTCTCTCTCTCTCTCTCTCTCTCTGTCAATCCTGAAAGTGTTGGCCACAATGAATTTCTCCCATGTCACCCTGTTCTCTGATGAATTAAATGGGCCACACTTTCATTCACCCTACATTTAATCCCCCTGAATCCTGACTCTACATCATTGTTATAAACATCCACACATACACACATCGCATCACCTGTCACATAGTCAGTCCATTGACTCTGTCGTTCCTCTGGGAAAGAACAGGGTGCTACTCCCTTGCCATACGCTCCTCCATATAAAATTCATGCAACCAGCTTGATTCACTAGTCCTAGCTTCATCACTTTCTTTTTCTTTGGCTATAGATGAGGAGAGTGATGATGAAGACCAGGTTGATGGCAGTGTTGCATTGACCAAGCAGGTGGTGGACTCTTCTGGCCCATGCAGTCTGCCCTATAGAACACAGATCATGATCAAGCTCATCTTCTCCGATGACATGTTTGTCGGGCAAATGTCCACCATGAATCTAGGTGAGATGCTGTCTTTTTGTCCCTTCTGTGTGTCTCTTTCCCTCTCAGTCTGTCTGTATGTCTGTCTGTACATGCATAGAATGGGGAGGAGAGAGTGCCCTATCCTCACTCTTCCTGTCTCACTCCAGCTCTCTCACTCCTTTATCACTTCCTCAAACTAATGCTCCAATAGTTTGTTAATCAGATTGTTTAGTTAGATATCAGATTTGTGACAAACCTAGATTAGCTAAGTACTTTACAATCATTCTGTTGGTAGTATTGTTTGTTAATAATGTTTCTGGCACATGACAAAGTTACATCAATTTTTTCTGTTTGATGGCTGATGGAATGTTTGGACTGTAGCCAAAAAAGAATTGTGAGAGCAGTTTAATCATTTGAAGCACATAATGTGGGGGAAATGGAGGTTGGAACCAAGAACTTTGGAGGCTTTGTTGTAGGTGTGATGCTTGGCTTATTTCATTTCACATTTTTTTAATCCGACAACTGTGGCATTAGGTTTCCTGGTCTACCCCCTTATATGCAAAAAAATGGGAACAAATTTTTTTCTCAAAAATAATTTTTGCTTGTATTAAATGAAAGAGTGCATGGAAAAGTATAAGAAAAATCAATATGAGTTCATTATTTACCTTAGTTTAGCCATGGTGAAGTATTGAGGACATTCCTGGTGTACCCTCGCATGCACAAAAAAAAGGATAAAATTTTTATTAAAATAATTTTTGCTTGTATGAAATGAAAGAGTGCACAAAAAGGTACTGTATAGGAAAAACAAATATGATATGATGTATGTAGCAGCTACATACATCATATGTACGTCGCAGCTGTCAAGTTAAAAATCTTACTTTTGTGCTTCCTATATTCCATTTTTTAGTCGTACTCTACTTTCATCTATTATAATTGCTTTTTCCATCATCACTATTGCCATCATTATCAGCCAACATAGATATTATGATTACCATTATCACCATTTTCTTCATTACACTCACCACTACTATGTTTCACTTCTCCCCACCTGTCAACAGACGTGAAGAAAATGCCTCTTGGGAAGCTAAGCAAACTGCAGATTGCGAAGGGCTTGGAGGCACTCATGGACATTGAGGATGCTATCAAGAAGAACAAGGTTAGTTATTAGAGGGGGAGAGAATTTCTACTTGCTCAAGTCACCTGTGGTTATACTCAGTTCCATAGTAAATTATTCTGCACATTACTTTTTTTTTTTTTTTTTTTTTTTTTTTTTTTTTTAAAAAAAAACCATAACACTGTACATTGTTGCATTATACTGTGATGAAGAGGGACATCTTCCTGTGGTAGCACTGATATAACCAGGCAGCTCCATTGCTTGGCAGTACAAACTTTCTTCAGCTCTCTCCATGTCCTGCAAAAGAATGATGGTGGACTGTAGGAGAAGGTTCATGTCCAGTTGGGCTTACAACAACAACAACAACAACAACAGTGCTTTAGCAGTACAGTATAAGATTGGCTGTTGCTGTTTTTGTGGCCTTAATGACATGGCCTGAACACCAAATCTAGCCTTTCTTACAAGTAATTCACCCTTCCACAGCCACGACAAACCCTGGCTGAGCTGTCCTCAAAATTCTACACACTGGTTCCTCATGACTTTGGACGCACAGTGCCTCCTGTGATAGACACAGACTCAGTGGTGCAGCAGAAGAAAGAAGTCATGCTAACACTCAGTGACATTGAACTTACCCAAAGTTTGCAGAAGGACCAGGTATGTGAACAACTGCAGTATTTGTACAGTACTCAGTCAGATTAATAATACTTTATTGTTGTAAGAAGAAGTGAAGGAATGTCATTCCACTGAGCACACCTTGGTTAGTCTCTCATTCATTCACTCATTCATCATCTAATCCAATGTTGCCCCATGAAGGAGTGTAGGAGAGTTAGTATCTCATTCTATCATTTTTCCCCCCCCCCCTTCTTGGGACCCTGCGTCACCCTACCTTAGGGTGGGAAAGGAGGTGTTGATGATAATGATGATGATGATGATAAAAGAAGGTTGAGCTACAAAGCCTCCAGTGCAGCCTTTTTCACATAATCTATCTTAAACCGTGTAATCTAACTGAATCCAACCAAACCTGCATTATGTTATCATTTCCCTGCAGGCCAAGAAGGGCATCCACCCACTGCTGGAGAAGTATCAGATGTTGGACTGCCAGCTGGAGTATGTTGATCCAAAGAGTTCAGAGTTCAAGGTGAGATAGAAACCTTTAGTTTACCTCATTTATGGCTAGGCAGAGTTCAAGGTGAGATAGAAACCTTTAGTTTACCTCATTTATGGCTTGGCAGAGTTCAAGGTGAGATAGAAACCTTTATTTTACCTCATTTTTTTTTTTTTTTTTTTTTTTTTTTTTTTTTTTTTTAATGTGCTCGACTCTGGGCATAGGCTTCACAGCCTGCTCCCAAGGCCCAGTAGTCCTCCTACATATCATGCATCTCTACATGTCACCACTTCGGCGCTAACACCCACCGGCCAGATTGAATACATGCTAGGACTGTCTCATACAGGACTGGTGTACTGTATTGGTATTAGCGGGGATATTTTTACGACATGTCGGCAGGTCATCTGGTAGGTCAGTAAAGTCTGCTTTACATGAAATTCAAATCCTTAAATTGTTCCCTGCCCCAGCGGGGATTTGAACCTGGGTCCGGTAGGTCCGCAGGCCACCTCTCTACCGATTTGAACCTGGGTCCGGTATGACCGCAGGCCACCTCTCTACCGATTGGCTCCCTCCAGTATAGTGATGTGTTTTTCCATCAGCCATGTTAATCTGCGTACAGTTTTATTGGGTTAATCTTGCCAAACACAGGGGAAGAAGTTAAATATGGCATTAATGTATATCCCATGAATAGAAGGTGGCTTTCCTAAATTGAATCGAGTCAGTTGTAGGTAAAAAGAATTTTTTTAGTAAAGATTCTAAGACATCAGCATATTGAAGGGATTAATAATTGGTGGGGAACTTGTGTTTTTTCTTATTCACTGTAGTAAAAGTGACTGAAAGTAGAACAAAAATTAGCCACTGTGAAATTAGTACAGTATTTTTGGGAACTATGTTGTAAAATGAGTATTTTGCAAAAGGTCTATGGAAATATGATAATATAAATTTAATGGAAGATAGGATGCCTAGTGAATGATGAACAGTGTGATATCTAGAGAGGCAGGGTGTGTGTATGTGTCATATATACTGTATTTAGGGCAAAACTGGTGGTAGGTGGTGGCAACCATCATCCACTCACCTGATGTAGTGCTGCCTACCTCTTCCATCCCCTTTCTTATTCTGTCTCTGTGACTGCCCTGCTCTCCTCCTGCCCCTCGGTTTCCTTCCAGTCACTTTTTATTACCCTTCTTTCTGCTTCAACTGGCTGTGCACTGAGTGACAGCCTAAGGGTTTGTGTAATCCAACCATTCATGTACAATGCTGGGTGGTAACCATATAGCCTAGCCAGATTATAGTGTGATGTGGAGTCTGCTATAGTGCTCCAGTTAACTGGGTGGAGAGACGCGTCTATCCTGAAACTAAACTTTCACATTATTCTCTGCCTTACTGTGATGAGGTGCTATCAGCTGCAAAGGAGCATCGGTTTACTGCATGGGACAGCTGTGCAGGAACAGTTGCTTACTTGTTGTTGATTGATCTGATTGACCAGACAGATTAGGTGTGATCAACAACAACAACAAGAGTAAGACTGGTGGTGGAGATGGCATGAGGGAAGGATATACGGAATTTTACGCTTTTATGATACTAGAAGAGCTATAGGATAAAGAGAGAGAGAGAGAGAGTAGAGCAGAGCAGAGCAAAAAGCAAGAGACTGAAAACTCAAATTAAATCCTCCTGTTTCCTGATTCCCGCTACAGCTGCTACACGAGTATTCCAAGGCTTGCCCCAATACTAGGAAGGGACCTCTGTTGGATGTGTGGAAGGTCAACAGGAATCAAGAAGGCACTAGGTAGGTAAATCTGGTACTGCAGGTACTGTGGTATAACTCACTATAACTCACTGGTACAGGTATTTAGCTCAAAGATTTAAGTTTGATCCCCTTAAGTGCCACTGTGGTACTCTCTATAGCTCTTTTACACAAATATATAACCCTTTGGTATTGCGTAAGCTACTGATATACAGAACTTTCGCACATCACCAGGGAGGTTCATTTTAACTGTCATTGTGGTATGTGGTAACTCGCTATAACTCACTGGTTGTGGTATTTAGGGGCACTCACCATCCACTCACTCAGTGTAGTGCTGCTGTCGGGTGTCTGCCCTTTCCTCTCCTCCATCCTTCTTTCCTTCTATCCTCTTCTGTCTTTCTTGCTGTCATTCTTTCCTTGCCCTTCTGCCTACGGGTGACATTTCTCTCCCTCTTCTGTCTTTCCTTCATTCTTTCCTCCTCCTTCTGCCTGTGGGTGACTCTACACTGAGTGACAAGCCAAATGGTTTCCTGTACAGCAGGAAACCATTTACTACGGTACGCTGGGTGGTAACCATGTAACCAAATATTGGCGCATGGTGGTTTAGTGGGTAATTATTGTGCTCCAATCGGATTGAGCTGGTGAAGGTTTATATCCAAGGGGTGGTTGGGGTTGATTGCTCATGCAATGCCACTCAGGGATGAGTGAGGCTGGCCACTCTCAGCTTAAATGTCGGGACCAACTACCTAGCCCCGGTCTCTTATGCTCCTCATGGGGCAATGTAGGATTGGATGATTGATGGATGGATGTGATATTAATCATCATCATCATCATCATGATTGTCATCATCATCATCATCATCATGATTGTCATCATCATCATCATCATCATCATCATGATTGTCATCATCATCATCATCATCATCATCATCGCCCATAACCCTTTTCCTACCTTAGGGAGGGGCAAAGTAGGGTCCTGAGTTACTGATTTAATTCAGTTAGAGGAAACTTAATGATAGACCACACAATAATGTAATTAATACAATATTTCTGACTCAGAACAAAGCAACTCACTATAAACACACAGTAACAATGCTCAGATAGACCATTACAGGTTCACACCAGAACTGGATCTTCTGGCTAGGAAGAAGTTAGAAATTCTTCACCAGATTGATGTAGAATAGGTTGGTGAGGTAGCTTGCACTGAGAGGAAAAGATCAAAATATCCAGTTCTTACTCTGCTACAGACTAAAACTTTGGTTCTGAGAGTATGAAGTTAGTGTTGTATTAATCATGACAATGCTTTGTGCAAATATAAGTTCGCTGTAATGTAGGCCAACTATAACCCCCTTCAGTTTTTGAGGCCTGTACTAATTATAGTTGTATGACAGTAGTCAGAACAACATAAAAGTTATACTCATCTTGTTGGTGTATGGTCAGGTTCTCTGCACACGATGACCTGAAGAACCGCAAGCTGCTGTGGCATGGGACCAATGTGGCAGTGGTGGCGGCCATCTTGAAGGCTGGGCTACGTATCATGCCTCACTCTGGTGGACTGGTGGGCAAAGGCATATACTTTGCCTCTGAGCATGCTAAAAGCTCGTGGTATGGTGAGTATTTTGTCGTTTTTATTATTTTGTTTATCTGGTAGGTGGTTTGTTTGTGGTCATGTGGAGACAATGGGTGTGAATAGAGTGGTCTATCTATTTATCTATCTACCTATATTTCATTCTTTCTTCTTTCCGTCCCCAGTTGGTCCACATTATGCCAAGTTTGAGGGTGAGGAATCGGTGGGCTTCATGTTCTTGGTGGAGGTGGCGCTAGGGAATGAAAGCTCCATCACACAGTGTGATTGTTCCCTCACCAAGGCTCCACCAGGATACCATAGCATTGTTGCTAGAGGCAGGTGTGAGCCAGGTAAGAAATGCTTGTAAATGAATAGTTGCATCCAGTAGTAGATGGGTGGCTACCATTGGCCCAGGGAGGTACTGCTGTTAGAGTGAGATTTGCCGGCAAGCTTGGAAAGTAGGCACATTTCAAGATTCTCAGGCAGGAAACATTCAACCACACGAAGAGTTAGTTGATGATCATTCTTCTTAGTGACTGTACATAGTCAAAATCCAAGCTGAGACTCTTACATTGTTAACATCTTATTACATCATTCATTTGTTCATCATCTACAGTACACATCTTAAATTTCTTTTTCCCCATCAGCTTCCAACAACTGATCGGGAGGTGATTAACTGGTTTTGGCACTTGGTTTAGCTTCCTGTCCATGGAAAACATCAGCAGTATCATGGCCAACCTCAGTACGGGGATTCCTTATGAGGAAGGCTGGCATCATTTTCATATATTTCAGGGATTGCAGTACCATACAGAAATAATGTGAGCAAAGTGAGTGCAAGAATTATCTTGGCATAGGTTTACTGAGTGTTGTAGAAAAGGTATATGGAAGAATTATTATAGAGAAAGTAAGAGAGAGTAATCAGAAGTCCTAGTGAGTGATGAACAGGGTGGCTTTAGGAGTGGCAGAGGATGTGTGGATCAGATATTTGCAGTAAGACAGATAGTGGAGAAGGCTTGTAAGAAGAACTATAAGGTGTTTATGGCAATTATGGATCTGGAAAAAGCGTATAATAAAGTAGACAGAGAAGGATTGTGGAAGGTTTTGTGCATGTGCAATGTAGATGGTAAGCTGCTAGGTGCCATGAGGCATATGTAAGGGTAAATGGACATGATCATTGTGGGTGTGTGACAAGGTTGTGTGATGCCCCCATGGTTGTTCAGTATATATATATATATATATATATATATATATATATATATATATATATATATATATGTGGATGGAGTGATGAGAGAAGTAAAAATACAAGTAAGAGGGGGATGGCGTTGCTAATGAATGGTGATGGATGGAATATCTCAAATTTGGTGTATTCTGATGATGCAGTGCCACTTACAAATACTAGACAAGAACTTGTAGACTAGAACAGGGTTTTGCTGATGTCTATGAGTGTCGTGCCTTGAGAGTAAGCTTAGAAAAGAGTAAAGTGGTGGTAATTGAGAGAGATGGTAACTCCCAGTGTGATGTTACAGTGAATGGAGAGAGACTGGAATTGGTGAGAGAGTTTAAATACATGGGTACAGTTATAGAAAAGAGAGGAAAATGTGCAAAAGAAGTGGAAAGTTGAGAGACACAAGGAAGGAAAGTAGCTGGTGCTATGAAGGCCTTGATAAGAAACAGAGGCTTGATTGTTGCAGCTGTGCGAGGCTTACATGAAGGAGTGTTAGTGCCAACTTTAACTTATGGGTGTGAGACTATGGTGTGGCATGAAAATGAAAAGTCAAGAGTGAGAGCTGTGGAGATGGGACTGCTGAGGAATGTATGTGGAGTACAGAGAGTGGATAGAATATGAGATAATGTCTATCAATCTGTCTATCTATTGCCAGACGCCATAATCCCTTACGGGGTGGCCATTTGACTCTGAGTTATTTGTTTTACAGGGAGGGGCACTAACCCTCCACCAACCCACTTGACACGTAGGGAGCAATTATGGTTTGGTTATATGGTTACCACCCAGCGTTGTAAATGGTTTCTTGGCTTACAGGAAATCATTTGGCTTGTCACTCAATGTAAAGCCACCTGTAACAGAAAGAAAAGCAATAAGTAGTGACAGGAAAGATGGGAGAAGTAGGAAGAGAGGAGGGCAGGCACAGAAAAAAAATGATAAAGGCTAAGGAAGAAGTAGGCAGCACTACATCAAGTGAGTGGATGATGGTTGCCACCACCTACCACTTATGAGATAATGTGATTTGCCAAAGATGCAGAGTGAGGAAGTCTGTGGACACCAGAATTGAAGAGAATGTACAGAGACGGTATGGTCATGTGTAGAGAATGGATAACAGTAGAGTGGTGAAAAAGGTATATCTGAGCAAATTTGAAGGTGGGAGGAGGCGAGGTAGCCCAAGGAGAAGGTGGAGGGATATGGTGGATGAGTGTGTGAGGAAGAGAAGTTTGGAAGTCGGTGAGGCTAGGGGACTGACAAGAGATCGAGCTGGCTAGATGAATATTGTGAAATGAAGCGCATGATCTGGGACTTGGCACCCCCTTTTAATGTGACAGTGACCAGATTGACTCAATCGGATAGTTTATGTGAAGCTACAGAACGTGGTGAGTGTTTTTGGCGTATCAGATAGAGCCAGGATTCCGGGGGCTTGAATGGTGAGTGAATGGAAGCTTGGCCCATTGGACTGGGCAGATTTGTGCTGTCTGGAAGTTGCTACTCCTCACCCTGCCCTAAGTTGTGAAAGGATGTCCGGATGATGATGATGTACACTATGCTTATGCATCCCATTTACTGACCATTAAAGTGGTTAGCATTGCTAGACCATCAAAGTGGTTAGCATTGCTAGCTACAAAGCTGCTGGCTCATTAGTGCTAGGGTTCAGTTTCTAATGTGGGCTGCTGGTGCCACTTGTCTCGGGTGTCCAACTCTCCATTCACACTTTGTGGGTTGGTAGGTAAAAAGAATACCTAGATTAACATCTAGGGGAGGTAACTGATTACTAGGGTGATACAGTGGCCTTGTAAGCAGGAGTGTTGTTAGGATTTTAAATATTGGGTGGCCAATGGGTGGTCAAGTCCACTTATCAGGTGGCCCAGTGAGAACTGTTCAGAGTGAATGTGGAGGTTTTCCCCCAAGTTTTAGATAGCTAGGCATATTTCAGGGGTGGCCATGGCCACCCTGGACATCCCTCTAGCTATGTCACTGCTTTTATACCAGGATAGTGGGTCAATAGCCTACCACAGTCTCAGAGACCAGAGATGATCTCTTGTGACTTAAGTGCTTCATGCCATCTGCCCTTACCTTTACATTTTAATGGTGACCTACATGTCCTAATTGATGAGCACTTCTTTTCAGACCCCAAGAAGAACAAGAAGATAACTTTGGACGGTAAAGAGGTGATTGTTCCAGTGGGTAAGCCGGTGCCACAGAAGGAATGGAAGGATAGCGGCTTCTGTCAGAGCGAGTACCTGGTTTATAAGGAGAGCCAAGCGCGAATTAGATATCTACTTAAGTTCTCGTTCAAGTAAAACACAGAAGAAAATTGTTAGATAATAGTACTGGTGGTGAAAAAGGAAAATCAGTAGAGTGGCTTCCAGCAAAGTGAAGCGAGGGATAATACCTATAAAATACCAACCAGTTTAGAAGGAAAAGTCTCCCATTTATTTTCATTTTTATCGGGAATAATTATGCTTTGTCATAATTTGTAGCTACCGTACTTTTCCAGTTTTCCTGATAAACAAGTCCTTTTTTCTTTTATTTATTTTTTTCGTAAATAAGGTTTGCACTCTACCAGTTCTTGTGAGAGAAACAGTCTCTTTATTCTCGTTTTTATAAGGAATGATTGTGTTTTGTCATCTTTTGCACCTTGTTAATAGGAATAATTTTGTTTTTTTGTATTTTGCACTTTGATAATCACATTTGTTAGTCTGTGAAGTAGTAGTAGTAGTTCCCTAGGCAGTCTGGCCGAACAGCCCCAAGTCCCATAGGAAGGCCATGGCCAAGACCGGGCTTTCCTACAGAACTCTCAAAAAGTGTATGTTGTGTTGTTGGCGTAGGTGACTGTGTGCAATGCAGTCTTCCATAATGTGCTTAATAGTATGGGGTGCTGTGTTGCATCCTGGACAGGCATCAGCGATGGAGTCATCCAGCTTCTTCTGGTAGCTTAAGAGGGCTGGATGGTGCCCACATCTCAGCCTGGCCAGGTGGACCCTGTCCTCACGAGGGAGATAGGATTCAGAAGGATGGATGTCAGGAGACCGTGCATGCAAATGTGTGTTGTCTTTAAGTTACTGAATGGAGTGGTGAGTGATCTGAGTGTGGATATGCTTGTGGAAGCTGCTCTGAGGGGGGAGAGATGACAGTATTTGTGCATGGTATCATGTGCTGGATGTTGTTTTGATGTTGCTTGGTGTGGGTGGATGTGCTGCCATATAATATAGTGGATGTTGTGGGTTTGTGGAGGCTGCAGCAAGAAACGGGGTGCCTCTCATGTCTAGGTGATCCTTGACTTTGAGGACTTTGGTTTCTTGATGTAGGTGGTCTGTGAGTGTAGTAGCTGTGCAGCCCGTGATTATTTTTAGGGCCTTGTTCTGTATGGTTTGTAGAGTGTTGTAGTGTGTTTTGATGAGGTTAGAAGCCCGGGCAGGGCATGCTTAATTCATCACTGAATGTATGTATTGTTTGTATACTGTGGTGGCGGTTTCTTTGTTGTGTCCGAATGTTGTATGGGCAAGTGACCTCAAAGCATTGAGTCTTGGTGTTATTTTATTTTTAATGTTTGTGATGTGTTGTTTAAATGACATTGATGTATTGTATGTTACACCAAAGATTTTGTGTGTGTGTGTGTGTGTGGTAGGGGAGTGTTGTTTATGGTGAGGTGTGGGATGTGACTGTGTTCTGCTGTCCAGTTTGTGAGAAGGGTCACTGTAGATTTGGCTGGAGCTATATTGAGCCTGTTTGTGGTGAACCATTCATGTAGTGTGTTGAGGTAAGGTTGAATGATGTGTGCAGCTGTGTTTGTGTTTTGGTGCATAAGTGTAAGTGTTATATCATCTGCATAGGAAGCTATGTGTATGTGAGGTGTGGGTATGTCATGCTTGTCTAGGTTAAAGAATGTAGGGGACAAAACAGATCCTTGGGGGATGCCATTTGTGAAGTTTCTGATGTTAGAAGACTGACTGGCAAATGTTACATGTGCACATCTGCCTGCTAAGTAGTTTGCCAGCCATCTTTTTGTGTTCTTGTGCATGTTTGTGAGGTTGTGGCAGGGGAAGGCATCAAAAGCTTTGCGAATGTCTAGTGTGATTAGGAGTGTTCTGTGTGGTGGCCTAGCTGAATTCGTGCCATCGAAAACTCTCTGTGTAAGGTATGTAAGGAGGGTGTTTGTGGAGTGTAGTGGCCTAAAACTATGTTGTGACTGGGCTAGGGGAATGTGAAGTTTGGCTAGTTGTAGTACCAGATGTTCAGTGACTTTAGAGGGAATGCAGAAGAGTGTGATGGGGCAGTGTGAGGAGGGTAACGTGGGGTCTTTGCTGTGTTTAGGGATATTGATGATAAAGTTATGCTTCCAGATGTTGGATATTATGTTGTGTGAGTAGCTTTAGTTTGATATGTTGGTGAGTGCTTGTATGCCTTGTGGTCCAAGGTGTTTAAGGTGAATGTTGCTTATGTTGTCTGGTCCACAGGCAGATGAGTGCTTGAGGTTGTTAATGATGTGCTTCGTCTGGTTGTAAGTGAAAGGTGCGTAGTCTGGGTCTGTGGGGAACTGTCTCTTATGTCGGATGATACGTCGATCTTCGGGATGGGGGTTTAGATGGCTGACTTGTGAAAAGTGATTGATGAAAGTGTTTGCTTATTGTTTGAGGGTATGGTGTCTCTTGTTGTGATGGCAGCGTGTGATTGTGTGGTGTTACTGTTGGAAAGTGTGATGCTGTTTAGTGTTTTATAGAGTTTGCTGATGTTTATTTTGTCGTTAAGTTTTTGGAGGTAATTTTTCCAGTTTAGTGTTTGCTGTTTTGATATTTTATTGTTTATTTGAGTGTTGAGTTCTTGTATTTGTTGTACGGTGTCTTGTGTATGGGGTGTTTGGGAGTGTCGCAGTGTGTCCCGTTGTCTGATGAGGCCTTGAATTTCTGGTGTGAAGTTGGGGTTGTGTCTGTGAAGTGTTTGTTTTCAGTAATAGTTTCAGAGAAATTTATACACAAGGAATCCCATGCATTATTTAAGAAAATATGTGGCTGATTTCCAAGGTATGTTGTTCATCCTTGAGTGAACAATGCCTTTTATTTTTATAATGCATTATTTTTATAGTGCATTAGTTGTATGCGGCCTTCATCGATTTGGAGAAAGCATATGACAGGGTGGATAGACATGGATTGTGGAAAGTATTAAGAATATATGGAGTAGATGGGAAGTTGTTGAATGTTGTGAAGAGTACGTATGATGGTGCTAAGGCTGCAGTGCATGTGGATGGTGAACTGAATGAATTTTTCTCTTTGAAGGTTGGGTTGAAACAGGGATGTGTCATGTCTCCATGGTTGTTCAATCTGTACATGGATGGGGTAATAAAAGATGTACAAGGTAGGGCAGTGTGGATGTTGGAGTGGCCCTATTGCGAGAGGGTAGTGTTTGGAAACTCCTGTACTGTTGTTTGCAGATGATACTGTGTTGTTAAGTGAAGATGAAGGGGAGTTGCAAGGCTTGGTGGATGAGTTTGGAAGAGTGTGTAAGAAATGGAATCTAAAGGTGAATGTGGGGAAGAGTAAAGTTATGGTCTTTGAGAGAGGTGAAGTCAGTGAATGTACAGTGAGGTTGGATGGTGAGGAAATGGAAAATGTGAGTACGTTTAAGTACTTGGGGAGTGTGATGAGTAAGGATGGAAGTTTGGAGGGTGGAGTGTTTGAAAGGGTACAACAAGGAAGAAAGGTTGCTGGTTCCTTGAAAGCAGTGATAAGAAACAGGGAAGTGAGCATGGAAGTGAAAATGTTTTCACATGACAGTATTGTGATACCAACTCTAACGTATGGAAGTGAAGCTTGGATGTTGTTGGAAGGACTCAAGTCAAGGGTGAGAGCAGTGGAAATGAGTTATTTAAGAGGAGCCTGTGGAGTCACATGGAGAGACAGGCTGACAAATGAGGATATAAAGGAGCGTTGTGGTGTGGATGTGGATGTGATAGGAAGCTTTAGGAGGAACACACTGAGGTGGTTTGGCCATATGGAGAGGATGGAGGGTGAGAGACTGATGAGGAGAGTATATGTGATTGAGGTGGAGGGGGGAGGAGAGGGAGGGGGAGGCCGAGGATGAGATGAAGGGATGGAGTGGAGAGGTATTTGAGAGAGGGGGATGTGAGTTGGGAGCTGGGCAGTGAAATGGCAGGGGACGGGGCAACGTGGAGGCGATTTGTTTGTGGCCACCTTGTGCGCGATTAAGGCGTCTGGCAGTAGTTAGATAGATAGATAGATTACTGTAAATGAGACTAATATTCAGGTATTACTGTAAGACATTTAGCCTAATACCACAGCAAAAATGTTGGTATTTCCTATGGAAGTTGGCAGCATAGTTTGAGCATTGTCATTTCTACTTGAAATAGCTAGTATTTTAGCTTAGAATATTATGTTTGTATTACAAACTGAAAATTAATTTGCATAGTACTGTTCTTGAGGCCTTCCAGATTAGGAGGATGAATAGACACTGCTGTTGATGACTATGATCAGCTGTTTTTGCATGTTATACACTGCTTTGTTAATAACTGACTGGTAGCCAGAAAAATAGACGATTAGAAATTCTAGTAAAAAAAAAAAAAAAGCTTTGTATTGACCAGTAGCTAAAACAATGGAATAAAGTTCTGTAACAAAAAGTAAGAAAATGGCAAAAAGAAGCTTGATATTTATTAGGGAAAAAACAAGAACAAAGTAAAAAATGTCCAGATAAGCCTTAAGTTGAGTACAGTACAAACGTAATAGAAATACATTAAGAACTGGGTGCAAATGAAAATATAGTACAGATAAATGGTACCTGATTTTTTTTTTTTTTTTTTTTTTTTTTTTTTTTTTTTTGTGGAGGATATTTAGAAACTGGATACTGATGCATTTTTCATCATCATCATCTGGACCTCCTTTCCCACCCTAGGGCAGGGTGAGTAGTAGCAACATCCAGACAGCCCAAATTTGCCCAGTCCAATGGGCCACACTTCCATTCATTCACCATTCAAGCCCCCGGAAACCTGGCTCTATCTGATACGCCAAAAACATTCACCGCATGCTGTAGCTTCACATAAACGTATCTGATAGAGTCAGTCCAGACGCTCTCACATTAAAATAGGGTGCCAAATCCCTGATCATGCGCTTCTTTTCACAATATTCATCCAGCCAGCTCGATCTCTTGTCAGTCTCTTAGCTTCACCGACTTCCAAACCTCTCTCCCTCACACACTCGTCCACCATATCCCTCCACCTTCTCCTTGGCATACCTCGCCTCCTCCCACCTTCAAATTTGCTTAGGTATAACTTTTTCACCACTCTTCTGTTATCCATTCTCTACACATGACCAGACCAGCTCAATACATTCTCTTCGATTCTGGTGTCCACAGACTTCGTTAATCCACATTTTTCATGAATCACATTATTTCGTATCCTATCCCCTCTCTGTACTGCACATACATTCCTCAGCAGTCCCATCTCCACTGCCTTCATTCTTGACTTTTCATTTTTATGCCACACCATGGTCTTACACCTATATGTTAAAGTTGGCTCTAAGACTCCTTCATTTAAGTCTCGTGCAACTGCAACACTCAAGCCACTGTTTCTTATCAAGGCATTTATAGCACCAGCTACTTTCCTTCTTTGTGTCACCCTACTTTCCACATCTTCTGCACATTTTCCTCTCTTTTCTGTCACTGTACCCAGGTATTTGAACTCTAACCAATTCCAGTCTCTGTTAACCTTAACATCACACTGGGAGTCACCTTCTCTCTCAATAACCATTACTTTACTTTTTTTCTACATTTACTCTCAAGGCACGATACTCACAGACATGACCAAAACTCCGCATTAGTCTAACAAGTTCTTGTTCAGTATTTGCAAGTAGCACTGCATCATCAGCCTACAACAAATTTGAGGTATTCCATCCATCACCATGCATTACCAATGCCATCCCTCTCTCCATTACTCGTGTTTTTACTTCTCTCATCACTTGATCAATATATATATTGAACAAATATGGAGACATCACGAAACTTTGTCGCACGCCCGCGTTGATTGTGAAATATCCACTTAGATGTCCATTATTGTTATTCAATTGTTATTATTATTATTATAATTATTTTTATTATTATTATTATTATTATTGTTATTTTTATTCACTGAAAGTGATGATGAGAAATAGGGAGGTGAGTATGGAAGTTAAGAAGTCACTGCATGATAGTATTGTGATCCCTACCCTGATGTATGGAAGCGAGGTGTGGACCTTGCTAGAGGGGAACAAGTCAAGAGTGAGAGCAGTGGAAATGAGTTACCGAAGAGGAGCATGTGGAGTGACATGGAGGGACAGGTTGACGAATGAAGAAGTGAATGTTGTGGGGTGGATGTGGATATGATTAAGGAAAGTAGGAGAATTACACTAAGGTGGTTTGGACATGTGGAGAGAATGGAGAATGAAAGACTGATTAAGAGGGTGTATGTAGGTGAAATGGAGGGAGGGGGAGACCGATGATGAGGTGGAGGGATGGAGTTGAGAGGTATAGCCTATAAGGGAGGGGGATGTGAGTTGGGGGGAGGGCAGTAAAATGGTGGGTGACAGAGCAACTTGGAGGCGTTTTGTCTGTTACCACCCTTTGCGGGATTAGGGCGTAGGACTATAGATAGATTATTATTATTATTAACAGGTAGGTGGGGGCACTCACCATCCACTCACTTGGTGTAGTGCTGCTTTGGCCTCCGTCTTCTGTCTTTACTTCATTCATTCCTCGTCCTTCTGCCTACGGGTGACTTTACACTCCCCTTTTTGTCTTTCCTGTTCCTTCTGCCTATGGGTGACTGTACATTGAGTGATAAGCCAAATGGTTTCCTGTACACCATGGAACCATTTACTATGCTGGATGATAACGACGTAAGCAAATTACGGCACCTGGTGGTTCAGTGGGTAATTGCAGCGCTCAAGTCTGATTGAGCCGGTGAAGGTTTTATCCCAGGGATGGTTGGGGCTATTACTCATATAATGCCACTCGGGGATGAGTGAGGCTGGTCACTCTCATCTTAAATGTCAGGACCAACTTGTCTAGCCCCAGGCTTCTACGCTTCTCCTGGGGCAATGTAGGATTGAATGATGGATGGATTATTGTGATTATTATTTTATTTATTTGGAATGGAAGAGTTAGGCCATGTCCACACCAATTGGTTGCTGGTGTGTATGGACTCTTACCACTTCTTTACTAAATATCTGTCTAAAGTAAAATTAAATAATCCAGTGGTGGTGTGAATTAAAAATATATATGCAGTAATTGGATTGAAAGAGTTAAAATCTCACATGTTTAGCACTGTTGCATAGATGAAATTCACTGGTATATGTTTAATTGTTCACAGCATGGTGTATGGAATCTTTACATAAATTAAATGTAAAAAGCTCTGAGATTGCAGTTTTGTTTTGATGACCAACTACTGTATGTACTGTAAACATAATGGATGGATTGTTACCATTGGCCCTGGGAGGTACTGCTATGGGACTGAGATGTGGCAACAAGCTTGGTAATTAGTCACATTATCACTCACAGGCAGAAAACATTCAGCACAAGTAGAGTCACTTGATGAACTTTCTTCTGAATAACTGTACATGGAGTCAAAGTTCAAGCTGAGGCTCTCAAATTATTATAAATCTTATTACGCATCTCAGATTTCTTTTTTCCTAATAGTTGCTGGAAACTTGGGAAGTAATTAGGTGGTTTTGGCATTTGGTTTAGCTTCTTGTCCATAGAAAACCTCATCTGCATCTTGGCCAACTTCAATACAGGGTTTCTTATTATTCTGTCTGCCTATTTCTTGCTCTCTGGACCATACCTCGCCTCATGTTCAGGATGGAGAAGAGGTCTGGATAATAATGTTGATGATGATAATAAAGATGATGTTTGTATGTATGTTGATCTTGAGAAATATCAGTAGTTCTTTCTCTTTAACCTGGCCCATATTTTTCTCATGTTGCTTATTTCCCAGTTTCACTGCCAAAAAAGACAGTCCTAAGGCTTAACATCCTATCCATAGCACTTCCTTTTAACTAGCATCATATTCTAGTGTTAATTTACTGTTATAACTCATTCTGTATAAGGATGTTATGCTGAGTGTTTTTAGGCCGACTCCTCGTACTAAAAACACTAGCTACTGAGCGGGGTCCTCTTTCCGGACCGGAAGTAATGCACTAACAAAGGAACAGGACATAAAAACTAGGCAGTCCACCTTTAACACATCTATTACCTTAATTCTAACACCTTGACAATATTACATAGAATGATATTATGGGCAGAGGATACAGATATACAAAGTTACGTTAGTACAACACGGGATATTCACACACTCTATAATTATACCTTACAATAGGTTAAGAGTCCATAAGTGGATGAGACTAACTTGCATTAAAGTCCAAAAGGTCTTAGTGTGCTGGGGCAATCGAGATGTCTGGGCTTGATGAGCCGGGGAGGGATTATTACTATAAAATAACAAGGGGAGTAGAGCACTATAATTCACTTGTTGGGCTCGGCGCGGCAACTCTCGCCCGCGCATACACTGACAAAGGGGGGGGGGGACTACTCTAGACTGGACTTGGGAATAGCACTAGTCGTATGAACCCAGAACTTATAGTCTTTTCCAGGGGAAGGTATTTACGGACACTTTTTGGGGTAATCCCGCTGGTTCACTCTGTCACTGGATCACTATCTCTGTCTCACTACAGGAAAGGGGAAAGTCACTATTCTTGCCCGAGTTTCTGGGGCGATATCACTTTGTCACTATAAGGTGTAGGTCCTCACTCTGGTCACGGTGCAGGGAGACCCTCTTGCCTGGGGTCTCGACCTGTTGTAGACCCTCCTCTGGTCACGGTGCAGGGAGACCCTCTTGCCTGGGGTCTCGACCTGTTGTAGGCCCTCCTCTGGTCACGGTGCAGGGAGACCCTCTTGCCTGGGGTCTCGACCTGTTGTAGGCCCTCCTCTGGTCACGGTGAAGGGAGGCCTGTCTGTGTTGGCCCTAGGGACTGGGGCCAAACAGGTGTAGCAGACGGGCCTGACGTCGTAGGGTCTGCGGCAGGGGGAGGTCGGCGTCGACGGGTTGCTGGGCTCGCCTGGGGGTCCGAGGGCTGTGGAGGTCTGCTGGGGGACGCGCCGTCAGGTGTGGGCTGCGGCCTCGTCTCCTGCTGGTACCTGGGGAAGACAAGAATTTCCCGGGGGTGGGAGGTAGGTCCCGACTGGGACCGTTCCTCTGTTCAGGTGACACTTTAGTGGCAACTCCCCCGGGTGGTGTCCAGCTACTCCTGCAGGAGTTAGCTGACTCTAGAGGACACACGGAGGCCGTGGTCTCTCTTGCACTTATGGAGGGTAGCACAGAGGCGACTCTCTCTCTTGTCTTTACAATTGCCGTGGCACCAGGCTGATCGGTCCTGGGACCCACTTGTGGCTTTGTGTGAGGGTCTCTTACCCTTAGAGTGGCTAGGGGTGTGAGCCCCGTACAATCCACTATTGGGCCTCCTGCCCTATTTGTTATAGAGGGTTCTCCTCCCTCGTCAAAGGACCTCCTGTCCTGGTTGTGGCAGAGGGTATTACGCCCTCGTGGCTCACGGTGGCAGAGGATACAAGCCCCTCGTGGCTCACCAGGGTTGTTGCGGCAGAGGATGGTACTTCCCCGTGGCTCGCGGTGGCAGTAGGTGTAAACACCTCGTGGCTCACCTAGGGACCTCCTGTCCCGTTGGGGTGAAGCTGTGGTCGTCACCACAAAACTACGAGGGACTGATGTTCTATCAGTCCCACCCCACTGCTGTCGAGGGTTAACCCGCCGTGTAACTTGTTGCGGGTCTAGGCTCACCTGGTGTTGAGGTAGTTGCGGGAAGAAGGGGCCCAGGTCAGTGGTGGTTGGATGACCCTCTTGTCCCGGGTCACTAAACTGACCGTTATCTCCTCCTCGGGTGGTGGGGTGGTGGTGGCCCGGTGGTGGTGTGGGGGGTGGCGGGGAGGAAGGTCCGGTCGCGGGCATTTTAAAGGAAATGGCAGTTTTAGGTCGTGTTAAAGTAAAAAGATTATTATCAGTTAATCATGCAGTACCTGAGAGAGAGAAACTTTTTTTCTTTTATAGGTGTGACTGAGCATAGATCAAACAACCTAGGTAGATGTTGGCAGCAAAGTCTTTATCACAGTTCCCCCAGTTCCCTAGTCTCTCAAGAAGATGGACTGGTAAGTGTTTCTTTGACTTTGTTTCTTTGTCTCATTGTGTCCAGGGATTTTTTTTTTAATTCACTGACCGTCAAATGGTGAATGTGAAGCTGCATGTGGAATAAGTTAGTACCTATCAGTTGAAGCTAGGACTCCAGGGGCTTGGATGGTGAGTGATTGGGAGTGTGGCCCATTCAGTTGGGCAGACTATAGTTAGAATCTCATTCTTTTGTGTGTGTGTGTGTGTGTGTGTGTGTTTACCTGGTTGTATTTATACACAGGAAATGAGCTACGCTCGTGGGGTCCCGCGTCTGTTTCTCCAGAAGTCAAATTTTGCTTTGAACATTTTGTGTGTGTGTGTGTTTTCTGTACCTCACCCAGCCCTAGGAGCTTTGATGATAATGATCACTACGATGGAAGAGTGTATGAGCCCTGACACGCTCTAGCAGATGTGGATGGCTGTGAAGCACTGTAACGTAAGTTACAAAGTATCATTCAGGGCACCAATACTTTTTGATACTTTAAAGCAGAGCATTTGCCCTCCCCCTCCCCCCCTTTTTTTTTTCCATAAGGTCACCAGAAACTATTGTACCTTGTTAGTCGATGTAGTAACTTCGTTTAGCAGTATTAAAAAGAACTTTTTACAAGTTTATTAATGCAAAAGATGAGCAATGCTAGTGACAAATTACTTTTAGCAATCTTAATGTAGTATTTGACTCATTGATTGAGGCAATTAAAGGCTCATTCTCACCCCCCACCACCACCACCTCAAGTACATTTTATTCTTTAGGGACCAAAACAGTATGTATGAGGTAAAGTTTGAAAAACTCAGTATGCTGATGTTAGGAGCATTCTGCTTCCCGTAATATAGCCATGTTCCTGCTTGTAATGCTAGGTGTAAATAGGCTCGACTTCTCGTTCCTAAAACACCTAACGTGGAGCGGGGTCCTCTTTTCCAGACCGGAGCTTAGTGCAATAAAGAGAGGCAGGACACAAAAACCCTAAGCAATAACCTTTACACGTATATTACCACAATCAGACAGGACAAATCAGCAGATATTACAACATAATATATAGCAATATAAAACCTTTATCTAGGACATGTGTATCTCGCAGGATACTTGCTTATCTGATATTAATGCCAACCAATCAAACCTAGTGTCTTCATGGTACAGCGAATATAGGCGCGCTCGTGAGGCGCGGGGAGTGAGTTTCACAAAGGGGGGGGGGGTGCGGGGAGTGACTTGTGATGGCTAGGAGGGAGTTATGGTAATACTGGAGAGGCAAGGATTAACAATGAGGATTACACGTTTTCCAATAGCAAAAGGACTTTGGTAATTGATTCTATTCTTGGTTTACAATTACGCTAGATACTGGGACGAGGGAATGTTGTACAGGATTTACGGGTAGCGGGAGTGGGGGAATATCACTAACACTTTCTCGTATTACTTCTTTAGAGCTCACAGCAGTAGGGGGGTATTACTACGGAAGAATTTCCAGGCGGCACAGTCTTACTAATTGTATATAAGGGACGTCACTCATAAATATAGTTCATCAGATCTTGGTTCGCACACTCGTCCTTTATTCTCTCAATGTGATCTTACTTGCCCCGATATTCACTACATTAAGTCACTGCACGATCTGGTTAGTACTTGGATGGGTGACCGCCTGGGAACACCAGATGCTGTTGGCATAACGTTCTCCCTACGTGTCAAGTGGGGTTGGTGGAGGATTAGTGCCCCTCCCTGTAAAACAATTAACTCTAAGACCTTGGTCACCCCGTTTGGGATACATGGCGTCTGGCAACGGATGAATGAATGAACGATACTACACTAGGTAAAATGCCCGCGACCGGACCTTCCACCCCGCCACCCCCCACACCACCACCGGGCCACCACCATCCCACCACCCGAGGAGGAGATAACGGTCAGTTTAGTGACCCGGGACAAGAGGGTCATCCAACCACCACTGACCTGTGCCCCTTCTTCCCGCGACTACCTCAACACCAGGTGATTCTAGACCCGCAACAAGTTACACGGCGGGTTAACCATCGACAGCAGTGGGGTGGGACTGATAGAACATCAGTCCCTCGTAGTTTTGTGGTGACGACCACAGCTTCACCCCAACGGGACAGGAGGTCCCTAGGTGAGCCACGAGGTGTTTACACCTACTGCCACCGCAAGCCACGGGGAAGTACCATCCTCTGCCGCAACAACCCTGGTGAGCCACGAGGGGCTAGTACCCTCTGCCACCGTGAGCCACGAGGGCGTAATACCCTCTGCCACAACCAGGACAGGAGGTCCTTTGACGAGGGAGAAGAACCCTCTATAACAAACAGGGCAGGAGGCCCAATAGTGGACTATACGGGGCCCACACCCCTAGCCACACCAAGGATAAGAGACCCTCACACAAAGCCACAAGTGGGTCCCAGGACCAATCAACCTGGTGCCACGGCAGTTGTGAAGACAAAAGAGAGAGTCGCCTCTGTGCTACCCTCCCTAAGTACAAGAGAGACCACGGCCTCCGTGTGTCCTCTAAAGTCAGCTAACTCCTGCAGGAGTAGCTGGACACCACCCGGGAGAGTTGCCCCGAAAGTGTCACCCGAACAGAGGCCCGGTCCCAGTCGGGACCTACCTCCCACCCCCGGGAAATTCTTGTCTTCCCCAGGTACCAGCAGGAGACGAGGCCGCAGCCCACACCTGACGGCGCGTCCCCCAGCAGACCTCCGCAGCCCTCGGACCCCCAGGCGAGCCCAGCGGCCCGTCAACGCCGACCTCCTCCTGCCGCAGACCCTACGACGTCAGACCCGTCTGCTACACCTGTTTGGCCCCAGTCCCTAGGGCCAACATAGACAGGCCTCCCTTCACCGTGACCAGAGGAGGGCCTACAACAGGTCGAGACCCCAGGCAAGAGGGTCTCCCTGCAACATCGGACCCGGGTCGAGTCTCCCCCCAGCGGGTACGGTGATTCCCGCCACGGGTAGAGCCCCCGGAGGTCCCCTTATAGTGACAGAGTGATATCGCCCCAGAAACTCGGGCAAGATTAGTGACTTTTCCCTTCCTGTAGTGAGACAGAGATAGTGATCCAGTGACAAAGTGGACCAGCAGGATTACACCAAAAAGTGTCTGTAAATACCTTCCCTTGGAGAAGACTATAAGTTCTGGGCCCGTACAACTAGTGCTATTCCCAAGTCCAGTCTAGAGGAGTCCCCCCCCTTGTCAGTGTACGCGCGGGCGAGAGTTGCCGCGCCGAGCCCAAACAGTGAATTATAGTGATCTGCTCCCCTTGTTCTTTTATAGTAATAATCCCTCCCCGGCTCATCAAGCCCAGACATCTCGATTGCCCCAGTACACTAAGACCTTTTGGACTTTAATGCAAGTTAGTCTCATTCACTTATGGACCCTTAACCTATTGTAAAGTATAATTATAGTGTGTGTGAATATCCCGTGTTGTACTAACGTAACTTTGTACATCTGTATCCTCTGCCCATAATATCATTCTATGTAATATTGTCAAGGTGTTAGAATTAAGGTAATAGATGTGTTAAAGGTGGACTGCCTAGTTTTTATGTCCTGTTCCTTTGTTAGTGCATTACTTCCGGTCTGGAAAGAGGACCCCGCTCAGTAGCTAGTGTTTTTAGTACGAGGAGTCGGCCTAAAAACACTCAGCATAACACTAGGCAAAGTCACACTTAACCTAAATCACTTGCACTGTTTCTGGGCAGCATCACACGTATTCATGTTGGGGGGGCAGGGACGGGAACACGCTGTCGGCAATCCTGCCGGGCTAGGGGCACCACCAAGGGGAGGCGTGCCAAGAGGGCACGGGACAACTCGTAGGGGCGTCCTCTCGCGTCCTGGGCTACCCGTGGCTTCCGGGCTGGGCTCAGGGGTATGGCCTTCGGGACTGGGGCTGAATAGCTCCAGGAACCTCTGGTGTAAGTCTCGGCTGGAGGTGGGGGCCTTACGTCGTCGTGGGTAAAATGCCTGCCGTGCCCGCTGCAGGACCTCCCACCTCACCACCCCCCACACCACCACCGAGCCGCCACCCCACCACCACCCCAGGAGGACACACTGGTGAGGTTAGTGACCCCGGGCAAGAGGGTCATCAGGGCATCACGGCCCTGAGCCCCTATTCCCCGCAAGTGTCCCAACCCCAGGTGATCAGGGGAACTGAACTACTGTGCGGGCGGAGCAGTGATCGACAGAATAGGGGTGGGACTGAAGCTAAATCAGTCCCAGGTAACACCGTATTGACGGTCTTGTTACACCCTCTAGGGCAGGAGGCCCAAGGCTACGGCCTAAAGAAAAGTAAGAAGAGATTGACAGACCTAGGCTACGGCCTAACAGAGTGTGCAAAGGGGAAGGCGACCCCAGGCTCCGGCCTTAACACACCAGGGAGAGAGAGTTGCCCTCGTGCATCCCTCTCCTGCTGTCCTTCGGCTATGGCCAGAATACGGTCCAGGGTAAAGAGCCCCTGCTACCGTACGTGCAGCACTACCCTATTACCCCAGGACGCCCAGGCCCGACTCCACAACCTACGACGAAGGCGATCCAGGCTCCCTCACTCCCCGGAGTCGGAGGAAACAGGCCCGACTGCTCCGGTTGTTCGGCCCCAGTCCTGAGGGCCACCTATCAGGTCGAGGCCCCCAGACCACAGGGCCTCCCTGCACCCCACCGGCGTGGCCCTAATACGAGGGCCGCCTCTCAGGTCGAGGCCCCCAGACGGGAGAGCCTCCCTGTATCCTAAGTGCAACAGTGATATTACTAAACCCAGGAAACAAGGGGAAACAGTGACAGTGACAGTGACCAGGAGAACAGTGACAGTGCCTACACAGTAGAATATATTAAACAGTGGCCCACTAGAATCTAGTGCTATCAGGGCAGAAAGTGTATTTTTGTAAATTGGTTTAGTCCCTCCCCACATCAAGGAACCAGGGAATTTTCTGTGAGTCTAGAGGTAGGAGCGCGGGCGAGTTGAAAGATAAGTGTACGTGTCTCTGTGACCAGGTGACAGTGTCGAGTGTCGCTATCCGCACCCTACCTCTATTATAGTAATATCCTTGAACCAAACTCTCAATCTCGGTATTCTTGCAGTGAACAACCCCATTTATATATTACCCCCCAGTGACATAAGAATCCCATTCAAGAACATAAAGTGAACAACCACATTTATATATTACCTCCAAGTGACATGCGAACTCTATTAAAGAATACCCGCGATCTCCCTGTGTAATAGTGATAATGCATATGATCATTCTGTGAAGCCAAGTGTTAAATCTGTATCTCTGTGTCTCTGTATCCTAAATATCATTCTATGTGTACTGTTATGGGTAGGACCTAGGTAATAGATGTGATACGGTATACTGCCTGGTCTTTATGTCCTGTTCCTTTGTTAGTGCTTTACATCCGGTCTAGAAAGAGGACCCCGCTTCAGTAGCTAGTGTTTTTACAACGAGAAGTCGCCTTAAAAACACAGCATTACACTGGTGGCAAGCGGTGGTTCTGGATCCGAATAAAGCACGGAGGAACGAAGAAAGGAAACTTACACAATGGCAGCCAAACCACACATCCAATTGCCGAGGTTCAACCCGGACCAGTGCGACATAGATGTATACTTAGACATGGTCAAACCCCTCCTAGACATAGGGTTCGACTCAGACAGAGAAAAGATCGCAGTCACACTACCTAACCTGGGTAAAATAATCACTACTGTCGCACCAAAAATCGTTCCAGAACTGTCATGGGACCAATTCTCGCAAATAGTGAGACAGGCTTTTACGCCATCAGTAGGCCGAGTTGTTGCTCTCTCTCAACTCGACGCCCTTACCTACGACGGAAACCTGGATGATACATTCACCCAGGCTCGACGCCTCGTCAGCGCTGCCTATCCCGAGGCACCTACAAATGCCCGGGATATATATACATTCAATGCTCTATTGAGGATCCTCCCCAGCATAGTCAGGGAGCATTTCTCAATCTACGACCCCTCAGGGGACATGGAAAATGACCTGCAACTCGTCTGACGTCTGCTCGCCGCCCGCCCCACACCACAGCCACTCCACGCGGTGACACGTTTTCCAACAAAGCAACACCCCCCATCCAAACCTAAGCTGCCGCCTCACCAGCCAACTACTGAGCCGTCTCCCACAGTCCCTAGAGCTTACCCGCAGAAGAAACGCCCAAACCCCAGGGAGCAAGGAAACCTCATCACAATTAATCCCTGGGAATTCACGGCTTGCAGTCGCACCTGCCCTCTGCACGACATTAGGGAACAGCTTAAAGCTAGCAGGCGCAGAACCTTTCAGCAAGGGCGCAAGAAACCCTCCTCCTTAGACGCCGCCGCCCCGGAAGACGACGCACCGCCACAACACTACTCGGGAACGGATGATGACGACCAAGATGACACAACTCCACAACAGATGGATTTTTAGGCCCGCCCCCGCACCTCCCCACAGTGGCGGGGGCCACCTCACAGAACTACAGACCCCCAGTTTACAACAAGATTTGGCTAAACGGGGTCAAGGCATGACTACTAGTGGATACGGGAGCAGCCAGATCATGCCCCTACTCCCACTTCTACTCCCGCCACATTGGTGCATTCGGCCCTCTTTTCCCCACCTCAGCCAACCTCGTTGACGCGGGGGACGGCCCCCTGCCTATCTGTGGGGAAACTCGGGCCCTTCAAACCCACACCCACCAACAAATATCCACTAGCCACCCATTCATCATATTCGACTCGACATGCAATCAGTATGATGGATATTTAGGGCTGGACCTCCTTCAGAAACTACACGCCACCATCGACTGCCATCAACGCCGCCTCCACTTCAGTCCAGCCCATCCCAACCAAGCAGCAGTCAACAAGAAAGAAGAAGAAAAAAAAAACACATCGAAGAAAAATCAGGAACACCTCCCCTCACACACTACACAAACACACACTACCATCAAACACTCACCTGTCCCAAATCACCCACACACCCAACCCCTCACACTACCCTACCCCCATCACCACCACCCACCACACATCATCTGCATCCCTCCCCATCTTTTCCTGCCACTATCGCCTCCTCAATCACTATTCCACCCCACCATGAAGCTTGGGTAAAACTAAACAAACCTTCTCATACCTCCATCGTCTTCTCACCATCCATCCCCATTGGACCACTCTCTTCCTGTTTAGTAAGTCTCACCTTCCTCCCCCCACATGCCCACGAAATCCGTATCGCCAACCTCGCCACTACCCCACTAACCCTACCAAGAGGACTCATCATCGGCGACACAGAAGAAGCCGAACCATGCCAAACACCACCTCCAGACCATCCCACTCTCCCTGGCCTACCATCACACCTATCCCCTGCCCAAACCAACAGCCTACGACAACTCCTCCTGGATTTTCAAGACCTATTCTCCTCCGGCCCAACCGACCTTGGCCATACCACCTATCTCAGCCATGAGATACACACGACCAGACCTCCGATTCACCAACCATCACGACGAAAGAATCCAAAGCAACGGGCAGAAGAAGACCGGCAGGTCCAGGACATGCTAGATACCGGCGTAATCTCCAACTCTACTAGCCCATGGTCCTCACCGGTGGTACTCGTTAGAAAAAAAGATGGGACAATGCGTTTTTGTGTTGACTACCGCCGAGTCAACGACATCACAGTCAAAGATGCAACTCCCCTACCCCGCATCGACGACTCACTGGACTCATTACATGGCTCGACATGGTTCTCCACCCTAGACCTGCAGTTGGGCTATTGGCAAGTCCCTGTACACCCTGATGACAAACACAAAACCGCCTTCTCCACATCAAATGGCAAACACTATGAATTCAACGTCCTCCCTTTCAGACTCTGCAATGCCCCTGCCACATTCTCCCGTTTGATGGAGTCTGTCCTCAGTGGACTAACCTGGGAGACTTGCTTGGCGTATCTCGACGACGTCATCGTTTTTAGTCGTACGTGGACCGACCACCTTCATCGCCTCAAGCAAGTGTTTCACTGCATACGCCCAAGCAGGGCTAAAATTGAAACCAACAAAGTGTGTCTTGGCAGAGAGATCAGTGTCTTTCCTGGGACACTTAATTAACGCCGAAGGCATCTCCCCAGACCCAGATAAACTTCGAGCCATCACAGACATCCCCCTGCCCCGCGATGTACATGAGACCAGAGCCTTCCTGGGGTTAACATCATACTATAGGCGGTTCATCAAAGGGTTCGCTGATATCACCAAACCCCTGCACGATCTAACAAAAAAGGATGAGCCTTTCGTGTGGACCGAAACAAGGAAAACAGCATTTACCACCCTCAAATCAAAGTTAACCACCGCCCCAGTAGTCGCGTTCCCAGACTACAACCTCCCATTCCGCCTGAATACTGACGTGTCTCTCATCGCCATAGGGGCTGTCCTTGCACAAGTACAAAATGGGAGAGAACACATCATTACCTGTGCCAGTCGCACCCTGAATGCAGCAGAACGCAACTACGCGGCCACCAAACGTGAGTGCCTAGGAATCATCTGGTCCCTAGAATATTTTCGGTCCTACATCTCAGGCACCCATGTAATAGTCATTACAGATCACCAATCCCTACAATGGCTATGGCAATCAAACACCAACAATGCCCAACTGATATGCTGGCGAGAGACACTCGTAGAGTATGACTTCGAAATCGCATACCGACCAGGCAAACTCCACACCAACGCCGATGCCCTATCCCGTCTCCCAATCAACGCCATCACGACAGAACCAGACCTGGTCCAAATGTGGCACAACAAACAACGCCCCACCTGGATTCCACAGACCACGTTCACTAAACTCCATCCACACGGCGAACATCTCTTCGACCCTAACGGACACATTGTCCTTAGCCCAGCCACTGCCCACGACACCATGCTCCACCTCCATGCCCACAATGGCATCCACCTGGGAACGAAGAAGCTGCTACAAGTCTTTAACGACATGTACTGGACCCCAAACCCATCCACCATCACAAAGAAGATCATACAATCATGCCGAGCATGCGCCCTTGGAAAGGACATCACCCGAACACCAGGCCCTACAGGAAAGTTAACAGCACAAAAACCGTGGCAACTACTCTCCTTAGACGTCGTCGGCCCTCTCACACCAAAAGCAGGCTACAAGTATATAATTACCTTCGTGGATGTATATTCTAAGTTTATCATCGCCTGCCCTGCCAAGGATCACACCGCACTATCAGTCGCTGATGCCCTCACCCTACATGTATTCCCTTATTTTGGGATCCCACAGGCCCTTCATTCGGATAATGCTCCAGAATTTACGGGAAAAATCTGGGAAGAACTAGCTAGCATATTCGGATACAACATCTCTCACTCATCCCCCTACTGGCCCCAGGGCAACAGCATCTGCGAGAGAAGCCATCGCTCCCTTATGAACCAGGTCCACACACGCATTATGCAAACGGGAAACGAAGACTGGCCTGCATACGTCAAGATCATACAATGGGGTTTAAATACGTGCCCAAGAGAAGATGGAATAACTCCACACAAGAGAGTTTTCAGAGAATCGCCCCTACTCCTACCACTCCGCCACCACCTACAACCGCCCACCCCACCCTCCACCACCGACCCTCTCCACCACCTCAAACGCCGCCTCCACCATCTGCATTCACAACAAGACTTAGCACCTGACGCAACCCACTCCAACCCATACACACCTGGCCAGTCTGTTGTTATCGCAAACCTGTCTACCCCACCCAAGACCTCCCCCCGATTCAATGGACCTTACAAAATTGTGCGAGTACCCAACCCATACCAAGTCACTGTGGATCAACAAGGACAACACCGCACATACAGAAATTGCCACGTGCGCCCCTTCCACCCACCCGACACCACCCACCCCCGCACTAAGCCTACCTGCACCCCAGCCAGCACACCTGGCCACCCCGACCTTTCTCAGAATCACCCC
This sequence comes from Coenobita brevimanus, assembly GCF_032717465.1. NCBI lineage: Eukaryota > Metazoa > Arthropoda > Malacostraca > Decapoda > Coenobitidae > Coenobita > Coenobita brevimanus. The sequence continues at coordinate 5,796,330 of NC_137035.1, forward strand.
CCAGACTCCTACTCCTACTCCTTCTCACCCCCTTCCTCAAACTCTCCAGCAACCAGCCCACCCCCCGACACACCACCACCACAGCCTGAAACCACCACTACCTCACAACCTGAAATTCACCCACCTAACACCCATCCACCCACCACCTCCCAGCCCACTTCACCCATGCCGCCCACATCACCACAACCGCCCCCCCCCCCCGAAAACCACACCACTCGCCACCCCACCACCCCCACACCCACCACCGCCCTTCCTCATGACCACTCCCATTATACGCGCCACACCGCACCCCCAACCATTCCCCCCCCTCACCACCGCACACCCTCACCACCACCACGCACACAACCAGCCTCACTACCCACACCCACCATAACCACTACCACCACCAGATCAGGACGACTCTCACGCCCACCCGCAAGATACACACCGACACCTCCACCCATCACACACCCACCCCAAAACCCACCCTCCCCACATACCCCCCCAAACACCTCCCCCATAACCCTACACCTCCAGCAAGCACGTTGGAACTTTCCCAATTCCCAATTCCCCAAAGGACGACGCTCCTCCCACCAAATTAGCCCCAATAAAACCACCAACCTCCCGTCACTCTCCAGCATTCAAATTTCATCTCTCCACCAGGCACCATTCCCCGAGATGAAGGTGACGAAAGTCCGCTGGCACCCATACAACCGCCCACCAACCAGAGTCAAGGGCACCGACCACCTGCTACGCCTCCTACGCTGGACCAACCATCCGTCCTCCCTCCACTTCACGCTCAACCCCCATCAGGAGCCCAACCAGTTCACCACTCACTGGGTCAGTCTCACCCAACACCTGACCCCGGCCTACCAGACAGCCACCTCCACCACCTACCACCTCTAGTCACGGGGCCGTGACTTCAACAACGCGGAGGGTGGTAAAATGCCCGCAGTGCCCGCCGCAGGACCTCCCACCTCACCACCCCCCACACCACCACCGAGCCGCCACCCCACCACCACCCCAGGAGGACACACTGGTGAGGTTAGTGACCCCGGGCAAGAGGGTCATCAGGGCATCACGGCCCTGAGCCCCTATTCCCCGCAAGTGCCCCAACCCCAGGTGATCAGGGGAACTGAACTACTGTGCGGGCGGAGCAGTGATCGTCAGAATAGGGGTGGGACTGAAGCTAAATCAGTCCCAGGTAACACCGTATTGACGGTCTTGTTACACCCTCTAGGGCAGGAGGCCCAAGGGCAGGAGGCCCAAGGCTACGGCCTAAAGAAAAGTAAAAAGAGATTGACAAACCTAGGCTACGGCCTATGGTCAGACTCAAATATGAAGTCCGTTTGGGTGGGGCCCGAGAGGGGATTTCCCTCTCTACAGCTCTGCCGCATCAACCCCAGTACCTATCTCTCTCTCTGTCATATGTCAGCTATTTACTGTTTGAAATTGTATATTAAATATTCTGTACTTATTAACTATATTAAATAAGGCTATATAGTGCTATGAATGTGTCGCTTTTTAGGATAATAGCAATGATTTGTATAAATTCCACACCACGTGACAACGTCGCTTTCCGACGTTGCCAGAGGTCAAGGACACCCACCTCAGACTACAGGTGACCGGTCACTTCCTGCCTGATCCCCACCCACGATGGCAGCTACTCCGACTCGCTCTCGTGTGCTCCACAGTCGGGAGAAAGAACTTATTTACAATGTGAACAAGTATTTTCTAGATGAAAGATCAGAGAGAGGACTTATGCCTACTGGGGAAACCTCTATAAAAAAAAAAATGCGCCAAGACTTTTACCTCAGTGGTGGTGTGGAAAAAAGGTCGAAACAATATAGAAGAAAACAAAACTTATAAATATATAAAAACTTTCTCAATCAACTGAGAGAGAGAGAGAGAGAGAGAGAGAGGAGGAGGAGGTTTGGCAGAGCTGTAGAGAGGGAAATCCCCACACGGGCCCCTCCCAAACGGACTTCATATATGAGTCTGACCATAACAGAGTGTGCAAAGGGGAAGGCGACCCCAGGCTCCGGCCTTAACACACCAGGAAGAGAGAGTTGCCCTCGTGCATCCCTCTCCTGCTGTCCTTCGGCTACGGCCAGAATACGGTCCAGGGTAAAGAGCCCCTGCTACCGTACGTGCAGCACTACCCTATTACGGAAGCGGCGTCCCGGGGTGGGTACCCAGCCGCAACGGACGGGCGAACCAGTTCGCCCATTAGTCGTCTTCCGTACGGGCAGACACTAGGCTCTGGCCGGGGCACATACCAGGGTAGAGAATTCCCTGCAGGTAGGATCAGTCCGTATTGGAGAGAGTGCGGCCTCTGTGCCCCTCCCTCCGGCTTGTCTCCTACTACGGGAGGAACACCACGCCGTCGGTACCTTGCCACGGCGAAAGGGCGACACCGATCACCCTATAGGTGTACCCCTTACGCCGGGCAAGATCACAGCCACAGCCAAGGTGTGCAATAGGGGAAGGAGATCCCCGGCTCAGGCCTCCAGACACACTCGAGAGACCACGGGCAGCGTGAGTCCTCCTCTAGCCTCTTTCCCTTCGGGGAGCCCTTCGTCGCCATCCGGGAATATAGTCCCGGATGAGACATTAGAGTGGTGGCAAGGCCCGATATTGGACCTACCGCCCACACCCGGGAGTTCCTTGTTCCTGCCGGAGCCCCGTAGGAGACGCTGCCGCAGTCCAGTCCTGACGGCGCCTCTCCCTCTTGGTACCCGCAGTCCCAGGACGCCCAGGCCTGACTCCACAACCTACGACGAAGGCGATCCAGGCTCCCTCACTCCCCGGAGTCGGAGGAAACAGGCCCGACTGCTCCGGTTGTTCGGCCCCAGTCCTGAGGGCCACCTATCAGGTCGAGGCCCCCAGACCACAGGGCCTCCCTGCACCCCACCGGCGCGGCCCTAATACGAGGGCCGCCTCTCAGGTCGAGGCCCCCAGATGGGAGAGCCTCCCTGTATCCTAAGTGCAACAGTGATAATACTAAACCCAGGAAACAAGGGGAAACAGTGACAGTGACAGTGACCAGGAGAACAGTGACAGTGCCTACACAGTAGAATATATTAAACAGTGGCCCACTAGAATCTAGTGCTATCAGGGCAGAAAGTGTATTTTTGTAAATTGGTTTAGTCCCTCCCCACATCAAGGAACCAGGGAATTTTCTGTGAGTCTAGAGGTAGGAGCGCGGGCGAGTTGAAAGATAAGTATACGTGTCTCTGTGACCAGGTGACAGTGTCGAGTGTCGCTATCCGCACCCTACCTCTATTATAGTAATATCCTTGAACCAGACTCTCAGTCTCGGTATTCTTGCAGTGAACAACCTCATTTATATATTACCCCCCCAGTGACATAAGAATCCCATTCAAGAACATAAAGTGAACAACCCCATTTATATATTACCTCCAAGTGACATGAGAACTCTATTAAAGAATACCCGCGATCTCCCTGTGTAATAGTGATAATGCATATGATCATTCTGTGAAGCCAAGTGTTAAATCTGTATCTCTGTGTCTCTGTATCCTAAATATCATTCTATGTGTACTGTTATGGGTAGGACCTGGGTAATAGATGTGATACGGTATAGTGCCTGGTTTTTATGTCCTGTTCCTTTGTTAGTGCTTTACATCCGGTCTAGAAAGAGGACCCCGCTTCATTAGCTAGTGTTTTTACGACGAGAAGTCGCCTTAAAAACGCAGCATTACAGTGGGGGTGTATGGAGATTGCGCCCGGGTGTCCTGGGGAGGATCGGGAGAGACCGTGGACTGCAGTCTCCAGCGTCTAGGGGCGCTGACAGGGGAGGGCTGCGGCATCGGCTTACGCTGGGGCCCGTCAGGTGCGTCTGTTCCAGAGCCAGGCGTAGGGAGCGGAGGCCAGGGGAGGCTGTGAGGCCTGTCTGGGCCACTCTGGTACGGGAGGCCTGGGCTCTTGTCTCCTGCCGGGGTGACGTCTCGCTCCTTGCCTCCTTCCGTGCACCTTCGGAGCGACAGTGGGCCGTCTCACAAGGGTGGGAGCGACAATAGGCCGTCTCTACCAGGGCACCTTCGGAGCGACAATAGGCCGTCTCACGAGGAGGGGAGCGACAATTGGCCGTCTCTACCAGGGCACCTTCGGAGCGACAATAGGCCGTCCCTACCAGGGCACCTTCGGAGCGACAATAGGCCGTCTCTACCAGGACACTTTCGGAGCGACAATAGGCCGTCTCACGAGGAGGGGAGCAACAATAGGCCGTCTCTACCAGGACACTTTCGGAGCGACAATAGGCCGTCTCATGAGGGCGGGAGCGACAACAGGTCGTCTCTACCGGGGCACCCTCGGAGCGACAATAGGCCGTCTCTACCGGGACACTTTGGGAGCGACAATAGGCCGTCTCACGAGGAGGGGAGCAACAATAGGCCGTCTCTACCGGGACACTTTCGGAGCGACAATGTGCCGTCTCACGAGGGCGGGAGCGACAATAGGCCATCTCTACCACAACACTTTCGAAGCGACAATAGGCTGTCTCACGAGGAGGGGCGCCGTTTGGAATGTCTAGAACAACTCCACCCCTAGCTGGTTCAACAATCCCACTCCATGAAGGTAGTGTCCTTCTCCTACGACGGCGACGGCGTGGTGGCTGCGTGACATAGGGACGCACGGCCCGGGCTGACATATGCCGCTGTTGCCGGAGGTTGTTCCGACTGGTGGCGGCTACCCCGTGGGGTCCGTGTGGGGGTGTCGGCACGTTCCCGGGCATACTGGGCTGTATCTTGCTTACCCCGTTGTCGGGGGCACTATGGTATTCTTCTGTTTCCATTTTGGGGGCACTGCTTTGTAAGTCACGCATTTTACCACTCTACCCCTGTAAAAAGTCACGTCCTCGTGGCTGGAGGTGGAATGCTTGCGTGTTGTAGGTGGTGTACATGGGCTGGAGGTGTTGCAGCACGGTTTGCCAGGCAACGGTGTAGGGGTTTTCTTCCTGCTCCGGGTCACAGGTGAGGAAGAGTGTGGAGGCGGTGGTGGTAGACTGGAGGAGGGTTAGCAGGTGGTGTGGCCCGTGGAGTCTGTGGTTCCTGCCAAGGGTAGGCGCCCATACAGCCCGCTTCACTCTCATCTTGCTTGGTGTGGCTGTCGGTGTGGTCGGAAGCTGAATGCTGGATACCGAGGGTAAGGGCTGGGTTTTGTGCCATGGTAATGTGGCGTTGAGTCTCTGGGTAGTACAGGTAGGGGGGATTTGAGCCTGATGTATCTTGATGGTGTGAAGTCGTGGGGAGGTGGGTGGTGTAGGAGTGTGTGTGTATCAGGCGGGCGGGCGTGAGAGGTGGCCCGAGCAGGTGGTGGTGGTCTTGAGAGTCGGGGTGGGAGGGGAAGTGGGCGTATGGGGTGGGCAGGTTGTTTCGCGTGTTGTGGGCGCAGTTGGTGGAGTGGGTGTACGCAAGGTGGGTGGGGGAGGGGTGGTGGTAGTGGGTTGTGGTGAGGGTGTGGTGGCGTGGGCGGAAGAGGTGGGAGTGGGCGTTGAGGGGGGGGCAACGGAGGGAAGGAGTGAGGGTGAGCAAGGGGTGGCGGGGGAGGCGTCAGGTGAGGTGCTGGGGGTGGTGGCAGCCGGGGAGGCGAAGGTGGTAGGGGGGGTGGAGTGGGAGGGTGAGGAGGAAACGTAGCACTCATATGTAAATGTAGAGGGTGGTGCGGGGGCTGGAGGGGGCTGGGGGTGTGGTGCCAGGGTGAGGGAGGTGGGCGTGTGGAAAGGCCGCACGTGGCGGTTGCGAAGGGTACGGGGAGTGCCGTGGTAGTCTATGACCACCTGGTATGGGTTGGGGACGCGGGTGATTGTGTGGGGCCCCATGAAGCGGGGGGCGAGCTTGTGGGGAGTGGGGAGTTGGGCGATGACGACTGTGTCACCCGGGTTGAAGGGGTTGGAGGCTGTGTCGGGTCCAAGGTCCAGATTCTTTTGTAGGTGGTGTATCCGCCCTTTTAGCAGGTGTAGCAGGTCTGTAGTGGGAGCGGAAGCTGGCGGCTGCAGGTGGTGGTGTAGGGGTAGTAGGAGGGGAGTTTCCCCAAAGATTCTCTCATGGGGGGAAACCCCGTCTTCTCGTGGGCACGAATTCATGCCCCATTGGACAATTTTCACATGCGCCGGCCAGTTGTTGTTCTTTGTAGCCTCGATTTGGGTGCGTAGCTGATTGATAAGGGTGCGATGGCTACCTTCACATACGGCGTTCCCTCGAGGCCAGTATGGTGAGGAGTGGGAGATCTTATATTCGAAAATTCTGGCTAGCTCCTCCCAGACTTTTCCGGAGAACTTGGGGGCATTATCGGAATGGATGGCTTGTGGGATGCCAAAGTATGGGAACACGTGTCGGAGAAGGGCATCGGCGACAGCGACGGCATGATGTTCCTTAGCCAGGCAGGCTACTATGAATTTTGAATACGTGTCTACAAAAGTGATCACATATTTATATCCAGATTTGGGGGGAAGAGGGCCTACTACGTCGATCGCCAGGAGTTGCCAGGGCTTGTGGGCGGTGATATGGCCCAATGGTCCGGCGGTCCGGGTGATATCTTTCCCAAGCACACAGGCGCGGCAAGTCTGGATAATTTCCTTGGCGAGGGTGGAGGGATTTGGGGCCTAGTACTGTAAATGTCGTTGAACACCTGTAATAATTTTTTGGTGCCCAAGTGGATGCCGTTGTGGGCATGGAGGTGGCGCAGGGTGTCACGTGCCGCATCGGGGGTCAAGAGGATATGCCCGGATGGGGTTAGGAGGTGGTCGCCCTGTCGGCATAGCTTAGGGAATAGGTGGGCAGGTATCCAGGGGGGCCGTTCCTTGTGGTGCCAGAGCTGTAGGAGGTCCGGGTCTGGCTGTACCGTGTGGATGGGGAGGCGGGAGAGGGCATCTGCATTGGTGTGGAGCTTTCTGGGCCTGTATGAAATTTCGTACTGAAACTCCTCTAGGGTGTCGCGCCACCTGACGAGTTGGGCGTTATGGGAGTTCGACTGGCGTAACCACTGGAGTGATTGGTGGTCAGTGATTATCGTGACTTGGGTCCCGGAAAGATAAGCCCTAAAATATTGGAGGGCCCAGATTATGCCGAGGCATTCTTGCTTGGTGGCAGCATAATTCTTTTCAGTTGGATTCAGAGTGCAACTGGCGCACGCAATGATGTGTTCTCTGCCGGCCTGTACCTGGGCTACGACGGCGCCTATCGCGGTAAGGGACACATCGGTGTAGAGGCGAAAAGGGAGGGCATAGTCGGAGAAAGCTACGATGGGGGCAGAGACGAGCTTGTCTTTTAGCTGTTGAAAAGCAGCTCGTTGGTCCTCGGTCCAGAGAAAAGGTTCCCCTTTCCGTGTCAAATCGTGAAGAGGCTTGGCAATCTGCGCGAATCCCTTCACGAAGCGACGGTAATAGGACGTGAGTCCCAGGAAGGCGCGGACGCCGTGGACATCCTGCATCAGCGGTATGTCCGCTATGGCACGGAGCTTGTCAGGATCTGGGGAAATTCCTGCTTGGGAAATAGTATGTCCCAGGAATGAGACGGTTCTAGTGGCTAGGACACATTTAGAAGGATGTAGCTTGAGGCCTGCCTGGTGAATTCTGGTGAAAACTCGACGGAGGCGCTGCAAGTGGTCGGCCCAGGTCTGGCTAAAAACAATGACGTCGTCAAGATAAGCTAAACATATTTCCCAATGAGGCTGCTCAAGACAGATTCCATTAGTCTGGAGAAAGTGGCAGGGGCGTTGCAGAGGCCAAATGGCAGAACATTAAATTCGTAATGTTTGCCATTACTGGTGGAAAAGGCCATCTTGCCTCGATGGTCCGGATGGACGGGGACTTGCCAGTATCCAGACTGGAGGTCGAGGGTAGAAAACCAAGAGACCTCATAGAGAGAGGCTAGGGAATAATGCGGGGGATGGGGGTGGGATCTTTAATGGTGATGTCGTTCATGCGGCAGTAGTCGATGCAAAATCTCATCGTGCCATCTTTCTTTTTTACTAGAATGATGGGGGAGGACCATGGGCTGGTGGAGGGGGAAATAACACCTGCCTCTACCATTTCGCGCACCTGGTGGTCCTCCTCTTCTCTCTGTCAGGGGTTCTTATGTCGGGATGGTTGTCGTATAGGTGGGCCTGTCATATGAATTTCATGCGACAGGTACATGGTATGCCCTATATCTGCTGGTCCTGTCGCAAACAAATCCTGGAAATCCAGGAGGAGGCAGCGTAGGGTGTCTGTCTGCTGGTCGGAGAGATGGTCAGGGATGGGGGGTAGAGGGGTGGGGAGGTAGGAGGAGGATGGGGCACAAGGCTCGGCTTCCTCCATCTCTCCGATGATAAGCCCCTCGGGGAGGGTGAGAGGGGACGGGGCGAGATTGGCGATGTGGATGGCGGCGTGGTGGGGTGGGAGGAAGGTGGGGGACACAAGGCAGACAGAAAGGGCTTCGGAGGGGAGGAGGGGAGAGAACAAAACGAAGGGACCTGAGGGCCTGTGGAGGGGCACCCAAGCCTCATGGTGGGAGGGGATGGTAACAGCGGCGGAGACGGTGGCGGGGAAAGGAGCAGGAGTGGGGTGAAAAGGCACGGGAGGGGGAGGAGAGGGGGATGGGGGAAGGGGGGGAAGGGGGGCACTGGGGGGAGGAAGGGGGCGAATCCTCCGGCCGGGGCCACGGCGTGCATGTGCAAACGGCCAGGGTGGAACGGAGTGGGGGGCAGAACTGAAGTTATCGGTGGCGACAGTCGATCGTAGCTCCGAGTTTTTGGAGCAAGTCCAGTCCTAAATACCCGTCATAACTCCGGCAGGAGGAATAAAAAATGATGAATGGATGTTGGGTGGACACCGGCTGGTGGGTGTCGACCCGTAGGGCCCGAGTTTCCCCACAGACGGGCAGGGGTCCATCCCCCGCGTCCACAAGGTGAGTGATAGTAGGGCGGAGTGGGCCAAACTGTGATCTGTGGCGGGAGAAATAGTGGCTGTAAAGGCAGGACCTGGCCGCTCCTGTATCGACTAGCAGTCTGGCCTTCACGCCGTTTATTTTCATCTTGTGGTATACTGGGGGGCGATACTTAGAGGTAATGGCCCCCGCCACCGTGGGTTGGTGCGGGGGCGGGCCTAAAAATCCAGCTGGCTAGGGCTTTCATTCTCCTGTCCCTGTTCCAGTTCTCCTGAATGGGGCTCGTCCATGGGCATCAGCTCGTCCTCTGGGGCCTCGCCTTCTAAGGCGGACACTTTACACGAACCCGGGGCTGTGATTCTGCGGCGAGCAGCTTTAAGCTGGTCCCATATGTCATGAAGGGGGCAGCGGGAGTTGCAGACTGTGAATTCCCATGGGTTGACAAGAATTAGGTTCGGGTTTTCTCGCAGCGTGGGGCGCCGGGAGGGGTGTGCCCTGGGCGGGCTAGGCGCCGGGGTCGGGCTGGTGTGAGGCAGAGGTGGACGTGGTGTGGCTGGGGGAGCTTGGGGTCGCGTGGGGAATTTTTAAACAACATAGATTTGCTGTGGAGAAGGGCAGGCGGTCAGGAGGTGCCGTATCAGCTGTATATCTCTATCCATGTCTCCATTTGGGTCATGGATTGTGAAGTGTTGCTTAACAACACTCGGGAGCACTCTGAGCAGTGTTAAATGTACGCTGATCCCGGGTTTCCTCATCTGCCTCCGGGTAGGCAGCAGTAACCAGGCGTCTTGCCTGTATCAGGGTATTATCTAAATCCCCGTCGAATGAAAACTATCCAATTGGGATAGAGCGACCACTTTCCCTAATGATGGGGTGATGGCTTGTACAGTGAACTTTGTAAAGTTCTGCCAGGTGAGTTCTGGGACGATTTTCGGTGCTATGTTCGCCTCCGCTTTACCCAATAGTGGTAGTGTGACTGCAATTTTCTGTTGGTCATTTTCAAAGCCAATATCCAATAAGGGTTTAATTATTTGCCAGATATGTGTGTATATCATACTGGTCGGGGTCAAATTTGGGTAACTGAACGTGCGGTTTAGTTACCGTTTTGCCAAATATTCCTGATTACCTCTCTTTTACGCCCAGGTCAAGAACCACCGCTGGCCACCAGTGTAATGCTAGGTGTAAATAGGCTCGACTTCTCGTTCCTAAAACACCTAACGTGGAGCGGGGTCTTCTTTCGAGACTGGAGCTTAGTGTAATAGAGGCAGGACACAAAAACTCTAGGCAATAACCTTTACACGTATATTACCACAATTAGACACGGGACAAATCAGCAGATATTACAACATAATATATAGCAATATAAAACCCTTATCTAGGACATGTGTATCTCGCAGGATACTTGCTTATCTGATATTAATGCCAACCGGTCAAACCTAGTGTCTTCAGGGTACAGTGAATATAGGCGCGCGCGTGAGGCGCGGGGAGTGAGTCTCACAAAGTGGGGGGAAGAAAAGAGGGGGGGGTGCGGGGAGTGACTTGTGACAGCTAGGGAGGAGTTATGGTAATACTGGAGAGAGGCAAGAATTAACAATGAGGATTACATGTTTTCCAATAGCAAAGGGACTTTGGTAATTGATTCTATTCTTGGTTTACACTTACATTAGATACTGGGACGAGGGAATGTCATACAGGATTTACGGGTAGCGGGAGTGAGGGAATATCACTAACACTTTCTCGTATTACTTCTTTAGAGCTCACAGCAGTAGAGGGGTATTACTATGGAGGAATTTCCAGGCGGCACAGTCTTACTAATTGTATATAAGGGACGTCACTCATAAATATAGTTCATCAGATCTTGGTTCGCACACTCGTCCTTTATTCTCTCAATGTGATCTTACTTGCCCCGATATTCATTATATTAAGTCACTGCACGATACTACACTAGGCAAAGTCACAATTAACCTGAATCACTTGCACTGTTTCTGGGCAGCATCACACGTATTCATCGTGGGGGGCAGGGGCGGGAACACACCGTCGGCAATCCTGCCAGGCTAGGGGCACCGCCAAGGGGAGGCATGCCAAGAGGGCACGGGACAACTCGTAGGGGCATCCTCTCTCGTCCTGGGCTACCCGTGGCTTCCGGGCTGGGCTCAGGGGTATGGCCCTTGGGACTGGGGCCGAATAGCTCCAGGAACCTCTGGTGTAAGTTTCGGCCGGAGGTGGGGGCCTTACGTCGTCGTGGGGGCATATGGAGATCTCGCCCGGGTGTCCTGGGGAGGATTGGGAGAGACTGCAGACTGTGGTCTCCAGCATCTAGGGGCGCCGACAGGGGAGGGCTGCGGCATCGGCTTACGCTGGGGCCTGACAGGTGCATCTGTTCCAGAGCCAGGCATAGGGAGCGGAGGCCAGGGGAGGCTGTGAGGCCTGTCTGGGCCACTCTGGTACAGGAGGCCTGGGCTCTTGTCTCCTGCCGGGGTGACATCTCGCTCCTTGCCTCCTTCTGTGCACCTTCGGAGCGACAGTGGGCCATCTCATGAGGGCGGGAGCGACAATAGGCCGTCTCTACCAGGGCACCTTCGGAGTGACAATAGGCCGCCTCACGAGGAGGGGAGCGGCAATAGGCCGTCTCTACCAGGGCACCTTCGGAGCGACAATAGGCCGTCTCTACCAGGGCACCTTCGGAGCGACAATAGGCCGTCTCTACCAGGACACTTTCGGAGCGACAATAGGCCGTCTCACGAGGGCGGGAGCGACAATAGGCCGTCTCACGAGGGCGGGAGCGACAATAGGCCGTCTCTACCGGAGCACCTTCGGAGCGACAATAGGCTGTCTCATGAGGAGGGGAGCGACATTAGGCCGTCTCTACCAGGACACTTTCGGAGCGACAATAGGCCGTCTCTACCACGACACTTTCGGAGCGACAATAGGCCGTCTCTACCAGGACACTTTCGGAGCGACAATAGGCCATCTCACGAGGAGGGGAGTGACAATAGGCCATCTCTACCGGGACACTTTCGGAGAGACAATACGCCGTCTCACGAGGGCGGGAGCAACAATAGGCCGTCTCTACCACAACACTTTCGGAGCGACAATAAGCCGTCTTACGAGGAGGGGCGCCGTCTGGAGTGTCTAGAACAACTCCACCCCTAGCTGGTTCAACAGTCCCACTCCGTGAAGGTAGTGTCCTTCTCTTACGACGGCGACAGCGTGGTGGCTGCGTGACATAGGGACGCACGGCCCGGGCTGACATATGCCGTTGTTGCTGGGGGTTGTTCCGACTGATGGCAGCTACCCCGTGGGGTCCGTGTGGGGGTGTCGGCACGTTCCCGGGCATACTGGGCTGTATCTTGCTTGCCCCGTTGTCGGGGGCACTATGGTATTCTTCTGTTTCCATTTCGGGGGCACTGCTTTAAGGCACGTTCCCGGGCATACTGGGCTGTATCTTGCTTGCCCCGTTGTCGGGGGCACTATGGTATTCTTCTGTTTCCATTTCGGGGGCACTGCTATAAGGCATGTTCCCGGGCATACTGGGCTGTATCTTGCTTGCCCCGTTGTCGGGGGCACTATGGTATTCTTCTGTTTCCATTTCGGGGGCACTGCTTTGTAAGTCACGCATTTTACTACTAGCTAGCTTACAGAAGCAAAAGCAGTTTTCTGTAAGTTCTTTTTAAGTAACATTGTACTATCCCAATACCATCCAGATTATTCCTACACTAGTTAAAAGAAAGCTTCCATAATCTTAGTTTTATTCAAATTTAAATCATACACTCATTTACATTATAATAAGTCTTTAGGTGTACCTATCACGCCTACCTCCACCCACTGTCAAGACTATATCGGGTTGTGGCTGCCTCATCTCTGGCAGTAGCATAGAGGTTTGGGGCTTAGGTGCATTCACTACAAGCTGTTCAGGCTGAGAAATAGTTTGTACTTGGGTTGAGAAGGTATGTGGCTGGACAGACATTCCAGGAGCTTGCTGAATTAGTACTTGCTGTGGAGCTGGTTGTGGCTGGACCAGGATAGTTGGTACCGGTACTTGAGCTGGCTGGATGAAGACAAGTGGTAGTAGCAGTAGTTTTTCCCTTGACAGTCTGGCTGAACGGTCCTGAGTCTCAAAGGATGTCCACGACTGAGACCGGGCTTTCCCACATAACTCAACAAGTGTATGTTGTGTTGTTGGCGCAGGCAATTGTGTGCAGTGCAGTCTTCCATAATGTGCGTAATGTTGAAAATGATATGCAGTGTGCTAAAACTGCCCCAAGAATCAAGTTACTCGTAGAGAAGAAACAACGACAACCTTCCCACTAATTTTCCCTCTACCCAAGCGTTCAGCAGCTTAACAAGTCAGTTAATCATTGCAAAAGTGCTTCCTGGGTTAATGTTTTTTTTTATTATTATTATTATTATTATAAGAGATAAACTTATGTTTTTGCATCCAGGTTTAATGTTATTTGTTTTTGTTTTTATTCAGAGGAATAAGAGATTATAAACATATGAACTTTGTTTTGGTTATGAGTCCTATAGTTATCTCTAGCATTTTAAGCATCCAAATGGAACGGATAAAAACACATTTTTCAGGCATCAGAGGGGTGGGAGGGCATCCTGACCAAAGGGGGGTGCAGCGCTAAAAAGGTTGGGAACCCATGTTTTAAATTTTAAAGTGATTTTAACTCCATTAGTTCTTTGACATCTATACGGTATATATGGAGCTGCGTTGTTTGTTTGTTTGTCCTTCAATCACGCCCAAACCAAGGACCAGAGACCCCCAGATATATATTCTGAATCAGGGTGAACCAAAATTTGGTTTTATGTGGGTCAAAATTCAGATCTGGGTCATTTGAGGTCACAGGTAGAGTGTTTGCCTTTATGGTCCGGGCAATGCCGGGTATCCCTGCAACCCAGTTTTTGACATAGAGACTCACATGACCTCCAGTTTGGACATAGGCTCTGTGAGGTTGACCTCCGAGGTCATTTGAGGTCACCGGTAATGCACGCTCGAATGATTGGGCCCAGCAGCCCAATTTTTGGCATGGAGACTCACATGTCCTCCATTTCAGATATAGACTATGTGAGGTTGACCAAAGTCATGGTCGTAGGTCATTTGAGGACACTGGTAATAGTAAACTAGTGCGCACAAATACTGTGTGTTAGTCTGCGAAAGCTGAAATAGGAGGTTCCTGGACCTCTTATAATCCCTCTTCAAAAGCATAAGAGGTACGTGGTCTTTCTGGAGTAGAAAGAAGGATTGAACTACTGTAGAACAAATAGGATTAGAGAGCTCGCCTTTTTGGCCTGGCAACACCGGGTACTCCTGCTGGTACAGTATGTTGTATTTTTTCCTTTGTACTATCAGGCCTGTGTTCTCGTTAGTCAAGTAGCCTCCCTAGCACCTCTTCCTTAGCGATTTAATTTTGGCCATGGTTGGTTAGTATCCTTATGAGCTTTATCTCTGCAGAGTATGGCGATATTTGAATGGTTTTAAAATGCAGTATAGTATCACAGAGGGCAACCCAACACCCCCAGAAGGAGCCCACAGAGGAGCATATACAGCGGGATTGGACTCCGGGCGACGGGGACATAAGTCTGGCTGGGCCGCACCCCCCTATGACCTGGAGCTCGCCCGCTGCCACCATAGCAGGAATACAAGACTACCTTCCGGGCGAGCCGACCACCGACAACCATGGGGTGGAGCTGTTACTCCAGGTCCAGTCAGCACCCCTGAGACGGCCTGTAGCTGCTCAATCCTCCTACAGGAGACGGCCGGTAGCCGGTCCCACCTTTGTTAGGAGAGGGCCAGAAGCCGCGCTGAAGGTGCCCCTAACAAGACGGCCGGTAGCTGCTCGACCCTTCTACAGGAGATGGCCTGCAGCCACTCTGGAGATAAAAATGAGACGACCGGTAGCCACTCTAAAGGTGCCCTGAACGAAACGATTGGTAGCCGCTCGACCCTCCTACAGGAGTCGGCCTGCAGCCGCTCCGGAGGTAACAAGGAGACATCCAGTAGCCGCTCTGAAGGTGCCTCTGAGTCGGCCTGTAGCTGTTCCCTTCCCCAGGCCACGGCCAGTAGCCGGGCCTTAGCGACAGTCAGTAGCCGCGCCCCTAGAAGGCCACTTCCAGTAGCCGGGCTCTATGGTAGGAGACGGCCAGTAGCCACTCCTCCATCAGGTGCTGACTCCTGCCCACCAACCTATGACCGAGAGGGAGCTCCCATCCTGAAGGAGTACTGGAGAGGCCACGTGACTACCACCGGGCTCTTCTCCCTGCAGCCGGTTCCTGAGAGGATTCGCCTGACGGACCCCAATGTAGGCTGACGCCGCAGCCCCCTCCTGACAGTGTCCCCGACCGCCGGGGACCGCAGTCCTTGGGACCTCCAGATCGCCCCCAGGACTCCCGGGCGGGACCTCCCTACACTCTGATGCCGCAGATCATTCTCTGTCAGGCACCTGAGCGAGAAGTTCAGGCTGTTATTCGGCCCCAGTTCTGAGGTCCAGACTCCCGCCCCAAGCCCTGAAAGCGTGGGACCCTTTGCCACGAGCAGCCCCGGACGAGAGGGGACGCCCCTAAGCATGATCCCGTGGCCCCTGAATACAGAGGCCCCTGGCGGAACTCAGCCCCGTCAGTAGCGAGGCTGAATCACCTCCGCCGCCCTTGTACCTGACCGCCACTACACCCAGACCCGAAAGTGAGTGATAGTGAAAGCACAGTGTCTGTGACATAGTGAAGTAAAGGCAGAACAGGGAGTTAACAAAATAAGGGATGTCAGTGAGAAAAGCATCAGTAATAATATAAGAGTGGTGGAATAAGCAAGGTAACAGTGAAACAGTGAACACGGCAAGGCAGTGAAAATACGGATCTATCTCAGTGAACACGTTACCAGATGGTGACACCGCCTCACGCTAAGATCATACGGAGGCCCCAGTGCAAAAGTAATAATTAACGACCCGACCAACAAACCCGTTAGCCTACCCGCAGTGAAATAGTGCCACCACCTCTACCAGTACACAGAACCTGGACTTTCCTACAATAATAGTGCATAACCTCTCTGCCCTAAGTGCTATTCACCTTACCCGATCTTGTCCTGAGTAGCATCCTGCGCGATACTAACAGTATACCTGTATTTGTGACATCTGCCCGTTCCACTGTAGAATTTAGCAATACACATGTAAGGTTGTTGCCTTGAGTTTTTGTGTCCTGCCTCTCTCTTATTTGTCTAAACTCCGGTCTAGAAAGAGAACCCAGCTGCACACCAGGCGTTAGAGGGACGGGAAGCCGACCCTAAAACACCTAACTTTACAGGTTTATTAAACACAGAGAAGGACAGTAAGGTGTAATAAGCAACATAAATAATTAAGAAAAAGGTGTCAGGGAGCTTCCTTAACCGAGGAGAATACAAGCCTCAGATGCTTTTATTCAGTTTAGGAGAGATTTTTAAAAGGGGGGGGGGTTGATAATGTCTTGATAATCGTCTGGAGCTGTAGACGATTTGTTTTCGTTTGACAGTCCTGAGCCAGTCTCACAGCTTGGGTTATAATTACAAACCCTGTCTATCTCATAAGGGGTGGCCACAAACAAATCGCCTCATGTCGCATAGCATCCTGCCATTTCTCTGCCCTCCCCCTAATTTACATCCTCCTCTCTCATATACCTCTTTCCTTTATCCCTCTGCCTCATCCACGGTCTCCCCCTCCCTATTTCCTCTCCACCCCACTCACATACTCTTTCCTAGGTAGTCTCTCATTCTCCATCCTCACCACATGACGAAGCCACCTCGGTGTATTTCTCCTAACGCTTTCTGTCACATCCACATCCACACTACAACGCTCCTTCACTTCCTCATTTGTCAGTCTGTCTGTATAAAATATAATAGATTTGCCCAGGAATACACACAGCAACCCTACCACATCTCTGTACCCACCACCCAGAGCACTGTAGAAGGATTGGTTCCATCTGACGGAACTGGGTCATTAATACAACGTGAACAGTAAATGATAGTGTAATAGATTTGCTTAGAAATGCACCCAACTTATTCACACATAACAACGCTACAAATCTCCTGTGCCGCTGACTTCGTCCGTCCGTATTTCCTTCTGTCTCAGACCTCCAGTCCTCTAAGCGCAGTGTGTCCAAACGTCTCGAAATTAATGGAACTATATTTTTTTATTTTTTGTCTTGCGCTCTTCCCCCCCCCCTCCTAACTAGAGTACCATAGACGATTTGTTTTAGTGTGGCGGATCTGGACCATTCGTAGAATCTCAGCCCCAAGTCATGGTTCTGTGAAATTCGACGAGAATTAGTTACGAGGTGGGAATGAATCTCCTTGGTTACCATATAGTCTGATTTATCCACCAATCTAACCTCACTTGCACATAGTTAACCACAACTCTTAACGTATTTTTTGTTCATATAATTATCATTATATTATTATTATTTTTTTTCATTATTATCATTATCGATGTTGTTATTATTGTTATTGTCTTATTATTATTATTATTATTATTATAATTATTATGATTATTTTTATTATTATAATTATTATTATTTATTCAGAGAGAGAGAGAGAGAGAGAGAGAGAGAGAGAGAGAATAACTTCCTTCTTATTACATTTGCAAACTCACTCTTACTCCACATCATTAATGACATACTTCCTTCATTATCCCTTACGAAATTTTAAACACAAAAGGATGATCCAGCAGAAAAAAAGTAATATTGACCTTTTATGTCCATCTTCAGTAAGGAGTATTAAGTCTTGCCAATGCACAGAAAAAACTACTAAAATTGACCTTTACATTCGTGCTGTATAAGGTCGAAATTTCTTTACCAGTACATTAACAAAATCGCAAGAAAATGGAGCCCTGTGTCTCCTGTTTTGTAAGACTTTATCAGTGCATTCCTTTGATTGTCCAGTCATTCTGTAATTACTGTGGTCAACTCCATTTTGGATCCAGATCCGGTGTTATGTAAGGTGACTTTTGTTTCGTAACTCCTTGACTTCCAACGGGATCCGTCTGGTAAAACCTCTTTAATCCTTTCATTCCAAGATGTTTCCCATATTAAATAGATTGGTAGATAGATGGATAGATGGATGGATAGATAAATTACAGAAAAAATCTGGTTAATTTACCCCGATCAAGTCTATGTTATTTGATAATTCATTCCACCGGAAACAGTCGCGGCGCGCGACTCTGAGGTTGTTATTATCGTGCCCTGGCAACTTACCATTCAAAAGTGCGTCTGATTTCGTGTATGAGACACATGTGATTCGTGTATAATATGTTCGTGCATAATAATATTCATGTATAATATGTTCGTGCAAAATAATATTCGTGTATAATATATTCGTGCATAATAACATGATTCGTGTACAGTATGATACGAAATCGGACGCACTTTGAATGGCAGGTTGCCAGGGTACGATTATGACAACCTCAGAGTCGTGCGCCGCGACTATAGTTGGCTTTATGTCGAAGTTATATTAAACTGGCCTTACTAATTGTAACTCTCTCTCTCTCTCTCTCTCTCTCTCTCTCTCTCTCTCTCTCTCTCTCTCTCTCTCTCTCTCTCTCTCTCTCTCTCTCTCTCACACACACACACACACACACACACACACACACCAGTACTTCTGTGAAAAAGTAACACTATCTATTAATATTAATCTTTTAGCATGAAAATGTTCACTCAGATAATATACACTTGCTAACAAGGTTAAGACTGCACCACATAGAAAGGACCACTCAGTCTGAATGGCCTGTGTTTCTCTCAGTGAATGTGTGTGTGTGTGTGTGTGTGTGTGTGTGTGTGTGTGTGTGTGTGTGTGTGTTTATCTGTGTGTCTGTGTATCTGTGTGTCTCTGCATCAGCATGGTGTTTGTGCGTAGTGTGTATGTGTGGTGGCTGTGTTTCTGTGTGTCTATCTGTCTGTATATCTGCGCCTGTGTATCTGTGAGTCTGTGTGGGTGGTTGTGTATCTCTGTGTCTGAGTCTGTGTATTTGTGTGTGTGTGTGTGTGTGTGTGTGTGTGTGTGTATCTGTGTGTCTGTTTCTGTGTATTTGTGTGGCGGTTGTGCATCTGTGTCTGTGTATCTGTGTGTCTGTGTGTCCGTGTATCAGCGTGATGGTTGTGTATCTATTTGTCTGTGTATCTGTGCGTCCCGTGTATGTGTGTATCTCTGTGTCTGTGTAGTCTGTGTATGTATGCATCTGTGTCTTTGTATCTGTGTGTTCCATGTGTGTGTGTGTGTGTATCTGTGTGGTCTGTGTATGTATGCATCTGTGTCTGTATCTCTGTGTCTGTGTGTTCTCTGTATGTGTGTGTCTGTGTATCTGTGTGGTCTATGGATGTATGCGTCTGTGTCTGTGTACTGTATCTGTATCTCTATATATCTGTGTGTCTGTGTAGTTGTGTGCGTGTCTGATCTGTGTACCTGTGTGTTTGTAAGGTGTGTATACGTCTGTGTACCAGTGTGTACGGTGTGCGTATGTAGCTGTGCACCTGTATTTTTGTGTATAAATCGTCTGTGTATGTCTGTCTGTCTGTAAGATGTAGCTGTCTATGTACTGTTTGTCGGTAGGGTGTGTGTATCTATGTGTGTGCCTCTTTGTGTATGTGTAGTTTGTGTATATGTGTGTATGTATGGTGTGTTTATCCACGTATCCAAGACCACGGAGACAGGCATGTAGGATCACCGTGAATGGCTCTTTTCTGTAATTACGGCTTGTGTTATGGTGTCCTCATTATTTAGGGGAGGAAGTGGACAGTTCCGCCATCTTGTTGCCAGCTACTCCCAACACTATCTGGATGTTCTTAGATTCCTAAGCCGGTCGGAGTCTGGAATAAAATTAGTTTCCCTATGTCCCTGTAATCCTGGAGGTGGAGAGGGATCCCTCCATGTGGTGGCACCGATATAACCAAGTGGCTCCACTGCCTGGTTATACAAAAGTCCCTCACCTATATTTTTCATACTCTGAAATGGCAAAAAATTGCCCTCTCTCCAACCTGAATGCTGAATTGTAACAATACCCTAACACTTCGAGATAGTACTAGTTACGAAGAATGTGTCAAAATGTTTCGAAAGCAATGAGATCTACTGAAATGTTTTGAGAGATGCTCCATTGTGCCTTTATGCTACAGATTGTAGACTGGTTTTGTATATATGACAATGGGATGGCCTTGGGGTTAATGAAAGGAGGAAAAGAGAGAGAATGGGAGGACGAGGGAAGGGTAGGAGAAAAGGGAGGGGTGGGGGAAGATGGGGGAGGTAGGGAGGTGAGGGGGCGAGGCATGGAAATAAAGCAAGAGATGTAGGGAGGTGGGGGAGTTAGGTACTTAGGATGGTGAGGGAGGGAGGAATGAAACTAAAGGGAGTGGGGTAGGAAGGTTGGAAAGGGAGGTTAGTTGGTGGAGTTGGGTAGGAAGGAGTACAAAATACAAAGGAGTACAAAGGAAAGCAAACAACAACAGACCTTATGGTCCTTTCTTTGCTGTATGTTACAGAGTAGACTATGACTACGAGATCTAATTCTTCATGCTGAAGGCTAAGGATAGTAAGGCAAGAAGGCTCTCCCTGCCTCCAAACCCCTCAGTTAAAACTGGCAGGAAAAAGTGAGAAAAACTACCATGCAGCATGGAAAAACTGACATGGAAATTTCGTAGGAGAGACTGAAAAGGAAAAGTTACATTCTGTAATACTTTATAAGATACCAGTTTGAATAACCAGAAAGAGAAATTAGTAAAATGAATAATCAAATAAATAACTAATGCATGATATTATGTACGGGTACGTTGAGTTAACGGTGCATCTGTAGACACAAAGTGGAAATTGCACAGTGCACAGTGTGGATGTTCAGGGGTGGTGCAGCAGCCTTGCCTGGCGTTTTTAAGGCAGGCAGCAGTCAATCAGGCCCCAGCTCCTTTCACCCCACTGAGACAAGGAACTTTCTCATGTGAGACAAGCACACAAGTTACCTCCTGAAGCAATGACCCCTGGTACGTTAAGAAAAATCCCGATGGTGGTCACGTAACTAAGAGGGACCCTGAGTGATCCACAGCCCATCACAGGTCGAAAGTATGAGTAGTGACCATTAACACAGGGCTATCTGTGCATATCCTAGTCTGTGCTTATACTATATTTGCATTTGATAAATTGATCCCGGATATATATATATATATATATATATATATATATATATATATATATATATATATATATATATATATATATATATATATATATATATATATATATATATATATATATATATATATCATCATCATCATCATCATCATCATCATCATCATTCGGACCTCCTTTCCCACCCTAGGGCAGGGTGAGGAGTAGCAGTGTCCAGACAGCCCAAAATTGCCCAGTCCAATGGGCAACGCTTCCATTCACTCATTATTCAAGCCCCCGGAATCCTGGCTCTATCAGATACGTCAAAAACATTCACCACGTTCTGTAGCTTCACATGATCGTATCTGACAGAGTCAATCCAGACGCTGCCACGTTAAAAAGGGGTGCCAAGAGTCCCTGATCATGCACTTCATCTCACAAATTTCATCCAGCCAGCTCGATCTCCTTTCAGTACCCTAGCCTCACCGACTTCCAAACCTCTCTTCCTCACACATTCATCCCCCATATCTCTCCACCTTCTCCTTGGCCTATCTCGCGTCCTCTCTCCTTCGAATTCGCTCAGATATACCTTTTTCACCACTGTGAATATATATATATATATATATATATATATATATATATATATATATATATATATATATATATATATATATATATATATATATATATGAAGTATGTTATTCAGGACTAAACATTAAGCTGGGGATTAGACGACATACTTATCCAAGCGACCTTTAAAGATTAGCACTGTATTACAATTTACTACATTGGAGGGCAATTTGTTCCATATTTTTACAACTCTTAAAGAAGAAATGCTTAGCTTCCTGCGACTGGAATCGTTTGCCAATTATTTAATGCCCATTGCCTTTAGTATAATTCGAGTGATCAACTGTGAAATATTTATCGACAGCCATGTTGTCGTGTCCTTTGAATATTGTGAATACTTGAATTAAATCTTGTAACCTCTGTTTACTTAAGGTAAAGAGATTCATGGCTTCTAAACGTTCCTTGTATGGTTTATTTCTTAATCTAGGTATCATCTTTGTCATCCTTCGCTGTTCTCTTTCAAGTTTCTCCACATCCTTTTTATAATACGGTGACCATAATGGAACGCAATACTCCAGGTATGGGCGTACTGAGGAATTATACAAAATGAGGACGATATTATTGGATTTATATTCAAATGCTCTACCTATGAATCCAATCAATGTATTGCCTTTTTTCACAGCTTCTGTACATTGTTTGTTAGGTTTCAAGTAGTTTGTAATTATAACGCATGAGTCTTTTTCATAGTTTACCCTGTAAAGCTGGACATTATTCATATTATATCTGGCTCGTACATTTTTACTGCCAGTGTTCAGCACTTTACATTTATTGATACTGAAATCCATTTGCCATGCTTGGACCCGGTCAAACAGTTGATCAAGATCTCTCTGAACTGTCTGCTTTTGCAGTGCTGTATCTGCTCTGTTACCTACTTTAGTATCCTCAGCAAATTTTGAAATCTTACAGCATAATCCTTCATCAGTATCATTCATTTACTCATCATCCAGTCCTACGTTGCCCCATGAGGGGCGTAGGAGCCCGGTGCTAGGCAAATTGGTCCTGACATTTAAGATGAGAGTGACAATCTCACTCATCCCTGAGTGGCATTACGTGAGCAGTAAACCCCAACCATCCCTTGGATATAAACCTTCACAGGTCCAATCCGACTGGAGCGCCGTAATTTCCCACTAAACCACCAGACGCCAAAATTTGGTTATATGCTTACCACCTATTGTAGTAAATGGTGTCCTGGTGTACAGGAAACCAATTGGCTTGTCACTCAGTATAGTCACTCACAGGCAGAAAAAAGAGGAAAGAATGAAGGAAAGAAAGACAGAAGAGGGAGTGTTAAGTCACCCGTAGGCAGAGGGACAAGGAAAGAATGAAGGAAAGACAGAAGAGGATGGAAGGAAAGAAGGATGGGGGAGAGGAAA
Source organism: Coenobita brevimanus (assembly GCF_032717465.1). Lineage (NCBI taxonomy): Eukaryota > Metazoa > Arthropoda > Malacostraca > Decapoda > Coenobitidae > Coenobita > Coenobita brevimanus. The sequence goes on from NC_137035.1 coordinate 5,819,303, forward strand.
GGACAGACAACCGAGAGCAGCACTACATCGAGTGAGTGGATGGTGAGTGTCCCCAATATCATTAAATATATTAAGTAAAGAATAGGACCTAACACTGAACCCAGCGGCACTCCACTGTAACGTTTATCCAGTCTGCTCTTTCCATTTACTAAAACTCTGCTTTCGTCAGGCGAGCCAATTTTCTACCCACCCGAGAGCACTGCCACTGAAACCATGTGCCTCTAGCTACTGAAGTAGTCTCTTGTGTGGAACTTTGTCAAAAGCGTTTTGAAAATCGAGGTAGACAACATCAACAGATTTAGTCTCTTCGTACATATTCAGTATATCACTGAAAAAATCCACAGGCTCGTGAAGCAATAGCGATTATTCGAAAACCACGTTGTAAATTTTGGTGAGATTGTTTCTGTTTCGCAAACTTGTCTCTGATAATAGTTTCAAGCAATTTGCAAACTACCCATGTTAAACTAATTGGACGGTAGTTTTCTAGCTGTGCTCTGTTGCCCTTTTTTAATATTGGGATTACGTTAGCAAGCTTCCATTTATGTGGCACCTTACTGCACTTAAGTGATAAGTTAAAAAGTTCAGATAAAAGCTTTGATATTTCATTCTGTAGTTCCTTTAATACATGTGCAGATATTTTGTCTGGTCCCGGTGTTTTATCCTCTTTTAATTTGCTAATTGCAAGTAGTATGTCGCGATCACTAACTGTAATGTCATTATGTTGCCCTCTTCTATAGGAACTGGGAAAACGGCAGGAATCGTATGTATATTTTCTGTTGTAAATACTGACGCAAAGAAAGTAAGCCGGGAGGGAAGGGGTTCGCTATATAAATGAAGGGAGGGTAAGGAGGGGGTAGGGGAAAAGGGAAGGAGGTAGGGAGATGGAGGAAGGAATAAGGAATGTGAGGGAAGAAGTGAGGTAGGGAGGTGGACGGGGGGAATGTAGATGAAGAAAGGAGGAAGTTAGGGAGGGTGGAAGGTGGGCGTGGGGGATGTAGGTGGACAAGTGAGGAGGGAGTTGGGGAGGTAGCGGGTTTGATTCTGTATATAAGACGAAATTGTAGGAGGTGATGTAGCCAGTTGACGTAAAGGATTAGCAGGGTAAGGTTCTCTCTCTCTCTCTCTCTCTCTCTCTCTCTCTCTCTCTCTCTCTCTCTCTCTCTCTCTCTCTTTCCACCTCACTCATAGACATGTATCTATGTATATACAGTAAAATCACCTAAAAGTAGTTTGAATAATCTAAATAAGAGACGTTGTTGTACAGATAGGTTGTTATTGTTATTATTTTCACTGTGGTCCCAGGCTCATCCGGACGTGAACTAAGTGGACTGCAGACTGAAGTTGCCCTTCTGCAATCCACCATCTTCCTTTGGGGGATAGGGAGGGAGGTGAGGGACATTTGTATAACCGGTCAGTTGAGGCACCTGGTTATATCGGTGTCACCACATGAAGGCGTCTCACCAGCACCACATACAGAGTAGGCTGAAGGTCCTTTTTTGAAAACTGTACTTTGCTGTCCCAAACAGGTCGCAGCTCCTTGAAGATGCACAGTTTGACTCTTCTCTGTCTGGTGGTGGCCGCGGTGGGGGCGGTGGCGGACGATGATTCGGTGAGTTGGGGTGTGGTGTGGTATGGTGTAGTGTGGTGTGGTACTGTGTATGATGTGGTGTGGTGAAGGAAGGTTGAGTGATGCGATGTGGCAATGTGGTGTGATGTGGTGTGGCATGCTGCTGTAGAAGGAAGCATAGTGGGATTGTGTTGTGTGGTGTGGTGTGCTGGTGTGGAAGGAAGTATTGTGGGATTGTGTGGTGTGTGGTGTTGATAGATTCGGTAAGTATTGGAATGGTGTGTTGTGGTCTAGAGGCTTGATGTGGTGTGGTGTGGTGTTGTTCAGTGTGTGGTGTTCAGTGTGTGGTGTGATGTTGTGCAGGGGTATGGTATGACGTGGTGTGGTGAGGTATGATGGTGTGGTAAGCTGTAATGTGACTGGTTGTGGAGGTGATGGTGGTGGGGGTGATATGAGACAAACATACGGTGAGTTGTGGTGTTGTGTGGTGTTTAGTGCGTGGTGTAGTGGGGGAGGATGGAGGTGGATGGGAGACAAAGATTCGGTGGTTTGCGGTGTGATGTGGTGTGGTGTGGTGTGGTGGTGCGTGGTGTGGTGAGAGGTAGCTGATGTAACGAAAGGGGTATGTGATGTGGTGTAGTTGGTGTGGTGTGGTGAGAAGTAGCTGATGTGACGAGTGGGGTATGTGTTGTGGTGTAGTTGATGTGGTGTGGTGATATATTAGGAAGGATGGTGGTGTGTGCGTAATTTGTGTTGTGGTGTGGTGAAGGATGGTTGGTACAGTATTATGGTGCTGTGTTGGATAGTGTTATGATGTGAAGTTGTGTGGTGTGGTGATGGCAGAGAAGCATATTATAGTTATAGTAAAGTTAGTTGCCCTTTGGATGTTCTTTCTTGCTATTAACTCCATAGTCTATCTGTATACCTAGGCTGCTTCCCCCAGAGAAAGTGGGGTAGCCGAGACAGATCGACACACTCCCAATTTACACACACACACACACACACACACACACACACACACACACACACACACACACACACACACACACACACACACACATTTACATGTAACTAAGCCCCAAGGAGAGAAGGTGCAGATCTTCACCGCACCACAACGCACGAAGATCAACTTCGCAGTGCATATGCACTCACAGCCCCATATGCACTCACAGATACCCTCAATTCACGTCCAAATTTAGCTTTCACCCACATAAGGCTCGATGACATCTCCTTCCATTCAGTCACACACTCCTGCACTTCCGGGCTCACTAACAAGGCCACTCCTTCTCTCACTCTTCCCATATCAACATCTGACGTCCTTCCAGTCATACTTCCAAACTTAGATTCACCTCAGTCTCCCTTCCCTTTCTATGCCTGTCTCATTGTAGGAACTGAAAAACAGAGGAGAGGGTCCCTAGTCCCCTCACCCCGTCCCTTTTAGTCACCTTTTATGACACGCAGAGAATACGGTGGCAGAATTCTTCCTAACACAACCGGGCCGCAGAATGGTAGTACCACCCCGCGGTGCGGCCAGATTGTGCCCCCCCCCCCACCACAGAAAGAGTACAGTACAATAACCTGACAAAGATCCGTTACCCACATCAACTCAGTTGTTGGCCAAGTGTTGTCAGATTGGAAGATTAATTTGGCTAATAACCAAGGAGACTCAGTCCTACTTCACAGCCAGGACATCGAATTTCGTGTAACCACGACTTGGTATTTCAGCTGTAGGAGTAGCTCAATTAAGAAAAGTCATTGGCCATGTGTAGTCGGACTGGAAGATTAATTTGATTAGTAACCAAGGAAACTCATTCCTACCACATAACTAAGGCTAGTCGAGTTTCATGCAGCCAGGATTTAGCATTTAACTTGTAGGAGTAGCTGTGTACCATCAGAGGAAAGTACAGTAAACCGACGATATGAATGTTGTCCGCAGATGTTTGGAGGATATGGAGATATTGAGATTGAAGTTGCCCCCTACACAGTCATCAAAGAAACTGAGGTAAAGTACCGTTTTGTGTGTTGTTTTCTTCGTAGCACATCTTTCTTAGCGATTTATTCTTCACGTTGCATCATAGCATTTCTTCCTTGACGATTTATTATGCATATTACACCTTATGCCCCTGAACGATTTATTCCACACATTGCACCCTAGCATCTTGGTAGCACCTCTTCCTTGGCGATATATTCTGCATATTAGACCTTAGCATCTTCGTAGCATTTCTTTCTTTGCGTCTTATTACCTTCGCCAAAGAGCTCATGTTTTAGCCCACGTTGGTTTGTTTGTCTGTCTGTTAGCAGGATTACTCAAAAAGTTATGAACGGATTTTGATGAATTTTGTGGAAGGGTGGGTCATGGGCCAAGGAAGGAAAGATTAAATTTAGGGGTGGATCCGGATCCAGATCCGGAGTATCCCACACAATATCTCGAAAAGTTCTCAGTGAATATCAATGAAATTTTGTGGAAAGGTGGGCCATTGGCCAAAAAAGAATTGATTAAATTTTGGGGCGGATCCGGATCCTATATCCACGGATCCGGATGCGGGAATACTCTAAAAGTCATGAACGAATTTTGATGAAATTTTGTGGAAGGGTGGGCCATGGGCCTAGGAAGAAATGATTAAATTTGATCCGGATCCGGATTATCCCGTACAATATTTCCAAAAGTTCTCAATGAATTTCATTGAAATTTTGTGGAAAGGCTGACCATGGACCAAGAAAGAATAGTTTAAATTTTGGGGCGGATCCGGATCCGGATTCTATATCCACGGATCCGGATCCAGATCCTTTTTAATGGCATTGGGGAAGATATGCGCTCTCTGAATGCTTTCTAGTTTTGCATTTTATACTTTAACATTCTCCTGGTAGCACAGGACGCTTCGTCGCAACAATTTCATACTTACTTATTTTGCATTTTACACCTTGGTATCATTTTTGTGATACAGGATGTTTCGTAGCACTCCTTCCTTAGTGACTTATTTGCATGCTACTCCTTAACATCTTCTTGTATGCCATATTTCTGTCTTTGCGTATGTATGCATGTATGTATGTTTGTACGTATGTGTGTATAGAGATAGATAGATAGATAGATATACTGTATGTGCTTTTATTCTTGCCTCATGATCCGAATTTCCTACAGAACTATGAGGTAAGGAGCTACGGGACGGTGAAATGGGTCTGCAACCACATGGTTGGTACCAAGGCGGACAAGAGGCAGAAGAAGAAGAATATGATGAGGATGTTCTACAGCCTCTTTGAGTATGTGAACGGGAAGAACAGCAAAGGTGAGTGAACAGTATGCCGGAGAGAGGGGAAGGGACGTTATTACTGTACATTCATACTCGTTTTACCTTAAATTGACCTAAATATGCCAAATTTCCATCTTGTATGCAGAGCTGCAGCAACAGAGTAACACTAGGATATGGTACTAGTCACGAAGAAGTGCTATGGAAAGGATGTAGAGCCGTAGTATTGTCTTTTTTCTGCCACTGAGTTATGGAAAATAGCCACAGACGGACGAAAATCTCCATCAAGTTATGGTGCATAAACTATAGTTGAGCTTTAATTAAATGCACGCCGTGAATTTAACTTGAAGAACATGTTAACGATGTTCTGCAGCCCGTTACAGTATTCAGACGACAAGAACAGCAGTCATTAGTGGACAGTAGACCATTTAAAACAAAATAAAAATCTGCATTAACAGAACATTGGGATTAACTCAAGTAACAATATCAGAATGTTCAGCGACCTGTGAGCTCTTGAACAACAAGAACAAGACGAATGTTATCGTGTGTTTAATCCCATATTTTCTCCCTCAGAGGAAGACCTGGACATGACGACGCCGATGACGATACAGACAGACCATCTTGAAGAGGATGTGTATAAGGTGAAGATGTGCTCCTACATCCCCACGGCACTGCAGGCCGACCCACCCATGCCTGTGGATCAGGATGTGTACATTGATTCAAGGGAGGACTTCAAAGTGGCTGTGAGGTGGGTTTTTATGGCAATGGTAGCAATAGTATTACAGCAGTAGTAGTAGTAACCCCACGGCACTGCAGGCCAACCCACCCATGTCCGTTAAGTTTGTGTCTGCTGTTTATATCAGTCCATAGTAAGTCCACTGAAGAACAGGATCGTTTCCTCAGGAGTGATAGCCATAATTAACATTTCGCTATACTGGCAAAAGACGTAAGGGGGGATAATGTCTGTAGAAAGAGTGATGCTACAGAAGCTCAGATATGTTCTGTCGTCATCATATACATCATAAAATTACGCTAAAAAACACAGGCTTTCCCACAATTTCGTGCTCCCGGGTTTAACAACAGGTCCCTCAGTCCTAACCTTTCTTGTTGTTCCGCCACGCCAGGTCGTTCAATGGGTGGATGATGGGCATGAAGGAGTGGGAGAACCAGAAGAGAATCCTTATCAAAGATCTCAAGGAGGCTGAGGAGGAGGGCGCCGACTATACCAAGGTCTATGGGTAAGTGGTTGTTGAAACTGCCGTGTTAAATGTTGACATTGCAATGTTGAATGTTGATACTGAAAAGGGGCTTGAAGGATTTTGACTAGGAGCGTGTCAGTTGTATTAAGATTTAAGGGTACGGATCTTGATGTTATCTTAGTGTCTCTTTTCACTTGCATCTTCAGTTTAAATACAATAATACTGGAGTTGGGTCGATTATGATAGGGCTAATAGTGACAGTGTTATTACAGTTTCTGTATTTCAGTCATCCATTCCCACCCCTTCCCCATTTAAAGATTGTTGGGTGAAAGTTTGGATATTATTATTATTGTAATTTTTCTGCATATCTTTCGTCAATTTACGGTTATTTTTCGTTTCTTTCTTCTTTCCATACCACATAAGGATGTTGTCTGTCTGTCTGTCTGTCTGTCTGTCTCTCTCTCTCTCTCTCTCTCTCTCGTCCGTTCCCTAAGGCTCAGCAGCTCTCCCACCCTCACATTGACCCTTCTGCTCCCCAACAGAGCCATGTACAAGCCACATATGAGCACTCAGACCTTGAACAACGAGGTGTGGGTCCAGATTGCTTAGAGAATGGAATATCTGAGTTCTAATTGGCTGCTTGGACCCGTGACGCCATCAAAGCTGCTTGAACCCTTGACATGATCAGAGTCTACCCTGATGGGCTTCTTCAACCCATGACGTCACAAGCTTTAAACAGAAAGCGTGCTTTGAACACATGTCATCAGACCTTGTTGTGATAGGCTTCTTCAACCTATAACATCAGCGAAACCCACTGATTGGCTTTTTCAACCCGTGACGTCATCCAAACTCCCTCTGATTGTCTGCTAGAACCTACGATGTCAGAGAAACGCTGTGATTGGCTCCCAACCTATGACGTCATTGTAGCTCGCTGATTGTCTTCTAGGATACTCTAACGTCACAGAGGAGTATACACCCTTCTTACTGTGATCATGTATTATTTGTAATTTTACTCACACAGCCACATGTGCACACAAGAAATTATTGCACACTGCTATATATTTTACAGCAGTGTGCAGTCGCACATTGTCTCACACACACACACACACACACACACACACACACACACACACACACACACACACACACACACACACACACACACACACACACACACACTTTAATTTTCTGCACGTATGGAATTTGGTGGTAGTAATAGAAAAGATGTTTAAAAATACTAAATAAAAAATAAAATGTTAAGACATGCTAAATTGATGATTTGATGGAGGGAGAATACGGAGTGAATGGAGAGAAAATGTGGTGAGAATGGAGAGAAGATGTAAAGAGAATGGAGAGAGAGTATGTAGAGAAGGGAGGGGAAGAAGAGGAGAGAATGGAGGGATGTGGAGAGAACAATAAGATGATGAGAGAATAGAGAGAAATTTGGTGAGAAAAGGGAGATGAGAGAATGGATTATTATTATCTTCATGTATCTGACTCTGGGCATAGGCTTAATAGCCCATCCCTTGAGAAGTTGAGGTCCAGTAGTACTCCTAAGTACCATACACCTCCGCACGTCACCACTTTGACGTTAACATCCACCGTCCATATTGAATATATACTAGGACCGTCACATACAGGACTAATGCACTGGTATTAGTGAGGGTGTTTTATATATGTAGGTGGGTATTATGGTAGAACAGTAAAGTTGGGTTTTAGCAAAATTTAACACATCAAGAGCTCTTACATCTAAATATTTTCTCATAAACTTTATGTATCTTTAACGTCAACGTTGTTTGCAGCAGTAGCGTAGATGATAATTTATTCTTTTTACTCTAACTTGGCCTAGAAAATTGCCGTTTCTCCATCTTGAATGCCGAGTTTTAGCAGTAGATTAGCACTTGAATGTGATGCTAGTCATGGAGAAGTAATTTGGAACGAATTTAGAGTTGTAGCATTTAGCATTGTCTTTTCTTATCACTGAAATACGTGGACTAAGGTACAAAAGGACGAAAATCTCCGCCAAATTAAAGAGAATGGTCTGTGAAACAGTGTAGTTCCAATGAAGTGATACAGAAAAGATGTAAAGCCGTAGCACTGTCATTTGGCTGTCACTGAATTAATATGAAAAAACTGCACTGTAGCTGCAACCCAGGCTCATCTGAACATAACCCGTTGGACTTCAGACTGAAGTTGCCTTTCCCCTACAGTCCACCATTCTCCATTCAGGAGGACAGAGAGGGAGTTGAGAGACATTAGTGTAATCAGGCAGCGGAGCCGACTGGTTATATTGTGCAACTACGTGAAGTTGTCCCTCTCTAGCAGCTTTGAACTGGAAGTGTTAGATACTATTTTAGTATTATTATCTATGTACTATCCGAGTATCTATTTATGTCTCTGTCTGTCTCTCTATCTGTCTGTCTGTGTGTCTGTCTGTCTCCCTCTATTTATCTATCTATATCTTATGTTTCTCTTCAGTTAGGATCATCTATGAACTATTTGTCTTTTTATATGTCTGTCTGTGTGTCCGTCTGTCTATCTGTCTATGTGTCTGTCTGTCTGTCTCCCTGTATTTATCTATACATCTATGTTTCCATTCAGTTATGTATGTCCATCCATCCATCTATCTATGTATGTCTATCTATATCTGTTTGTGTGTGTGTCCCTCTAATTGTCTACGTATGTGTCTGTCTGCCTGTCTGTTTATTTATTTATCCCGTTTCACATCTGGACGTCCTTTTAGACTTGAACAAAGTCGTTGGAAATAGCAAGACTAAACGCGTAAACAAGTAAGCAAGCTTTATATTCTTTTCATCTGTCAAAGATCCCTAACCTCTTTCGGCTCTGTTAATGGCCAAATGTGGTTAGATTAGAGAGTTAATTTGAGAAGTAACCAAGGAGACCCATTCATATCTCATTACTAGGGCACATAGAATTTCAACAAGGTGCAAGTTAGTGTAGTTAGATTGGGGAGATGGTTTAACTAGTAACCAAGGAAACGCATTTCTCTCAACTAAGACGCGCTAAATTTCAGAAAGCGACTAGTTAGTGTAGATTGGAGGTTGATTTGACTTGTAACCAAGAAGACTCCTACCTCATAACTAAGGCTCTAAGAATTTCAATAAACCACAACAAAGTATTCAGGCTGTGGAAGTGATCAAGTTCCATTAGATGAGAAACAACCCGACTACTGAAAGATGCGGGACCGTATGGGATTTTGCTGGAGTGAAGCACCTTCCTTGTGAAAATGTGTAGGGAGCTAAAGTGATGTACAGTACCTCAATATTTGAACCAACTGGCGGAGTGGTTAAGGGTTAGGCAAGAATGAAGTATTTCGTTTTGGAGGGTAATCTGTCTAAGGTCAAGGTCACAGGGCTAAATCAAATATTTGGCCCTCATACCAGGTGATGGGCTTGGGTGTTGCTCTCTCTAAGTGCCCCTTCCTGATTATTTCTCTTTTTGGTCGATTTTGAAGACATAATCGGGTAATATCAGTATTTTTTTTTTTCAGTCTACCATCCTCCATTCGGGGTATAGAGACTCATGGGAGCTGAGGGACAGTAATATCGGTGCCACACCGTGAAGCCGCCCCTCTTCAGCACCCACACTCACGGTGGAAAGTAAGTACAGAGGAGATGGAGCTGTATAGTAGCCTATTATTGAAAGTGTGTGTGTGTGTGTGTGTGTGTGTGTGTGTGTGTGTGTTACCGTCGAGGGTAAGTACGTACCGGTAGCAGTGTTATTGGAACGTGTGGAACGCTGTATTCCGTTTTTCACCTGGCAAAGATCGAATTGAGTAGTAACCAAGGAAACTCATTCCTGCCACTTTTAACTAAAGCTCATCGTCTTGAATGCAACAACAACTTGATATGCGAGCTATGACCGTTGCCTAGTTCCTTCAGATGAAAACAGGCTGACTATAGTGACGTGTTGTGGGTGTATGGAAGTTATAGGCTATGCTCCCACTGTGTGTGTGTGTGTGTGTGTGTGTGTGTGTGTGTGTGTGTGTGTGTTTGCTTCTTCTGTTCCTTTCTTCTTATTGTTTACGTCCCCTTCCCACACAGACACAGTCTGCAACAGCAGTAGTACAGTATAGGAAGAACGTTGCCCGGTGAACTGTTCTTTCTAGAGGCAGCCTTTCGGTACAGTACACAGGATCAGCTTAGGCGTCGTAAATAAACACTGGTTTCTTAAGTTCACTGTCTTTATTTTCCATATAACTACACTTAATGCTTGCCGACTTAACCTCACAGTTGTCACAAGTGCTGGAGATATACAGTCTTCACTAAATGCAATTACACTTAATGCTTGCCAGCTACACTTCACTGTTTTTACAAGTACCGAAGATATACAGACTTCACTAATTGCAGTTACACTTAATGCTTGCCAACAACACTGTACTGACACTGCACTGACACTGAACTAAACTCAAGCTGAACTGACAGCTGACTGAAACTGCTCTAGTCTCTTCCCGATTCTTATATACGCTTCCTATATTCTAGATCTACTATTTCTTCAAAGTTCTCGTGCATTCTCGAGGGGGCAACAGATACAACAGTTACCAAACCGGAGACTTCCAAAACATGCCAGTTTTCTTACACTGCATAACACTAAATTATTTAGCAAACAAACGGAGGTAAAAGTACATAATTTAACAGTCACATAGATATAACATTATAGAGAAAAAGAGCACAAAAATTACTGCATAACTTTACAAAATACCTCTGCGTACAACCAGCAGGCTAACTGGCAACTCTGACACGTAGGGGGGAAAAAATGGGAAGTACGGAGAACTCTACATACTAACTAGCAATCCAGATTCATAACACTGCAGACAGTTATTCTTTGCTAAATAAGATCTATGTACAAATATAAATTAAATTATAAATGTTGTTCCTTTGTTACTAAGAAAACTGTAGGGGAGAGAGGGAGGAGAGAAGGAAGGAGAGAAACGGTGTAAGAGAGAGAGAGAGAGAGAGAGAGAGTGACATGGATACAAGGTAAATAGTCACAGATAGATAGATACAGATAAGCAGATACACATTTTATTCCAGGATAAGTAAAACTACTAAATTAGAGTAGGCTTTACCAGTGCCATTTTTATTCGTTTTTTTTTTTTTTTTTTTTTTTTTTACAGCTGTACTAAAAGTATATGGGGGAAAAAGAGAAATTACCCTTTCAGCACGATTTCATTCAGCCAAGGAAAGCCCTGTCGTATTGAAGGGGTTGATGAGAGCTGTATAAGATGATCCATATATATTTCTGTCTATCTCTAGCTAGACGCCACAATCCCTTAAGGGGTGGTCACAGACAAATCACCTCCATGTCGCCTTGTCTCAAGCTATTTCACTGCCTTTCCCCTAGCTTACATCCCCTCTCTCATAAGCCCATCTACTCCATCCGCCCATCTCATCCTCAGTATCCGTCTGTCATGTTGTTTAATTACGAAGTTAGTAAAAAAAAATGTCTTCGGTTAAGTAGTGTTGACAGACGAACTACACGTACTGAGCTGTTTGTGCTCTACTGCAACATGGCTCAGATTTTCATCCTTTTGCAGCTTATTTCCGGAACTCATTGACAGAAAAACGCAATACTATGGCTCTACATACTTCCACTGCACTTGTTACTAGCATCGCATTCTAACGTTAATCTCTTGTTACAAGTCAGCATTCAAGGTGGAGAGATGATAATTTTTGGCCAAAGTAGGGTAAAAAGAGAATAACACTTTAGGCTGTCAGGATGGGTAAACTGCTGCCTTTAGGGATGCGATAAAGAAGTTTAGGAAATACTGCTCTAACCCCTTCAGTTCAGAGGCATGGAGGGCTTCAATATCGCCTTCATTAACTTCATCACTTCAAAACATCTCCCTTGATCCAAATAAAATCTTATGGAGGTAGCAAGAGTGTAAGAAACATCATCGCACGATATATAATTATTTAAATGCCATCAGTTTTGTACACACACACACACACACACACACACAGACACACACACACACACACACACACACACACACACACACACACACACATATATATATATATATATATATATATATATATATATATATATATATATATATATATATCGCTTGGAACCTTATTCTGAGAGGCTTCGTTGGTTTCATAATATCTCCTCCTTAGCGACTAACTTTTCACGTTTCACCTCTTTGCCTTCTTGTGTGTTCTTGATGCAAACCATGTAGATATCGCAGCGATATCGATAACATGCAAGAGAATGTTAAGGTGAAATAAACAGAATAAGTCCCCAAGGAAGAGGTGCTACGAAGACTCCCATGCCAGTTAGGACACTACCCTTAACATCTAAGAATATACAGTTGTTGGTGTTGTGCCTCCAGCCTCATATGAAATGTGAACCCAGTTGGCTGCAGGCTGAAGTTGGTCTCTGCTGTAGCCCACCCTATTTCGGGGAGTAGATAGGGAATTGAGGGACTTGTAACCGGGCAGCTCCACCGAGTAGTCATAATGGTGCCACCACTAGAAAGCGTCACTCTCCAGCACTACAATATACAGTACATGGATAGAGTATTTGTGATTATAAACTTCCGACGCTATTTATTGAACTAGAGTCATTGCACTTACCGTTGTAGACTAGATAAAATAAAGTCTCTCTCTCTCTCTCTCTCTCTCTCTCTCTCTCTCTCTCTCTCTCATGGAGTATAAGAAATATGAGGTTTATGCCTTTTTTTTCTTTCTTTTGAGATGGTGTGGTCGTTGATGTGGTGTGGCGGTGGTGGAATGGCTGGTTGATACGGGAGGTGTGTGCAAGCGATTGTGTGATAGTTGTGGTGGTGATGATGTGGTGTGGTGATTGTGGTGGAAGTTGAGGTACGAGGTAGTGGTAGTATGGTAAAGGTGTGGTTTGGTAATCGTGATGGGAAATGAAAGTGCAGTGTGGTAGTGGTGTGGTGTAGTGGTACTGGTGCTGGTCTGTGTATGGAGTGAAGATGCAGTGGTGTGGTATAGTGGCAAAGTGTGGTTGGGTTGGGTGTGGTGTTGTGGTACTGTGGTATTTGTAACTTATTAATGGACTTGGTGAAAGTGAGGTGTTCGCACTGAAGTCGAGTTTTGGGTTAGGACAAAATCTACAGTATGAATGTACGAGTCTTTGAACTGGAAATGTGTTAATTACAGTGCATATCGTATTGTGTAGTAGTCCGCGTGTGTGTTTGTGAGGAGGGGGGGGAAATATGAAATTTGTTATTCTGAGCTACTTGCATGTTAAGTTCTTTCCTTTGTGGTGTGTGTGTGTGTGTGTGTGTGTGTGTGTGTGTGTGTGTGTGTGTGTGTGTGTGTGTTTTAATGCTCACTTCACTTAGTGGTGTGTGTGGTTGTAGGTGTGGGTGTTTGTGGTGGTGTGGGTGGGCAGGGTAGGGTCTGGGTGCTACGAGACTGAGAAGTAGTAGGGGAGCGTAGTAAGGGGCGGGTTTGGGGATGGGGAAGTGGATATCCCCAAGAATTACTCCTGGTCACCCCTCCTTCGCCTGAAAAAGATGTGAGAAAAATTAGCTTGGTCATCGCTTCTTCGCTTTAAAAGAAAACAGGACAAATTCGTCAGTTGCTGAGTAAAACTGGCTCCAAATGCAGTGAGATTATCATCATCATCATCATCATCATCATCATCATCATCATCATCCCTGCCTCTTTTTCACATCCATAAATCAGCTGTTGAGCGTAATCGTCCTCAGGTAGATAGTATACCGGTAATATAATTACTGAAGTTATACTCCTTTTTACACTTTTAGTTACAACAAAACGAATTTTATTATGCAGCCACGACCTAGTACTCACGTTGTGGGAATGACCTAGTTCCCCCAGGTGAAAACTGTGTTATCAAATGACGTCTTTTACTTGTCCTTCTATGTGTGTCTCTCCCTCCCTCCCTCCCCCCCTGTCTGTCTGTCTCTGTCTCTCTCTCTCTCTGTCTCTGTCTCTCTCTCTCTCTCTCTCTCTCTCTCTCTCTTTCTCTCTCTCTCTCTCTCTCTCTCTCTCTCTCACTACCTACCTAACCAACGAACTAACCTTGACCCTGCAGCATCGTAGCATCATGACTAGATATAGCCGGATAGTGTGGCTGCAAGGAACAGCTCTGCTGTCAGTTTGTCTGTCTGTCTGTCTATCTGTCTGTCTATCGATTGATCGATTTATATCTATCTGTCTGTCTATCTATCTCTTTTTCTTTCTGTCTATCTCTCCCACTAACCTTGAACCTGCAGCGTCTCAGCATCATAGTAAGGTACAGCCGTATAGAGTGGCTGCAGGGAACGGGTCTGTTGTATAGGTGGGTGTGGTGGGTGGAGGTTGAAGGCGTGTGTGGGGGGCAGGAGGGGTGTGTGGAGACAGCATGGGTGGGGGGGCCTATCTACCTCCGCCCCCGAGTAGGAGCCCGTGCCAGAGTCGCTGTAGGAGGAACGCTGGAGGCCCGGGAACATAGAGGTAGAGTGGGCATGGGGCTCTGTGGCTGGACCTGAGGTGGATTGAGTTAGATTAGGCTAAGTTAGATTATCTTGAAATTCATTACATTTCATATTATTATACTATTTTACGTTAGACTGGGCTGGATCGCTAAGGGATAGTGAAGTGAGAATAGGTGTGTGTGTGTGTGTGTGTGTGTGTGTGTTAACTGCATATAATCTGTCTTGTGTGGCCAGGCTGAATATATCACAAGCCTTGAAGTTTGGCACAAGTTAAATTATTCCGTTCACGAGAAACTGCTTTGTAAAAGTAATCCTCTCGAGAAATGAGTTGTAAACGCTAGAATATGGTACTGGTCATGAGGAAGTGCTATGGCGATTTAATAAAACCGCTGTGCAGTATTTTTTCTGCCACTGAGCTATGTAAATAAGCTAAAAAAGGACGAAAATCTCCCGCAAGTTAAAGTGCAAGAACTAGATCAGCTAAAATGCATATAGAGACTGTGGTCAAAGGTATCTAAATGTCGGCATAAACGAATTTTCTGTTATAATAGTTATAAGGTTTAACGCATTTTCAGTACTAGAATAACATGTATGCTTAACCTTATGAATTATAATCGAAGATGTGTTTACGTTTGCGTTTAGAGACCTTTGACCATGCTATTTTGTGTGAGGCTTTTCACTGAAGAGTTCATTCACCTTAACCTGGCCCTGATTTTCGTCCTTTTGTAGCATATTTCACGAAGCTGAGTGGCAGGAAAAGACAGTGATACAGCTCTCTCTCTCTTTATACTGTATTATACAGTATATCATTTCCATAGTATTTCTTTATGACTAGCATTATACTCTGGTGATAATTTGTTCTCACAACGAAGCATTCAACGTAAAGAGATGGCAGTTTAGGCTAAGAGTAAAAAGAGTATAGTTTGTGTAAGCCTTTCCACTGGTGTGTGAATATAACTTCTGCATCTGCTGTGTTGCTGAAAAAGAGAAGGAAAATTATGGTACAGCAACAGAAGTAAAATTAAGAGCGGTAGAGGAGTGTTTGTTAGTTCCATTATGCTGTTATTATTATCATTATTATTATTATTATTATTCGACCGAGCACTTAGTCAGCAGTAGGCAGTGTAAAGATGCTTGAAGGGGAAACTTGCATTCATTCAAGGATGTGAGGTTATATATCAAACAAAAGACTGCGAAGTAATACATAGGAAAACATACAGCAAGAGACCCATTACTTCTTTCAAGCCTATTGGTATTATGATTAAGGTATTTCTCTTATAAGTAAGAATCTCCCCTATCCCGCTTCTCTTTTCCAACCAATTCTTCTCATTTAATTGCTGCCCTATGTAGCAAGCCTTTATTTCGTTCCACTTCTCTACGTACCAGTCTTTCTTATTTCTCTTCTCGCTTCCTGCCAATATCATTCATTTCCCTTCTTCATTCCTACGAATCTCCTATATTTCCCCCTCATCCGCCGCTGTCATTCTCTCTCCCTCACTCACCCCTCTTTTCCTCTCTTCTTTCCCACCAGTCTCTCTTCATTTCGTCACTTTGCAATACCCCAGTATTCCGCTTTCCTCCTTACCCCTCTTTTCCCTCTCTGTCAATCTGCTTCATCTATGTTTTTCCTCTCTTTTCCCTCTCTTCTTCCCTTTTATGCATACCTATCTGCACCTGGTCGTCTCCTTGGTTGTGGTGTTGATGTGGTTGTGTATGCTGACGTGACAACTTGCGGTGGGTCAGCAGGGAGTGAAGGTGTTGGCTCCAAGTACTCGCATCATCCATCCTCCGCGACCAACCTCTACCGATCAGACCAACGCGACACCACCTCCAGGCGCGGGATCGGAAGGCCTGGAGGTGTGGAAGTGGAAGAGAGGATTGGGTGAAGGCATGCGTTAGTAGATTAATAGGTACAATGGTTAGTAGATGCATGAGTGGATAGATTAGAGCGATCGTTCTTAACATAGGATGCACGCCCTACTTGGGAATGCAAATATCATTTGTGGGATGCAGAACAGGTTGGCATATTAGATTTTTTCTGGACCCTCCCAGGACCGGGCCTGGAAATGCATTTTCCCTGAGTTACTGCTTTACCCAAGGACCGGTTATCTTAGCGCTCATCCACATGTACAGTATGCTTTAACAAGTGCTGGCAACATGTACACAACAGAGTAACGTACAAGCTGCAAACATGCACGAAACAGCAGCGTCTAGATATTGTTGGCAGTAGCACGATGAAGTTCCAGCTTCCTTGTATGGACACGCTCATCGCATCACCTGTTATCTCTAAGTTCAAAGCAACATTGAAACATGTTTGCTACATCTGTCCAAATACTGCTTCATATATGCATCCAAACATGCTACCGGCTGTATTGTCAACACATGTTCGAGGACGTGCATGGAGGCGCCCTTACTCCAGCCATCCCAGCACTCACAGCCAGGCCAGCCCCGGCCCCAACAAGGTCGCCTGTGTTGTACTGAAGGATGCGATACTTCGTTTAGTGAAGGGTGGGATAGTTTGTTTAATGACTCTGTCCCCTTGGTTGTCTGCATATTATGTGACATTGCTGTTTGACACTACTGTGTCTTTGTATCATCTCAGCTGTAATGCGAATTTGCTGTGGAAGTAATAAGTGCTGAGTATTTAAAACTAATTTCTAACAGTAAAAGAAAAAAATAAAAACTGGAGGCGCAGCGAGATCCACAAATGCTTAAGAACTACTGGGTTATATAAATAATGAAGCACACGGACAGATAAGTATATATATATATATATATATATATATATATACATATATATATATATATATATATATATATATATATATATATATATATATTGTTACGGAACAGAGAAAGATAACGTACGCTTTAAGTGAGAATACGAAGAGTCACTACTGTCCCGTAAAGTTCCAGGTTCAAAACAAAAGAGTTAGGTAAAATTACAAGTTAAAGTTTAATGCTCAAACTAACAACAAAACATTCAGGACTCATAAGGATAATGTAATGGCAAATAAACAGGTTAAATATATGGTTAACTGCAATAGCCTCTATTAACACGAAATTAGCAAGAGTAAATTTATCTAAGTCAGCCCTGATAAAATGAGATACCAGATAATACTCAGTGAATGCCAGATAAATTATTACAGCTACAGACTATTATCAAAAATGACTGACATAAAACCCAACATTAATAAAAAATCTCACTAGGCCTAAGAATTAACCTTATGCTATACAGTACAAGAAAAAATGCAACAACAGTGATACTCAAATTACACACAGCTGCTAGATGATTGGAGATTTCTTGAGCACTCAATAATAACGGTACAGGGGAGGACAGAGATGTGAACAAAATGAGGAGCAGATCTAAGTGGCAACGATGCAGAGACTGAGCTCATTATATAGTGACTGGCAGAGCTTGATACAACTTGTAAGAAGGACGCGCAAATGAAGCCATGGGGACAAAGAGTTGACAATCCTGCTCTAAATAACAGAGAGAACGACTTACTCTACTATAACGGTAGAAGGGGGGAACTGAGGCAGAACACGCTCGTGATCAAACATGCAGCATACTGTGCGTTAAAATTACACAAAGGATGATGAAATCATAGGCTATGTAACACCTCCCCACAAAGAAAAAAGAAATTTACAAAGGAAATTTCTTATTACTCTAAAACAATCTGTATATGGCATTACAGACCATGCAAAGGTCTTTCCTAATGTTACAAAACATGAGATCTCCCTAGCACGTTCAGTCATAGGTACTTGCCAGTATCCCTTTAACAAATCAAACTTACTTATGTACCTAGCCTTTCCGATCTTGTCTATGCAATCTTCCACACGAGGGAGAGGGTAAGTGTCTGTTTTGGTTATCTGATTAACACGTCTGTAGTCAATGCAAAGCCACTGTGACCCACCTGGCTTAGGGACCAGAGTGACAGGAGAACTCCACTCGCTCTGACAGGGCTCAATCATCTTGTGGTCCAACAGGTAGCCAAGCTCCTTCTGGATGAGAGGAACTTTCACTGGGTTCACACGGTAAGGAGGCAATTTAATTGGCTTTGCGTCTCCAACATCGACATCATGCATCAACACAGTGGTTCTTCCTGGAGTAGCACGGAACACTTGCGGGTACTCCTGCAGTAATGCCGAAAACTCCTGCCTTTCCTTGGGAGGAAGATGAGAAAGCTTAGTCTGGAGATCATTCATGATATCAGGATTCTTCCCTAAACTATCACTCAGGCTCATACTGCATGGGGGAGCTTCACTTGCAGACTCGGGTGGAACAGCTACAGTGCAGACTGGATTATTTTCGTCCCGCCTGTGATATAACTTTAGCATGTTGATGTGACATAGTTGCTTGTTCTTTCTACGATCTGGTGTGGCGATGACATAGTTGACATCACTGAGTTTCTTCTCCACGAAATAAGGACCACTAAACTTGGCTTGAAGAGGTTGCCCATGAACTGGTAGCAGAATCAAAACCTGATCTCCTGGCTGAAAGTGGCGTAACCTGGACTTCTTATCATACCAAGTCTTCATCTTCTGAGCAGCTCCTAAATTCTCTCTCGCCAGCTGTAAAGCAGTGGACAGCCGTTCTTTGAACTTCATCACATACTCCAGCAGGTTGACGTCATCTTCCTCCGACAGCCAGCATTCCTTGAGTAACTTAAGGGGTCCTCTTACTTCATGGCCAAACAGTAGTTCAAAAGGTGAGAAGCCCAGTGATTCATTTGGAGATTCTCTTGCAGCAAACACAACGAATGGAAGACCTTTATCCCAGTCTTTCTGATGTTCCAAACAGTATTTTTTGAGCATCGATTTGAGTGTTTGATGATATCTCTCCAACGCTCCTTGGGTCTGGGGATGGTAAGCTGAAGACGTGATCTGGGTGATGCCCAACTCTTTCAGAGACTGCTTGAAAACGTTTGACATGAAATTACTTCCCCGGTCTGACTGTACCTCCTTGGGCAGACCAAACTTTGTGAAGAACCCTAGCATTTCCTTAATCACGTTCTTTGCTGAGATGTTTCTAAGTGGAATGGCTTCAGGATAACGAGTAGCCATATCAATCAGGGTCAACACATAAGAAAATCCTGAAGAAGTCTTAGGAAGAGGGCCCACAATATCCACCAACACACGGGTGAAAGGCGCCTCAAAAGGAGGAATGGGAACTAGAGGTGCAACCTTTTCGGTCTGATTACACTTCCCCACAACTTGACAGGTGTGACAAGACTTACAATACCAGGAAACATCCCTGAAGTGTTTCAAAATGCGTGCCACAGTCTTCCTCACTCCAAGGTGTCCTGCCAAACTGGAATCATGAGCCACTCTAATGATATCCTGCCTACAAACACGAGGGATGACAACTTGATGTACAACCTCCCATTCACAGTCGGCTGATGCTGTTGGGGGTCTCCACTTCCTCATAAGTACTCCTGACTTTACATAATAACAAGTAGAAGCACCGGCTGACTCTTCTTCACTGTAAGCAGAGTTAGCTAGACCTTTCAACTCAGGGTCAGCAACCTGCAACTCAACCAACTCTTGACGAGACAAATTATCAACACTACGGGGTACTGCCTCATCTGGTGAGTGGTCCAAATTAGCAAGAAAAGTGTCAGCTAGGATAACATCATCATCATCATCATCCTCTAAGTCACCAGTAACTTTAGACTTAGCCCTAGTGACAGCACATGCAGGGAACACATCAGGGACATCACAATCGTGGGTCGCAGCCACTGGCTCACTAGACAACTGAGGAGCTGGACAAACTTGACTTCCACCAATATCATTTCCAAGTAAGAAAGTTACACCTGACATTGGGAGTGTCTCAACCAACCCAACCATAACGGAACCATTAACAAAACCAGACTCTAAATTCACTCTGCACAGAGGGACAGAGAAGTAATTATTCCCTACACCTTGTAAGATTACAGTTTCATCAGAGGAATTAACATTAGAGCCTAGAACACTGGTCAGCATAAGGGATTGGCAAGCACCTGTATCACGATATATTTGAACTGATTTCCTGTCATTACTGTCCAGAGGACTGACAAAACCATCAGACAGGAAATTAGCACATGAACTCTTGAGAGTGTCACCCACGTTACTGCTCAAAAGAGGAGCTCCATCATGAGAATTTAAGTTACCCGTCAAAGCAGGTTCAGTTAACTCAGTTAAAGAATTATGGGATCTCTCAAGAGTGGACACTAGACCAATTGACTGAATATTTAAAGACTCCTTTTTGTTCACATCACGCTGTCTCCTGAAACATCTCTCCGTAGTATGACCAAGCTTACTACAATAAGTACATTTACTTTTCTGAAATCTAGAGGTGAAGCTGGTATTTACTTCCTGAGAAACATCATCCTTATTCTCTTTCCTGTTACCTGTACTCTGAGTAGAGGCAACGTACTTACTCTCAGCTTTCCCTTTTTCTTTAGAATATCTCTTGTGAGTGAGAACATATTCATCAGCTAAAACTGCAGCATCAGACAAATTATCTATCCTTTTCTCATCAAGATATAGGCTTACATCTTTATAAATACACCTCTTGAAATCCTCCAGCAAAATCATCTGCTTAAATTTACCAAAATCAGAATCCACATTCTTAGAATTTAACCACTGCTCTAACAGATCTTCTTTGATTTTTGCATACTCAACATGGGATTGCTTATCTTGCTTGTAAGTTGTCCTAAATTTTACTCTATAGGCTTCAGGAACAAGCTCATAGGCCTTAAGAATCAAGCTCTTAACTACATCATAATTATCAGATTGATACTGAGGCAAAGATGCATAAGTTACTTGAGCTTTACCGGTGAGAACAGTTTGAAGGAGTACTGGCCAATACTTTTTAGACCAATTAAAACCTGTATCTACCCTCTCAAACAACTGAAAATACTTTGTTAAATCAGATTCATTAAAAGGAGGGACAAGTTTAACATTTTTAGCCACATCAAAATCATCAGAGCTAGATGATCCAGTTCCACCTTGTTTCATGCGATACTCATGGTCTGCCTGAATCCTAGCAAGTTCAACTTGTGCGTGAAACTCAGCCTCCTTAACATCAGCCTCCTTAGCACGTGCTTGAAATTCAGCTTCCTTCACACGAGCCTCCTGCAGGGCTAGCTGTAACTTAGCTAATTCAATCTGCGTTTGCTCATTTGGAGGAGTTACATTAAACAAGCTTTCATTAATCATGTCAACAATTTGATCTTTAGAATGATGAGAGCGAACAGCAATTCCCAATTGTTGAGCAACAAGCTTAAGTTCATTCTTTGTTCTGTTTTCTACATCCAACACTGTTTGCACATTTGACAAAAAATCTTTGGCTTCATCAAGTGTAGTAATAGTAGACATAATTAATAAGTAACAGTCACAAAATATCAAGCAATATCCTTATGATAATATCCTGAATATCCTGATGAGAGGTCGCCAAATTTATGTTACGGAACAGAGAAAGATAACGTACGCTTTAAGTGAGAATACTAAGAGTCACTACTGTCCCGTAAAGTTCCAGGTTCAAAACAAAAGAGTTAGGTAAAATTACAAGTTAAAGTTTAATGCTCAAACTAACAACAAAACATTCAGGACTCATAAGGATAATGTAATGGCAAATAAACAGGTTAAATATATGGTTAACTGCAATAGCCTCTATTAACACGAAATTAGCAAGAGTAAATTTATCTAAGTCAGCCCTGATAAAATGAGATACCAGATAATACTCAGTGAATGCCAGATAAATTATTACAGCTACAGACTATTATCAAAAATGACTGACATAAAACCCAACATTAATCAAAAATCTCACTAGGCCTAAGAATTAACCTTATGCTACACAGTACAAGAAAAAATGCAACAACAGTGATACTCAAATTACACACAGCTGCTAGATGATTGGAGATTTCTTGAGCACTCAATAATAACGGTACAGGGGAGGACAGAGATGTGAACAAAATGAGGAGCAGATCTAAGTGGCAACGATGCAGAGACTGAGCTCATTATATAGGGGCCGGCAGAGCTTGATACAACTTGTAAGAAGGACGCGCAAATGAAGCCATGGGGACAAAGAGTTGACAATCCTGCTCTAAATAACAGAGAGAACGACTTACTCTACTATAACGGTAGAAGGGGGGAACTGAGGCAGAACACGCTCGTGATCAAACATGCAGCATACTGTGCGTTAAAATTACACAAAGGATGATGAAATCATAGGCTATGTAACAATATCAAGAGAGAGAGAGAGAGAGAGAGAGAGAGAGAGAGAGAGAGAGCATCTTGCACATGATGCAGGACTTAAAGTTAATATCTGGTTTATGGTTTAAACGTGCTCATTATGTGCTGTGGCAATATTAATACTTGACTCTGTTTTCATTATTTTTTTATGGAGAGAAAGAGAGAGAGATGGTGAAGGGGATGGCGAGGGGGACAGGAGAAGGAAAACAAAAAGGGATGAAGAGGAAGAGATAGAAATTAGTAAATAAAAGTCAGTTAAAGAAAAAGTGAGCACATGAGACGGAGATACTAACCACTCTGCAAATGATGTATGCCCAGGGGTCGAAAATCTGGTTGAGAGAAACTAAACGCACGGCCACCAGCTCAAGCATGTGGTCGGAACTTTTCACGTGCGGTCCCCACATTGGGTTGATGACCAAGATTAACTGTTGGAGGGTTAAATAGGGGTTGTTAATGGGGTGTTTCACGTGATGGAACTGGGTCATTTGCAGTTTGAATACTAAGTCATGGTTCCAAGAAATTCGATGATTTTTAAGTGTGGGGTAGTAATGATGTCATGGTTATGAGATAAGAATGAATCTTCTTGGTTACTAGACTTTTGGTTTATCCTGGCCTGGATTTGTCATGTCCATCTTGAATAATGAGTTGCTAGATTAAATGCATACTCCTTTGATTTCACTATCTTTGTATTTTCTCATCTTGAATGCCAAGTTTCAACAGTAGATTAACACTAGACTATGATGCCGTAGTCGGCTTGCATTCATCTGATGGAACCGGCTCAGTACTACAACTTGAATACTAAGTCATAATTGCATTAGTAAGTCTCCTTGGTTACTATAGCGCATATTTTTTTTCTTACTTGACAAAGACCCCGAACTTCTTTCAGCTCGGTTGGCCCAGATATTCGTCCTTTTACCGCATATTTCACGTGGTTCGGTGGCAGAATAAGACAAATCTTTGGGACTACATTCTTTCCGTAGCACTTCTTTTAGACAATCACCATGTTCTAATGTTAATTTGTTGTTTCATCTGAGAACTGAAGGTGAAGATATGAATATTTAAATCCACATTAAAGTAAAAGGTGGAGGGGGAAGTAAGGTTTTTATGGCTGGTTTGAGGAATTTATGGTTTGTCTGCATTTCTGTCTTAAGTGATTTGCCTACTCTCTTGTCTGCTTATCTGTTCTCCATTTTCTCTTTCCTCCCCTTTTTTCCTCGCTCATTCCTTTCCTGCCTCTCTCCTTCCCCTTCACTGTATGCCATATACCTCCATCCTGCCTGCGTGGTCTTTCTACTTCATTTCCACTCTGTACCAAACTAGCATCCCACCTCACCTATCTTCCTATTTACGTGCTTGCCTATCCTCGCACCTTCCTGCCTACCCTTCTGCGTCTCCCTTCCCTACTCCCATCAGAGAGCCCCCACGAGATAGTAATGGTGAAAGCAAGAATGATGACAAAAAACTTACCACCATCCGCAACACATGACATCCTCAGCATCCAAGCTCACCCACCTTCTTACCTGCCTTTCTACCTACCTCTTTACCCATCTCCACAGCCTGCTTGTCTGTCCTCCTACTTCCCTCCTACCTTTCTGCCTTCCCATCTGCCTTACTCACATCAAACAACACCCAGGAGACGGAAAAAACAAGCATGACGCAGCTCGTCGTCTGTGGTATCCTACCTCCCTATACCTACGTCTCTGCATAGTATCCCACCAGTTTGCACATCTTCCTTCCCTCCTGCCTCTCCAGCTGTCTTACATTAAACAGCGCCCAGAAAACTCTAAAAAAAAAAAAAAAAAAAAAAAAAATCAACTCCCTACCAACTTAGTATCATACGTAACTCATTTTCCTACTTTTTTTTTTTTCCTACTCTTCTCTCTCCCCAGCTGCCTTACTCACATCAGAAAGGGCCAGTGAGTCAGGAAAAAGAAGCGTAATGACTATGAAAAGTATCTGAAGTTTATGGTCTGTGTTATCCTGCATCATCTACGAGGGTATGTTCCTATCTGTCTTTCTACCTATTTTCCAACTGGCTACCTATCCTCCTACCTTCTGCTTACCCTCTTGCATCTCCAGCTGCCTTACTTACATCAAATAGCGACCATGATACAGTAAAAACAAGCGTGATGACGACGAGGAGAACTACCATTTGTAGCTCGTGATCTGTGTGGCCTTTCGATGGCTGACCCAGGCGGGATGGTACTCGACGAGACACACGCATACGCAGCAGCGTGCCTTGGGGTTGAGGAAGTGGATAGATTATTTGACGGATAGACAGACAGACAGATGGATAGACAGATAGATAGACAAACAGTGAGTGGGTGAGTGAGTGCAAGTTGCTTCTATTTTGTCATCAAAATATTTGCATGACCTAACAACTCACACCTAAGGGTGGATAGTGACTGACATACCCCAAGTGTGAAGCAGACGTATTTGAACTGTAGGGGAATTTTTATTCGTGATTATACACGCACATAATCAAGATTATAAATAAATATAAGATATATCCAAGAAATAAAGTATGTACAACCATGGAAGCACAATATATTAGATTGTACAAGCACTCACCGACAACGAGGACGTTACAGACGACGATGGTGAGTAGATTGACCCCATTGATAACTCCCAGTGTGGTGGTGTAGATGCGTTGGGTGAGTGGGGTGCCGGGGCAGGTGTGTAAGTTAGTGAAGCACCAGGTGTTGGGGTACTGCAGGTAGAACTGGCCCACGTCGAACAAGGGTAGAAGGGAGAACACTGAACAGAACACCCAAATGCTTCCAATTAGGTATCTGTTGGAGGTATAGAACACAGGAAATGTTTAATGGGGGGAGGAAAGATGAGTGAGGTTTGGGAAAGAGAAACGATGGGGGAAAAGCACTGAGGTACCCTCAGCAGTGTAAATAAATAAATGAATATATTGTACACACACACACACACACACACACACACACACACACACACACACCGCTCGCTGGTGCAGTGGTAACGCTCTCGCTTGCCAACTGGTGGACGGGAGTTCGCGCCTCGCTCAGGTTGCGAAAAGTTTCACTGACGAAGTGGGTGGTTACTGTCCCCCTTGAGCAAGGGGACGGGTGTGTGCGTGTGTGAAGGTCACAGCCTTGCCCTTAGATCGGACTATATGAGCTCTCAGCTCCCTTCCGGGAGGGTAAAAGCTGACGATCACGACCATCAAGTGATCCTGACCGACCCGGTGAATTACACCTTTGTGCAGATTCTCTCTCTCTCTCTCTCTCTCTCTCTCTCTCTCTCTCTCTCTCATTACCGTCATATCCATTTCATCGTACTTCCCCTTATCTTTCTTCTGTATTGCCGTTCTTAACTTTATCTTGCACATTTCTTTTCCTTTATTCTGCTTTCATCCATTGTCCTTCGTTCTTGTCAATTTTGTTCCTTCTTTCTCTTTTCTTCCCCCCCCCCTCTTTTTTATTTTCCCTGCTCAGTGCCCCTTTTGTTCCTTCTTTTTCTTTTCTCCACCATTTACTCTCTTTCCCTCCCCTCTCTCCCCCTCCTTTCATCCTTCTCTTCTCCTCCTGCCTCCCTCCTCCCCCCATCCCCTTCCCCCTCTCCCCCCACCTCTTCTTATCTACCAGGGCATCTCTAAGTATATGTCATTATAAGGTAAATAAGATACTGGAAAACGTGTTGTCTTAGTAATGGAGTGATAAGTAGGCTGGGGCGGGGTGGTGCAAGGGATAAGGTGAGGTAGGGGAAGAGTAGGGTAGAGAGGAGGGGGAAAGACTGAGACAGGGTGAGGCAGGGTGAAGTAAGGGAAAAGTGAGACAGGGTGGGAGTGTTGCAGGGTGAGGGTGAATCAGAGTGTAGTAGGGGAAGAGTGAGGTAGGGTGAGGTAATGTGAGACTGTGGCAGGGTAAGGGTGAATTAGGGTGTAGTAGGGGAAGAATGAGGTAGCGGGAGAGTGAGGCAGGATGTGGCAGGATGAAGTAAGGGAAGAGTGA
Organism: Coenobita brevimanus; assembly: GCF_032717465.1. Taxonomy (NCBI): domain Eukaryota; kingdom Metazoa; phylum Arthropoda; class Malacostraca; order Decapoda; family Coenobitidae; genus Coenobita; species Coenobita brevimanus. The sequence goes on from NC_137035.1 coordinate 5,845,969, forward strand.
GGCAGGGTGAGGTAGGATGGGAGTGTGAAAGGGTGAAGGTAAATCAAGGTGAAGTAGGGGAAGAGTGAGGTAGGGTGAGGCAGGTCATATTTAGATGTACAAGGAAGATGGTGCAGTGTTAAGAAGAGAGGCAGCGAAGGGCAGGGCTAATTTGAGTGTACATGGAGGGTGAGGCAGGGTGAAATAGGTATAAATTAGGTGTGTATTGAGAATGAGGCAGGACTAACTTGGGTATGTATGGTGTGGCAGGTTGAGGTAGGGCTAATTTGGGTGTGTATTAAGGGTGTGGCAGGGTGTGGTAGGTGAGACAGGGTGTGGCAGGATGAAGAGGGAGGGTGTCAGGCTGGATAGGCAATTTGCGTTAAAAGAGTTTGAACAAGGGTTGAGGGGAAGGAAGCGGTAGGCGGAGGGTTGGAGGGGGAGGGGGGAGAGAAAGGAGGAAAGGGGTAAATAAGAGGAGAGAGGGAGTGGATGGAAAAAGATAGGAAAGAGGAGGAAAAGAAGGAAAAGTAGAAGAGGAAAAAGAGGAAGGAAGATGGAAAGAGGAAGAGGACAAGGAATGAACAGAGGGAGAAGGAGGAAGAAAGGAGCTGGTTGATGAAGGGAATTAGAAAGGAGGAGAGGGAATGGGGAAAGAGGGAGAGGAAGAGAGGAGGGGTACAAGAGAAGGTGGGAAGCGGTAGTAGGAAAGGGTGTGAATGGAAGGAAATAGGAAGGAAAAGAAGGAGGGTTGGAAGAAGACAGAAGGGGGACAAGGGAGGAAAAGAAGTAGGAGGAGGAGGAGAAGGGAGTGGGCAGGAGGTTAATGGGAGACGCGCGCGCAAGCGAGCGAGCGAGAGAGAGAGAGAGAGAGAGAAGGGGAGAGTACTGAAGGGAGGTAGGGATGGGACCAGGAAAGGATGAGAGGGAGAGGAAGGAGGATGATGGGGTGAGGAGGTAAGAGGAAAAGAGGGGGGAAATTAGTGATGTAAGGGATACCCCTTAAGGGTACAGCAGGGAAGGAAGGTCGTTGGTACACTGAAAGCAGTGATGAGAAATAGGGAGGTGAGTATGGAAGTTAAGAAGTCACTGCATGATAGTATTGTGATCCCTACCCTGACGTATGGAAGCGAGGCATGGACCTTGGAAGAGGGGAACAAGTCAAGAGTGAGAGCAGTGGAAATGAGTTACTTGAGAGGAGCATGTGGAGTGACGTGGAGGGACAGGTTGACGAATGAAGAAGTGAAGGAACGCTGTGGGGTGGATGTGGATGTGGTTGAGAAGATTAGGAGAAATACACTGAGGTGGTTTGGACATGTGAAGAGAATGGAGAATGAATGACTGACTAAGAGGGTGTATGTAGGTGAGGTGGAGGGAGGGAGAGGGAGAGGTAGACCGAGGATGAGGTGGAGGGATGGAGTGAGAGGTATATGAGGGAGGGGGGGGTGAGTTGGGGGGAGGGTAGTCAAATGGTGGGTGACAGAGCGACTTGGAGGCGTTTTGTCTGCGGCCACCCTTTGCGGGATTAGGGCTTCGGGCTGTAGATAGATAGATAGATAGAAGGGATACCCGGTACTTTTAGAGTGAAGGAGAAATGGGAGAGAGGTAAGGAGAAGGGCGGAGGGAGGGAGAAAGGAAAGAGGTAGAGGAGGGAAGAAAGGAGATAAGTAGAGATGAATGAAAGAAGAAAGGAGATAAGGGGGGAGGAAGGAAGGAAGGAAGGAAAGAAGGAGATAAGCAGGGAGGCAGAGGGAAGGGCAGAATAAAGAAACAGTGAAGGAGGGAGGAAAATAGATAAAGGAAGAGAGGAGGAGAAATGGAAGGAGCGAGGAAGGGATGGGAGAGGAATGGAGAGAAACAAAGAGGACGGAGGGCGGAGTGGAAGGAGGGTTGAAAGAAGAGGGAAGGAAGGGAGAAAGATAAAAGAAAGGAAGAAGGAAAGAGGAAAGGGAATACTGAAATATAGGAAGACAAGAATGTGTGTGTGTGTGTGTGTGTGTGTGTGTGTGTGTGTGTGTGTGTGTGTGTGTGTGTGTGTGTGTGTGTGTGTGTGTGTGTGTGTAGGAAAGTACGAAAACAACAATTATGACTCCCTCTCAGTAGGTCACTTTATTCATTAATTTAATTACTTTATCACATATTTATCTATTTATGTATTCGTTTGTTTCCTTAATTAGCCTTATTTATTTATTTATTTATTTATATCCATTCTAATATTTATTTACGTATTATTTATTAATTTATTTCATCAGTTCAGTTATTGAGTTACGTATTTATTTGTTTACTTGCTCTTTGTTTACATGTCCTACGACGGACATACTTATTACGTCACGGCTCACACATTCTTCCGTTTTTGGTCTGTTTTCCAGCTGTAAAAGTGTTCGTATGCATTGGTGTAATCGCCGAGACAGAGTAGGGATACTTAAACTGTAAATCCACTGCAGGATAGGAGCTTCTGTTCGCAGGGAAACTGACAGCCAGGATTAACTTTTCCCCCAGCTGGTGAAGTGCGAATGAGAAAAGGGACAAAAGACATTCTATACTCCTTTTACTCTGACTTGGCCCAAAACTGCCATCTCCCCATCTTGCATACTGCACTGTAGCAAGATATTAACTCATAGATGGTGCTAATCACAAAGAAGTGCTGTGTAAAGGTTGCAGAGCCGTAGCATTGTTTCATTCTGCCATTGACCTATGGGAAATATGCTGCAAAAGGACGAAAACCTCTGCCAAGTTGTGATGAATGAACTATAGATTATTGCTTCACCTTCAGCTGAATAAAGTCGTCTGGTTATAAGAAGAATAAAATACCCTGGTAAGGAGATGGTACTTCGGGGTTAAAGCGAAACATTATGAGATCGAATATTAAAGAGGATAGTGTGTGTGTGTGTGTGTGTGTGTGTGTGTGTGTGTGTGTGTGTGTGTGTGTGTGTGTGTGTCACTATGGCTATTGAGTCTGCTCATGGATGGGCTGGTGAGAGAAGTAGGTTTTGGATACCGTGAAGTGAGCTGAAATTAAACCCTGAAATTCGATGACATATTGTCGTTCTATCTATCTGTCTATCCAGCTCTCTGTCTACGATTATTTGTCTGTCTCCAAACATTTTTTTTTATTCCTGCCCTTGCCTGTCTATACCTTTGCTTGATCCTATCTCAGCCTAGCCTATCTCTGATTCTGTCTAACCTGGCCCTGACCCCCACTCTTGCCTAACTCCATCTATGCCTGGCCCTTCCTCTACTTAGCCTGATTGTACTGACCCCTTTCCCAACCCTTTCTGTTCCTGACCCCCCTCTGTGCCTTACCCTACCCCTGAATATACAACTCGTGCTTGACTCTCCGTTCCTGACTCCCCGTGCCTGACCCTGCTTCTGCCTGACCCCTTCCTGTTAGGTTAACCTTATCTGAACCTCTTAGGATTGGATATCATAGTCATAGTTTTCTTTATAACAAACAGCCAAAGAAGGACCATTAGGTCTGTTGCAGTTTGCTTTACTTTATACTCCCTTGTATTCCATTTTACCTTTGAATTTACCTGAACCCTCTCTATTCACACCCCTGCCTGACCTTCCTTGTTATCCTGCCAGTACCTGTCTCCATGTCTGATTCTGCCAAACCCTAATTCTACCCCCCCCCCCACCGTGTCATACGTACCTGCACCGTTCTATGGTGACGTGCCTGCCATAGAAGTACCCGTGACAGATGCCGAGGAACCTCTCCACCGCCATGGCCGCTACGGTGAAGTGCGTCACCATACACACCAGCACCATACTGAACCCATGGTAGTCGCATAGGCTCTTCTGAAGTAGATGAGTAGACAAATAGTGTAGACTGTGACGTGTATAAGTAAATAGATATATGCCCACAGTAGTGGATCGAGCTGGCTGGATGAATTTTATGCTGTGTATGACAAGGGCTTGGGTCCCCTTTTTTAACTTGACAGTCGTCGGGTTGGCTCTGATGGGTAAATATGAAGCTACATGTGGACAGGTGTACCTAGCAATTGTGTAGCATAATTTGATGGTTCAGCGCAACAAATATTTCCTGGTAGTAGC